>NW_022196904.1:93125526-93141376 GCF_008632895.1 Mastomys coucha
AAAAAAAAAAAAAAAAAAATCAAAAAAATCCCAAGAAACTGAGAAGAATATAGCCTAGAGAAATGAATATATCCTATTTACCAATGAAAGACATTCACACAGAAAGACTAGAGATAGAAAAAAAAAAAGATAAAATGGTACTAATGAGCTCAGGCATATGACACACATCAGAGCCAGAAATCCTGCACAGAAACAGGCAAAGCTCAAGAGTCTGGCCAGCATACTGTCATTGGCTCTAAACTTCCCATGGGATTAAAATAAGGAAAAACCTTATCCGGAAAGGAATCTTTACAGAATCTGTAGATCAGAGTTCCGTGGTTGGAAATATTGTAAAATGAGAGAGTGCCGGCTGCATGGTCAAGGAAAACACCAACACGATGGGGTGGGACCATCAGAGACAGGGTCAAGACGTTGGGCTTGCCTGTGAAAGCATGCTCCTCAAAAGCATTGTACACAGAGTTGCTCCACAGCCCTATAACCCAGAAGCCATATTTAGGTTGGTAATGTGAATCATTACTACTTCTCAAAGAAAACAGAGAGTATCTCTCAGCGTTTGAACGAAATAATGGATTGAAGAGGTAGCTTCCATCACTTAATCCCAGAACCCAAGAACCTTTTCCTGACACATCGACTTCCCAGTAATGTTTTCCTGATTGGATAGCTGGGTATCCCAGGACGCCTTCATGACAGTTTTCACGCTCATGTGCAAAATTTCTTGGTTGGTGGTCTTCATATCGTACTTGTCTTTCATCAGTAATGACAACGTTTGGATTGTTGCTTTGAACCAGCGTCACTCGAACTGCACAAAACGACAGGACTGCATGTCATGAGAAGGACAGGAAACAGTCTTATATCTGTGAGGTTAGTAGAAGTCTAAGAAGAAAGTGTACAGGCACTGGAGAGAACTTTGTGCAGAAGTCACAGGAGCGACAGAACATTGCAGTAGCATTGCATATTTTGGGAGAAGCAACATGAGGCCTTACAGAAACATAAGCTCTGTAAGACAGTGAGAAATGGTAACTTACGATGCTGCAATTTTTCCTTACCCCAGTAGCGTTGGGCCTCTGAGACCTCTGAAATGGGGTAAAAAATTACAATATTAAATGCATGCAAAGACATTGTAAAGTCCTTTTCTTCTGTGGATCAGGGGAAGAGTTGGAAACTCTAACAGGGTCAAAGATGAACAGTCAGTTCCCACCCGAGATAGCCAAATTACCAGTAGCTGGTGGCTACTCTGCCTTGTCCATATCTAGAAACCACTAGAATCCCACAGCCAACTCATGTAGCATAGCTCTTCTCACCTTGCACCACTTGCAGCACACTGTGCAGATCAGGGGCTCGGAACACTCTTCTTTGTTCCCTGGGGATGGTTTTGGGCTTCCTCACCGAAAAAGTCTGACTCCTAGGGATAAAAAGCAATTGACCTGCAATCCCTCCCAGTGACCCCCAACAACCACTGGCTTCCTCGCTTCTCCATCCACAGATGACCTTGGGCTCTTTCGAGGATGCTGAAGAGGTAGAGAGATGGCAGATCACATCGTGAATGCAATCATGTCTCCTTCAGCCGGGTGGTGGTGGCGCACACCTTTAATCCCAGCACTTGGGAGGCAGAGGCAGGCGGATTTCTAAGTTCTAGGCAGCCTGGTCTACAGAGTGAGTTCCAGGACAGCCAGAGCTATACAGAGAAACCCTGTCTCAAAAAACCAAAAAAAAGAGTACCTTGATTTTTTAATCCCTAATCCAACTTCTGAGCTAAACTCTTCAATTCCCCACAACCCATCTCTCTAGCATAAGAATCTAATCTATTCTCAATAGTTGCAATATTGCTTTTTTGATCAGAAACTCAGCACTTCATCTAAATTGCCCCAACCTGGGAGAAATTGAGTTCGACTTGAAAACAAAATCATTCTTACCACATAGAAAGACTGGCAGCCATACATACCATTTTATGATGTTCTCCACACCCTAGATAGAAACAGAGACAACAGGAATTAAGACTTTTCATTAAGATGGGGGGCAGGGGGTTGAGAATCCTCACAACTGAAATTCTGTGAAAGAAAAGTCAAGGCAATACACAAGGGGTTACTTCCTGCAAGGGACAATCTGTAAATGAGTTTTTAAAGGCAGCAAACCATGACATCTAATTGAGGGGCAGACAGAGTGATGAATCAGAGAAAGATTTGACAGAATGAGTCAGAAATAAGATATGCCTAACTCTCATGAGAGCAGACAGGAAAGGGAAGCTCTTTGGAAAAGCATCAGTTGGAAGTCAGGGCAGAGAGTGTGGTTCTTATATATGCCTCACTACAGTTTTGCTTTTGTCTGTGACTTCTTTAGTTAGGCTTTGGGATAGCTGACTTTCTACATAGTCCACTTAAACCCATTCTTTTTTTTTTCTTTTTTTTCCCAAGACAGGGTTTCTCTGTGTAGCCTTGGCTGTCCTGGAACTCACTCTGTAGACCAGGCTGTCCTCGAACTCAGAAATCTGCCTGCCTCTGCTTCCCAAGTGCTGGGATTAAAGGCGTGCGCCACCACCGACAGCCTTAAACCCATTCTTTACAAGACTTTTCACACATACCTCATGGACTTCCCTTTTTCGCCCTACATTTTTTTCCCTCTTTCTCTCATTATTATGTCTTCTTTTAAAACTTCTATGATGGTTTGCATATGTTTGGCCCAGAAAGTGGTACTATTAAGAGGCATGGTCTTGTTAGAATAGAGTTGGCCTTGTCGGAAGAAGTGTGTCACTGTGGCATCGGCTTAAGACCCTTGGCCTAGCTGCCTGGAAGCTAGTCTTCTCCAAGCAGCCTTCAGATGAAGATGTAGAACTCTCAGCTCTTCCTGCACCACACCTGCCTGGAGGTTGCTATGCTCCTGCCTTGATGATAGTGGACTGAGCTTCTGAACTTGTAAGCCAGCCCCAATTAAATGTCCTTATAAGAGTTTACTGGTGTCTGTTCACAACAGTAAAACTCTAACTAAGACAACTTCTTAAATTTCATTTTTATATTTCCTTTATATCTAATTCTATTTTATGTGAGTTTTGCCTGCATGTATATCTGTGCACCACATGAGTGTCTGTACTCAAAGAAGTCAGAGGGTGTGATATCTCATGGAACTAGAGATGGTTATGAGCCACTGTGGGTTTTGAGAACTGAACTCAGGTGCCCTTAATGGCTGCACCATCGCTCTAGACTTACTATTTTACTTCCTTTTCTTTTTTTTTAAAGATTTATTTATTTTATGTATATGAGTTCTCTATCAGCATGTACACTTGCAGGCCAGATGAGGCATCAGATCTCAGTATAATTGGATGATAGCCACCATGAGGTTGTTGGGAATTGAACTCAGGTCCTCTGGAAGAGCAGACTGTGCTCTTAACCACTGAGCTATCCCTTGAGTCTACTATTTTACCTCTTAGTAGTAGCATTTAATAGCTTTAATAATGAGAGGATGTTGGATTCCCTAAAACTGGAGTTACTTTGAGTTGCAATGTGGGTACAGGTAATTGAACCCAGGCATCTGGAAGAACAGCCAATGCTCTTAATTACTGAGCCACTGCAGATGAAGAAAGCCTTAGATTATCCTATGATGGGCACCATAAGCATCTCTCAGTCAGAAGTTCCTTTGTTTGCCAGTGACTAACTTGAATCACTCAGAGCTCTGTAGAGAGCTGGTGTCATAAATGCCCATGGATCCAATAGATCTCCTCCAAGGTTTAACTTTTGTGCTATTCTTGATAAAGTAATAAAAACAGACTCCACTCCTTGCTATTTGTGCATGCAGTGATTCCTTCAGCCTCTGAAACTGATCCAGGAAAGAGTTCAGGAAGAGCTCACTGCCATCACCAGGAAGACCACAGCAGCAGAGAGGGAGGACAATGGCTTCCTGTCCCCTGACTCTCAGACCCTGGCACCTCCTGCAGTCTTACCTGCAGCATTTCCATGGCTGAGCACTGTAAGTGATGTTCCACACTTGAGATGAGGTCTCCTAGCAATTTGCTCTGCTGAGCATGCTCATTTTCAAACTCTGCCAGGCTGTTGATAATGTCTCCTTTCTCTTGCATCAGCTTCTCCAATTCATTCTTCTCCTCAGAGTCCATGATATCTCTCATTCGTTTAAACTCTGACTGAACATTTTTCACATCTTTCTGTATTTGATTCTTCAGAGATAAGAAAAGGGAGAACCATTAAGTTTGTCAAAACGTTCTCTGTGTGTGAATTGTTGTTTTTTGTTTTGTTTTTATTTTTGTTTGGTTTTGTTTTTCAAGACAGGGTTTTCTTTGTAGTCCTGGCTATCCTGGAACTCACTCTGCAGATCCACCTGCATCTACCTCCAGAGTGCTGAGATTAAAAGCATGCTGGATTATCTCCCAGCCTTGTATGGAGATGGAGATAGGGAAAAGGAAGGATCTCTTAGGGGATCTTGTATAGCCTTTTAGTGTCTTGCTAATGACATTCCAACATGAAAACCTTTGGTCAGCTTTCCCAAGACCACCTAAACCAAAATGGAACATCAAGCTATGACTCAGCTTTCATACAGCTGTCTAAGACACTTGTTTCTGCTTGTAACATTCCTCGTTCCACTTCTAAAAAGGACTTTAGTGTTGGAACAATAGTTCAGAAATTAAGAGCACTGGCTACTCCTCTGGAGGTCCAGGGTACAATTCCCAGCACCCACACAGTGACTCACAACCACCTGTAACTCTAGTTCTAAGAGATCTGATGTCCTCTTTTGACTTCCATGGGAACCACACACACATATGCTGGCAAAGATTCATATACTTAAAATAAAAATAAATAAATATTCAAAATATTTTTCATAAAAAAGCACTTTTACAATATATTTATTTAAAAATGTATTTATTCTTATTCTCTCCTTCTCTCCTTCTTTCTCTCTCTCCCCCTCCCTCCCTTCCTCCCTCCCTCCGTGTGTGTGTGTGTGTGTGTGTGTGTGTGTGTGTGTGTATGTATGTGTGTTTTGCCTGTCTGTATCATGTGTTCCAGGAAAGGGTATTGGGACCTCTAGAACTAGAATTATGGATGGTTATGATCCACCATGTAGATGTAGGGAACCAAATTCAAGTCTTCTCTCTGCAAGAGCAAGAAGTACTCTTAACTACTGAGTCATCTTTCCACACCTCCCTTGGTTTCTTTCTTAACTATCTATCTATCTATCTATCTATCTATCTATCTATCTATCTATCTATCTATCTATCTACTTACCTATATTTCTATTTACATACCTACCCATCCATCCATCCATCCATCCATCCATCTATCCATCCATCCACCCACCCTACCTATCTACCTACCTATTTAGGCCAGGTCTTACCTTGTAGCCATAGTTGACCTAGCACTTGCTCTGTACACCAGACTGGCCTTTAATTCACAGATATCTGTTTCTGCCTCCCACATGCTGGGATTAAAGGCATATGCCATCATACCTGGCATCACATTTTGCTTTTAACCACTGGGCAGAAGCTAAACACTTGATTACGTATCCATGATTCAACCATTCCCAAGTATCTTTCTCTGTAGAGTCACAGTTTCAGAAGGCACCATAGGAGTGAGACCCAGGAATCAGTATCCATTCTGACCAAGCACCCTTCATGATGTCAGCTCCTCACAGAGCCCAGCTCAGCTGTGATGCACTGACTCTGCATCTCCAGCCAGGGGAACCAGTAGGGAGGAGAAATCAAGACCTCTTGGCCTCCCTGGCTCCCAGGAAGTAAAGACCCCAGGAGCTTTTTGCTCAGGTCCCTTCCAGGCATCAGGTTGACTCTCCGAGGAAGGGTCCCCACTTGCCTCCCAGTAAGTTCTCTCCTTCTGAAGGTCATCTTTCCAGGTGTCAAATTCATTCTTATCTGTCATCAGCTTTTGCAGAACTACCTGCAGCTTCTCCTGTAAAAAAGGAATTGTAGCAGAGTCAAGCTGTGTGCTTAGTAGGATTACTGTTCTATCCAAAGGCCATGACCTTCTGGAACAGAAAGTCAAGCATTGCTACCTTTCTGTAAAAGACTGCGATATGGATTATTTACATAATATTTATATACACATATAGTTTTAATCTATTATGAATGAATAGATAAGAAACTTTTAAAAAGAAGGCAAACAGGGACAAAATCAACTTGGTCTCAGCAGTTTACAGAAACCCAGAGAATGGCAACTAGAATCTAGGAGTAGGAAGAAAATAATAAGGAATAAGGTCACCATCTACTCGAAAAAGGATTCCCCATCTTCTTTCAAAAAGATAGTTGGTCTCAAGGCATGCCAATAGGTAGTACAAGCTTTAAGCTCAGCACTCAGGAGGCAGAAACAGGCTGATCCCTGAGTTCAAGGCCACCTGATCTACAGCTCTAGTTCCAGACAGCAAGATCGACACAGAGAAACTCTGTCTTGAAAAACAGGCAAATGAACAAACAAAACGTAAGGTGGTCTCATTATGTAAAGGTTTCTTGTTCTTTTTGCTTCAGAGATGTTGGAGTTACAGGCATCTGCCACCACACCCAGTTAAACTGATTTTTAAAAACACTAATGGAGGAAGCTAATATCAAGGAATGAACTGGTAACTACTCACCTCACTTAGTCTTTTAAATTAACTAACTAATTAATTAATTGTGTGTGTGTGTGTGTGTGCTTGTATATACACACACACCCATGGCAGGTATGTAGATATCAGAGAATAATTTGCAAATTGCAGCAATCAGTAGTCTGGTTTCTGAGTTCAAACTCAGACCATTATGCTTGGCAACAAGCCATTAAGCCATCTCTCCCAACCCTCATCTTATTTACTTTGACGCCTAAAGAATAATCAGAGCTTTTCTTGGACATAAAATCTCAACAGTATACAACAAACTGTAAAAACATTTGTTCTTGTTCTAAAATTTGTAGCCCCTGGTAGATTCTCTTAGTATTAAGCTCAATGGATAGTCACATTCTTTCAGGCCTCAGAAGATAACAGGATGGAATGAAATCCCAGGCCTGGATTTCATGATGATCACAGGAAGTAGAGATTTTTCATCTGGTACTGTTCCCTGCTATGTTCTGCCCCCCATCCTTACCTTGTACTCCTTGACCACCTCTTCAGTGAGAGCTGTTTGGTGACCATGGTGCTCCTGAGATCGCTCACAAACCCAGCAGATGGCCATCATGTCCTCCTTACAGAAGAGCTGGAGTTTCTCTCCATGGCTTGCACAGCAAGCTACCTTCTGCTCCTCTTCTGGGCTGGACTTGAACTCTTTGAGCCTCTCTACTATGTTGGCCACATGTCGATTAGGCCTCAGATTTCTAAACAGGTAACTAACTCGGCACACAGGGCAAATGAACTCTCCCACGTGGCATTTGCTGGATTCATAGTTCAGCGTGATGCAGGCTCGGCAGAAGCTATGACCACAATCTGCACTCACGGGTTCCACCATCAGGTCCAGACAGATAGGACAGGTCACCTCCTCCTTTAAATTCATTATGAATTCTGAAGCCATAGTTGCTGTGATCCTATGTGTGACTGTCCTGATTCCTCGTACTTCTGCTCAGGTACCTATGTGTTTGGGATGGTGAAGGGGGGGCAAGTAAGAAATGCAGGGTTCCCCCCCCCAAAAAAAAGCCAGGCAGTGGTGGCGCATGCCTTTAATCCCAGCAGTGGCTAGCAGATTTCTGAGTTCGAGGACGGTCTGGTCTACAGAATGAGTTCAAGGACAGCCAGGGCTATACAGAGAAACCCTGTCTCAAAAAAACAAACAAACAAACAAAATGGAGGGTCACTCCATTTTCCAGCTTCTTCTCCATCTCCAAAAGACTCCTGGACAGGTAAACTTATCTTTCCTGTTTTCTTGAGCCTTCTGGGTCAAGCCAAGCTGCCCTAAGCAGCCTACTAGCCCACAGAGACCTCCATTCTCCTGCCCACCCTCAGCCCACTTTCATTGGACCAGATGCTCCTGAACTATACAGAACTACAAGTCCGGAACAATATGGCCCAAGGATATCAACCAGAGGCCTAACACACCAGGATCATTGAGGTTGATCCCCCCTCCCAATACCTACTACAACAAGAACACCCAGGGATCAAACCATCCAGATGGTTAAAGGCCCTCAAAAGAACACAATCAATAAGAGCTAGGGCAATATGATACTTCCAAAGTACAGCTACCCACTACAGCAGACCCTGGATATCCAAACACAACTGAAACAGAAGAAAATGGCTTTAAATTCAATCTTATAAAGATGATAGAGGCCTTGAAAGAGGAAATGGTTAAATCCCTTAAAGAAATACAGGAAGATACAATCAAACAGATAGAGGTCTTTAAAAAGGAAACAAATAAATCTTTTAAATACATATAGGAAAATACAACTAAACAGGTGAAGGAAATAAATACAACTGTGCAAGACCTGAAAGTGGAAATAGAAGCAAGAAAGAAAATACAAACTGAGGAAATCCTAAAGATGGAAAACCTGAGAAAGAGAACAGTAACAACAGGTGCAAGCATCACCAACAGAATACAGAAGATGAAAGAAAGAACCTCAGGGGTAGAAGATACAACAGAAGAAATCGATACGTCAGTTAAAGAAAATGCAAAAGCTAAAACATTCCTGATATAAAACATCCAGGAAATCTGAGATACCATGAAAAGACCTAACCTGAGAATAATAGCAATAGAGGACGGTGAACAGTCCCAGCTCCAAAGCCCAGAAAATAATCTCAACAAAATCATAGAAGAAAACTTTCCAAACCTAAAGAAAGAGATGCCTATAAACATACAAGAAGCCTACAGAACACCAACTGGATTGGACCAGAAGAGAAAATACTCCTGGCACATAATAATCAAAACACAAAATCTACAGAACAAAGAATATCAAAAGCAACAGGAGCATGTTGTCTACTGAGAGGCTCCATTCAGAAGCTGACTCAGACAGATATAGACACCTACACCAAAAAAAAAAAAAAAAAAAAAAAAAAAAAATGAATGGAGCTTGGGGACTCTATGGAAGAATAGGAGGAAGGAATGCCAGTCCTGAAGAGGATAGGAACTCCACAGGAAGACCAACAGAGTCAACTAACCTTGATCCTTGGGCTGAGTCTGAACCATCACAAAACATACACCAGCTGATCTTAGGCTTCCTTGCTCATATGTAGCAGATGTGCAGCTTGACTTTCATGTGGGTCCTGAACAACCGGAATGGGGGCTATCCCAAAAGCTGTTGTTCAACTAGCTGGGCTGCCTTGTCTGACTTCAGTGGGAGAGCAAGTGTGGTGGCAAGTGGGTGTCTACGGCCTACCTGTGCTATGCACTGAAAGGCAGGTCTGTGGGTGGCCTAGTGGTCCATAGGTCTCTGTCTTCTGTCTCTACCTCTCCACTGAGTGGTGGTAGGTGGAACTCTGTGTGTCTATGGCCTGCCTGTGCTTTAGGGAGAAGTGTAGGTCTTTGTACTTGTGGCATGGGGGAGCACAAGTTGATGTCTTCCTCCTCTCATACTGCACTGCCTGGGTTTGATTGGATTATTTTATGAGACAGGTTTAAAACCACTTTGGCCACCAAGCCAAGTATCAAGCTAGGATGAACAAAGAAATGACTGCCATCTGCTCTGCCTCCGGCTGAGACTGATATAAGAACAAACCCCAGCAGCAAGGTGTCTCTTTGCCCATTGGTGGTGGTGGTGGTGGTGACTACTCTACATTCAGTGAGCTGTATGGATGTTGTCTTTGGCAATGGGGCCTGTAATGTCTGTTTGTGGAAAACAGCCTTCTGTCTTAGCATTAGCCTGGGCCGTTTAGGGAATTTCCCCAGGCCAACAACTCAACTAAATGAAATCCAGTCCACCAGGTGAAGCCTTACCTGACTACAACAGTTCAGACAGTTCTGGCCAGTTCAGACTCTGTATCCTCGATTACTGAGTTCTCACTGGGGTTTCCCTCATAGATCCCAAGAAGTTTCCACATCACCCGCCCAAATGCCCTCTAATTCCAACTGACTCTCCCTGCACTTTCTTCTTCCATCCCTTCTTCCCAACCTTATCCCTCCTACTTCTAGCCCTACCAGCCCTCTGTCAACCAGCAAATTTTATTTTATTTCCCCTTCCCAGGAGCCCTTCTCTGTATCTAACCTTTCTAGGTCTCTGGATTGTAGTTCGCGATTATCATTTACTTAACAGCTAATATCCACATACAAGTGAATACACACCATAATTGTCTTTCTAGGTCTGGGTTAGTTCACTCAGGATGATTTCTTTTTTCTAACTGCATTAATTTGCCTGCAAATTTCGTGATGCCATTTTTAAAACACTCAAGTAATACTGGATTGTATAAATGTGCCACACTTTCTTTAATCATTCTTTTGTTGAGTGACATCTGGGTTTTTTCCAGTTTCTGGTTATTATGAATAAAGCTGGAATATACATTGTTGAGCAAGTGTCCTTGTGGTATGTTGGAGCTTCCTTTGGGTACATGTCCAAGAGTGGTATAGCTGGGCCCTGAGGTAGATCAATTCCCAATTTTCTGAGAAACTGCCATATTGATTTCCATAGTGGTTGTATAAGTTTAAACCCTCACCAACAATGGGGAGAATTTTTTTCTTGCTCTACATCCTCCCCAGGATGAGCTGTCACTTCTGTTATTGATCTTAGGCATTCTGACAGGTATAAAATGAAATCTCAAAGTCTTTCTAATTTGCATTTTCCTGATAGCTAAGAATGTTGAACATTTCTTTAACTGTTTCTCAGCTACTTGAGATTCTTCTATTGAGAATTCCCTGTTTAGATCTGTACCCATTTTTAATTGGATTATTTGGGTTTTTGATAACTAATTTCTTGAGTTCTTTATATATTTAGGATATTGAATCTCTATCAGATGTGGTGTCAGTAAAATTTTTTTCCCATGTTTTGTCCAATTGATGGTGTCCCTTGCCTTACAGAAACTTTTTAGTTTCATGAGGGAGGTCCTGTTTATTAACTGTTGATCTTTGTGCCTACACTATCCATATTCTGTTCAGAAATTTATCTCATGTCAATGTGCTGAAAGTTAGTCCCTACTTTCTCCTCTATCAGGTTAGGCATATCTTGTTTTGTGTTGAGGGTTATATTAGACCTATTTATTAGGTGTCCATAGGTGTGTGGATATATGTCTGGGTCTTCAATTCAGTTCTACTGATTAATGTATTTCTTTTTAAATCTCTATAGTACAACTTGAAATCAGAGATGGTGATAAAATCAACAATAAAATCCAGCAGTTCTTTTATTGTTCAGGATTGTTTTAGCTACCCTGGATTTTTTTGTTTTTCCATATAAAGTTGAAAATTGTCCTTCCAAAGTCTGTACAGAGTTACATTGGCGTTCTGATGAGAATTGAGTTGTATCTGTACATTGTTTTTGGTAGGATGGCTATTTTACTAGTTCATCCTATAAATCCCTGAGCATGGAAGATCTTTCCATCTTCTGATACCTTCTTCAGTTTTTTCAAAGACTTGAAGTTTTTATCATACAAGTGTTTCACTTCCTTGATTAGATTATCTCAAGATATTTTATGTTATTTGAGGCTATTATGAAGGGTTTTGTTTCTTTTGATTTTCTTTTCAGTTCATTTGTCATTTGTATAGAGCTCTTTTTCATTCCTGAATCTATGATGGTGCTCTGCCCTGCCTTGGGACAGATTGAGAGCCATACGTACCTACACTGCTTCTCCTTGGATCTGAGTTGCTATGGTGTATGTGAGGATCTTAGATCATGTTTTGTGGTAATCTCCATCTATCAGAAGTTTGGTGATGAGGAACTCACTAAGCAGTTTCCAAATGCTACAGTGGTTCATTTCACTTGCTCCTGACACCACAGATCCTCTGAGAATATATCATTGGCCTTCATACTGTGGGGAAAGGTAAAATATCCAGCCCCCAAAATCTTTACTACTGATGATGCTAACAACCTGCATGGCTACTGGCACTGCCATAAATGCCTGCACTTTAGGCCACAGAGACACATTCAGACTAGGCAAGCACTCAGCCCTGCTCACATAACTGTATGAAGACTCTACTGCTGTATCTAGCTAGGATCAGAGCCATCACACCTAATTAAGTGCCACCCTTATATGGAATATATAAGCCCTTCCACATAGAGTCTAACTTGAAAACTTTGGAGGAGATAGTTGTTCCATAATATGCAAGTATTAACACGGGACACACACACACACACACCAAAAATCGAAAAACATCATTTTATCAAAAGACTATTATACTCTAGTAACTGACTCCAAAGAATAGAAATCATTGATTATCTGGATAAAATTCCAACATAAGAATTAACGAGAAAAACCAGAAAATCAATAATGTAATAGGAAAGAACACTGAAATTCTGGAGCTTAATAGTTCAAATGAATGAAACTGACCCTACAATAGAGAGATTCAATCAACAGAGGACACGATCAAGCAAAGAGTTTATCAACTTGAAGTCAGCTCACTTAAAAGAATCATACAAAAACCAATCAACCAAACATCAACAACAAAAACAAAAATAAACATTAAGGCAAAAACAAATATCCTAAAATACCCTACAAAACAAACAAACATGGAATACGTCTGTGTTGACCAACTACTCCTGGGCATGGGGCTTGCCTTGGAGTGCCATTGATATACCCAGCGACACGTCATTGGAAAAACCTGATTTTTAAATTTTAAGAGAGAAGTTATCAGAAGGGAAGAAAAAGATGAGAACAGAAATACATCAAGTAGAACAGAAAGACCTTAGGAAAATGTAATGAATAATCTTAGTTCTTTGTCTCTGTCTCGGCACTATTTCTCCCTCTCCCTCCCTCCCTTCTTCCTCCCTCTTCCTCCCTCCCTCCCTCCTTCCCTCTCTCCTTATCCCTCCCCCCTCTCTCTCTCCCTACCTACCCTCCCTCATTTTGGGAGCAGGGTTTTACTATGTATCCTTGGCTGTCCTGGGACTCTCTATGTAGACCAGGCTAGCCTAGAATTCACACAGTTCCTCTTGTCTAAGCCTTCCGAGTACTGGAATTAAAAGCATGTGCCCAGCTGCTCCAAGTTTTTGTCTTCAAAACAATATGTAAGGAAATAAAGGCAACAGATTCATAGCCACACCAACTTAAAAAAAAAGAGAAGAGAGTAACTCCAGCAAAATCAAGAATAAAAGCAGAGGCACAATAAGAAGCAGTCATTAGAGACTATTATGAACAAGTATACCCAACTCATTATATAATTTAGAGGAAATACAAAGGTCATGCTAATGCAATTTTGTAAAAAACGACATAGGAAATCAAAATCTGGGACAGATCAGTTACAAAACAGAGGGTTCAAAATAATAATAAATGTCTCCCAACACAGAATCTACCATGCCTCCAATACATTAGTTTCAATCCATTTTAAGCTCTTCCAAAAATATTACAGGAACACATATTCAGGGTGCATTTTATTAGGCCAGGACCATTACCTCCATTGACTCATGAACAGGGACAAGAACCAATTGCTGAGAAAAGTGAAACCCACAAAATCAACATTGACAGGAGAAGGTTTGTTGCTGTCTTCTGGATGCCTAGATTAGCTTGAGTGAAGCCATGATATCCCTGATCACACTGGTTTCTCCAATGGCTCTCTCAAGCTTTATTTTTTCAATCAAAAATTTAATTTTCATTCTTTAAAGGTAGAAAGAGGCTGTGGTAGTCCAGTGCTCCTAACACTACAGAGACTTGTGGGTGGGGCTGACTGAAGAGCTGGAGACCAGTCTAGGCAACACAAAAGGTATCCTCTCTCCAAGAAACCTTACAAAAGCTGGCACTTCTGCGAAAATCTTCAGATGTGTCATTCAAGCATGCTCATAGTATTTAGTTTTCCCATCTTCAATACCCCTTCCCCTCTCTGTTGGAAATGAACCCAAAGCTTGAAAAGTACCCTATCACTGAACTAAGTGACAGATGTTTTTTAAAAAATATTCTATGAATGAGTCTTATTGAGTTGCTCATAAGGGCCATCAATTTATACTCCTCCTGCCTCCTGTGTATCTGGAATCTCAAGCTGGGCTGAAGTGTATATTATTTTGGAGAAAAATATCTGAAGGGGAAGGAAATAGCTGCAGTCATTCCCAGGCTTGGAACGATCAAACAGGGTCAGTGACTAAATAACAGGCTCACAGCCTCTAGTACCAAACTGAGAAACAACTCTAGGTCTCTTAGAGGAGTGTTTTTCAACTTCCCTAAGGCTGCGACTCTTTAATACAGTTCCTCGTGTTGTAGTGACCCCCAACCATAACATTGTGACCGTTGCTACCTCATAACTATATTTTTACTACTGTTATGGATCATAATATAAATATAAGATAATCGAGATATCTGATGTGCAACTCCTGTGAAAAGGTCATTCAAATCCCAAGGGGGTCGTGATCCAGAACCACTGCCCTAGAATATGCGGAAGTACCACTTTATCACATAAAAACCCGCATCAAAAAGCAGAGGCTCTGATCTAGCTTTGCTGTCAGGAAAGGGACTGTCTGTCTTAGAAAACAACGTTCTGGATCTCTTCGACAAGGTACAATTCAAAATTACTGATTATGAAACGGTAGGGGGGTGAGACTGAATCTGGACAAAAGACATCTTTAAAGTACTCTCTCTCTCTCTCTTTGTTTTCTTTTGGGTGGAGGAGACGCTGCCCTCCAGCTCCTCCATTTGCATTTTCAGCCTGATGCCAGCAGCCCCTCCCACTCCCTCCTTTTAACACAATAAACTCAGCAAAAGCAAAGTTCTCCTTTCAAAGTCCTCGAAACTCTGCCCACTAAAAATGCTCAAGTTATCAGACACCAGAAAGTTGTAAATCACGGAGAATTAACTCACCAGTCCAGAACTTCAAGGTATTTTCGACTCCAAGCTAGAGAAACGAAAGTTTGAGAGCTGGAAATGAAAGAGAAACCACAACTCTACAGACCAATGAGACGCCTTTGCAGAAGCCTGCAGGGCCCACTAGATGGGGAAGTTACCTCTACAGACCAATGAGACGCCTTTGCAGAAGCCTGCAGGGCCCACTGGATGGGGAAGTTACCTCTACAGACCAATGAGACGCCTTTGCAGAAGAGGAGTCCTGTATAGAGCCAGGCAGAATTACCTCACCACACTGCACAGGGCTCTCCAGCTGCCCCATGGTCTCCTCCAGATTATGTATTCTGTGTCCTTTCACAGTGCTGATCTGATCCATCCATTCATCCCCCCACCGCACCCCCTTTCCAGGAGTCACACAACATAATGTCTTGAAGGTCCCTATTTGGCTTAGAGGTCTATGAACACCTGTGGTTACTCAGCATTCCTTGAATTAGAAGGGGAAAATCAGTAGGGTTAAGGGTCAGTTGAAACAGAGCTTGCCTATTGAGCATGGAGCACTGAGATAGTCCTCAGAAGTGTACAAAACCAGGTGTGATGGCCCCTGCATGTAATCTTAGTTACTCTTTTTTTTTCTAAGATTTATGTATTTATGTATTTATGTATTTATTTGAGTACACTGTAGCTGCACAGATGGTTGTGAGTCTTCATGTAGTTGCTGGGAATTGAATTTTTAGGACCTCTGCTCACTCTGGTTGGCCCCACTCGCTCCGGTCAACTCTGCTTCCTCAGTCCCTGTTTGCTCCAGCCCAAAGATTTATTTATTATTATATATAAGTACACTGTAGCTGGCTTTAGATGCACCAGAAGAGGGTGTCAGATCTCATGACGGGTGTGTCTCGAGCACTTAGGGTGACCAACCTATGGTTTCAGCTGGTGGACGCCCCCAGCAATTAGGACAGAAGACAAGGAGTCAGACTTGATGCTAAAAGAGCTTTTATGTACTATATCAGGCTGTATCACACAAATTACACACCAAAATAACATA
>NW_022196904.1:93142084-93142958 GCF_008632895.1 Mastomys coucha
GCAGGGAGACATGGTGCTGGAGCAGGAAGTGAGAAGTCACAATTTGAGACACAAACTTGACACAAACCCGAGGCAGAGAGAGAATGGTGGTGGTGGTCTGAACCTATTGATCCTGAAAGCTTGCATGAATACCAGACCTTGTCCAGTAATGCCACACTCCTAATCTTTCCTGAACAGTGTCCTGCTAACTGGGAACCAAGGCATCAAAGATATTAGCCTCTGGGGCCATTGTTATTCAAACCAGCACAGGATCCCACTGCTTTGCAGCTGGCTGCATGAGGACCAGGAGCTCAAGGGCCATCCTCAGCCATGGTGACTGATGTTAGAACAGCATGGGAAATGCGTGAAACTTTCCAAAGAGAAAAGAAAGGGGAAAGAAAGAAGGAAAGAAAGAGAAAGGAAAGAAAGAGAAAGAAGTAATTAAAGAGAGAAAGTTGGTTGAGTGAGGGGACAATGGAGAAGCCTGTGCAGTCACCATCACCTGTCTCATCCCCTCTCCTGTTTGCTTCTCTCATTATTTCCCTACATTCTCAGATCTACTAAATATGGCATGAGGAGTGACAGCAGATATGGCCCTGTAATTAGAAATCATTTCACATACTTGATGTTCTTTCTTTTTCCTTCTCCTCTTCTTCCTTTGAGACAGGCTCTCAAAGTGTACCCAGCCTGACCCTAATTGAGATCTAGCCTGCTCAGCCTCCCCAGTGCTGGGATCATGGGCTTTTGCTGTTGTTGTTTAGTTTGACCTTTGACTTCAGTGATTGAACCCTGGTCCTTGAGGATGTTGGGCTAGTGCTCTATCCCTAGTGTACTGGCTGTTTTTTTGTGTCAACTTGACACAGGCTGGAGTTATCACAGAGAAGGGAGCTTCAGT
>NW_022196904.1:93143245-93163497 GCF_008632895.1 Mastomys coucha
AAGAGGCTGTGTTCCAGAGATAGCCAAGGTTGTACCTTGTGCAGCAGCAGGACTTGGTAATGTGTAAGTGTCACCCAGGTGGTACTGGTTTTGACAGCACGAAGGGATCATGGAGAGCAGCTGAGGCTCGGCACAGTGAGAGGCCATGGAAGGCCAAAAGTGAAGGTGCAGTCTCAGTTTGCAATTGATGGCCCAGGACTGAAGGTGTCATGCAAAGGAGTTGAGGCTTGGCACTGTGAAGACAGTCTATGAGAGGCTATTGGTAAAGCCTAGTTACAGCAGTGGTTTGGGAATGCTAGTACCATGCCGTGACCACCAAGGACAGCAGGAGCAGTGGAGTACAGGCATCTGGAGCCCAGAAGACAAGGTGGAGAGGTGACTCAAGTCCTTGGAGGATCCCAGAAGATTGTGAGTTGGATCCCAGACATTGGTTTTGCTTTTGATTGTGACTGTGCGCTGATATTTTTCCCTCTTGAAGGAAGAACGTATTTTAGTGGAGCCCACAGTTAAGAGACTTTGAATTTTAAAAGATATTGGACATTTTAAATTGATTGAACTTTTAATATGTAAAGACTGTGGGATCTTACTTTAAGATGTAAAGATTTAGATCTTGGGGATGAATAAGAAAATAAGGGTTGAGGCTTAATAGTGATGTGTTTGTGTGTCAAGTTGACAAGGGGTCAATTGTAGTGGCTGGTTTTTTGTGTCAACTTGACACAGGCTGGAGTTATCACAGAGAAGGGAGCTTCAGTTGGGGAAGTGCCTCCATGAGATCCAGCTGTGGGGCATTTTCTCAATTAGTGATCAAGGGGGTAGGGCCCCTTGTGGGTGGTGCCATCCCTGGGCTGGAAGTCTTGAGTTCTATAAGAGAGAGCAGGCTGAGCAAGCCAGGAGGAGCAAACCAATAAGGAACATCCCCCCATAGCCTCTGCATCAGCTCCTGCTTCCTGACCTGCTTGAGTTCCAGTCCTGAGTTCCTTGGTGATAAACAGCAATATGGAAGTAAGCTAAATAAACCCTTTCCTCCCCAACTTGCTTCATGGTCATGATGTTTGCACAGGAATAGAAACCCTGACTAAGACACCTAGCTACATCCTTACCTAAATATCATAACTTGATGAGGTCATGAGCCTTTACTGTTGTTCTTGCGGTGACACAATTGCTGACAAACAATGTTATGGTGTTCCCATCCTTCTGAAGTGTTAATATTTATGTAAAACATTTTTACAATTTTTTTTTTCTTTGAGGCAGGGATTTACTGTACATTCAAGCTTGGGCTGGGACTCAACTAAGTGTTCAGGATGGTCTCCAACTCCTGGGAATACTCCTTCCTCAAATTTCTGAGTGCAGGGATGAGAGGCAAGTGCCACCATGTCTTTGTCTTTTCTACATTTTACTCAAGGCCTTCTCTGTTTCTTCCTAAGGCCTTCTTGGGAATTAAAACCATAAAATACTCAGACTATCATCTAGCTCTGCATGAACATTCTCTGCAGACAGAATTCCACTCCCAACTCTGTGCAAAGATTAGACTTTACAACAGGTCTGCCATCACCCTCTGACCTCAGTGAGAAAGATGAGGTGACCAGGCAAGCACAGTACTGGCCACACTGTCACTGAGCAGTGCCACCGTGTGTGTAATTCTGACCGTGTATAATACACATTGACATTTATTTCTAACAGAGGAAAGGGATTTCCATGGAACACAATTTGGGGAGGGAATATTAAAGAAAAAGAACTTTGGAGATCTATTAATTTGAACATTTTTCCTTAAGTATAAATGTAGATTTATAATTTAATAAAAGTAAAAACATCTGTGAACTTATACTCCAGGTATTCTCATAGTTAAAACAAGGCATGGTGACAGTTTTGAATGGATTGCCTACCGCACACTCTGCCAGCCTGTAATGCTAGAATCTGGATTGTACTTGCTGCCCTGCACGTGCTCTCTCTTGCTTCTCTCAGAGACAGCAGCTCTAAGGGGATTGAGTCCTCAGCATCTGCTTTGCAGGAGCCACACCAACCTAACCGAGTTTCCATGAGAGGGTGACCTGTCCTGTGTCACCTGGCTGTTCTGAGTCTTTCCTGGACATTAAAGAGCCTGGCTGTAGGCGCTTGCTATGAATTCACCCCCACCCCCAACCCATGCTAAAAGGTAGAAGAAGTCTTGCTTTTCTGTCACAGGAACCCTGATGCCCTGCCAAGATCCCTCCATTCAGTCTTCTCTGGTACTGTGGCCTCAACTTTCCTGGTAACCACAACCTATGATGTGTCCTCTCTGTCTCTGTCTCTGTCTGTTTATGGCAAAATGAGTCTTTAAATACACTCGAATTCCCCAGTAATCCTTCACAGTGTCCTCTTTAACCTTTTTGCTTATCTAAAACCTAGCACATTCCCCTTTAAAGGTGTGGAGTTTTGGTCTGTTGCTATGTGTTGTAAACTTCAACATAAAACCAAACCAAACCAAAGCAAAGCAATGTCTTCCTGCATACTGAGCCTGACCACAGATGCACAGAAATTTACCTGGTTTTGCCTCCTGAGTGCTGGGATTGTATCAAAACCATCATGACAGGCTCTATTTATTAATCTCACTAATACTTTACTATAGTCACATCGGAAGGAAGACAAAACAGATACCATATTGGATCCAACTTACATTCCAGAAAACAGGTCCTAGAAACATTTTATTGTTTACATTTCACAACCCAACAGGAGAGAAGGTTATTGGTATCATTATCCTCATTGTCATTCACTGTAAAATGGAAAATCATAGAATTTAACTTGTTTATAAAAATGTAGCTAAACAACAAATACCCTCTCAAAAAATAGTGTGAAATTAAAAAAAATAATTCATAGGTATCTATAACATATTAGAGTAGCCTTAATGGCAGTTCCCAGGACCAAACAGCCAGACAAGAGGAGAGTCACATCTCAGTTTCCCCAGTGACCCACTGCTGTATGGAACACCAGTACAACCCCCCTCCCCAGTAATTAGCACAAGCACCAGCTACTGAGTGTACAGTGGATGCTTTGTGCATACTGAACTGCTCTTACTAAAATTTACATAGTTCATTTTGCACTTATGTATAGACTTAGTCCTGTGTGCCCTGAAGCATGTGTGTGGAGGCATAGAATAATCTGTAAGAGTTGCCTCCTTCTATCTTGTGGGTCTGAATGATTGAATACAAGCTATTAGGCTTGAAGAAAAGGGCTTTTACCCTTGGAGCCTTCTAACGATCCCAAACTTATTTTTCTTGCAATGACCTACTGTATAGGTAAACTATTTATCCAAAAAAAAAAAAGGAGGGAAGGTGGGGGAGGCTTTACAGGATGTTGTTCAGGGTTGCACTGCTATGTTCAGAGTTGGGTCATGTGATGTTTTTCTGGAAACTGTCTTATGAGAGGATGTTTTTGCTGAAGCAGACACATGGGAGGATGTTTTGCTGAGAACAGGTACGTGGTGATTTTCTGGAAGCAGCCTGAAAAAGGGCATGTAGTATTTTGCTGGAAAGGATACTTGAGAAGATATGTAATGTTTGGAAAGGCTACAAGTATAAGCCAACGGGACAGTGGACATCTGTGGCATTGGATTGCCTTGCCCCTCTTTGCTGGTCTTTGTTGTTGCTCTTTTTCGGTCTTAGGGTGATTGACAGACCTCACATTTCTTCTCAATTGAACTGCCATTGCTGATTCGGTATGATGTTTGCAAGTCAATTGAGCTACCACTGTTGATTTCTGTGATCTGTACTGCTGATATCCTGACAGTGCAGGCTAGATTCACCTCAAAGAAGTATTTCTAAACACGTCCACATCCTCTTGTGCTCTCTTAACCTTTCCTTTTCACACTCTGGTGGGTGATGGTTTAGAGGGGAGGTTAAAGCATGTAAGAACCCTTATGAAAGTGTGTTTGAAAAATCTAAGCCTACAAAACAGTCTTAGTGGGTACCTGTTTTGAGAAATACTAATAACAATCACCCCACAAACTCTCTTGCCCCACAGTTCTGTGTTCCCACTCTAGTACTGGTACTGGCAGGCTACATCACTATGTCCCAGCTACGTCCTGGCAGGGTGTGTTATCACCTCCGTGCTATTCTCTTCCAGTTAGTGAGTACATTTCGCTTTTATGCAATGCACCCCCCCCCCCCCAGTCAGTCATCTTAGCACCTAGTTACCCGGTAGAAACATGACTCTTCAGGCTTAATTATCCAATCAGATTTATATAACAATAAAATCACAATTTACAAGATGCCAATACAATAATTTCAGAGCCAATTGATAAAGATAATGCTTTAACCCAATTATTCTAACCTTGGGAAAATCTTAGTTAGCTACTTGTGGCTGTTTATAAAAAACCATGCAGGGTTAGGATCATCTTCCAGTACATCTGCTTCCATGTTGGCTTCTCCTTCCACTCTCCTCCAACCTCTCTCACTCCCATACTTCTAGCTCTGCCTCCCTATTCCTGTCCAATCGCAGGCCTGTCACTGCCCTAATGTGATTGGACAGAGAAAATGCTGCAACTGGTACCATTGGAAATATTTCCTTCTTAACGATTTGATGAAGCACAGGCATTGCCGCTAAACTGACCTTCTGCTAAGGGTCCATTCCTTAGGTAGAAATGCCTACAGAAAATTTTCAAAACTAGTAGACAAACTGGAGAAGAACTTTATCTTTTCTCAGTGACAGAAAGAAGGGGGTTGTGGAGACCTGACAGAGCTGAGGCAAGAAGCTCCATGATGAAGCCCCCTCTCAGCATGCATGAGGACCTGGATTCTATCTCTGGCCCCACAAATTAGGTAGATCTATCAGGAAGAACTGGGCTTTGAAGACTTTAAAGAATGGGGTAGAATATAGCCTAATGCTGCAGACTTCAGTTTCAGTGTACTTTTTTTTTTTAAAGAAAGCATTTTTTTTTTAAAGATTTATTTATTTATTATATGTAAGTACACTGTAGCTGTCTTCAGATGCACCAGAAGAGGGCGTCAGATCTCATTACGGATGATTGTGAGCCACCATGTGGTTGCTGAGATTGGAACTCAGGACCTCTGGGATAGCAGTCAGTGCTCTTAACCGCTGAGCCATCTCTCCAGCTCCCTCAGTGTACTTTTATATACAAATATAAAAAAGCAACAATTCAAGAAAGGTTATTTGAGTTTAGAAAGACATGTAAATATATGCTAGTAAGCATATGCTAAATATTAACAGAGCAGCCCTTCCCAGAACTTTCTCAAGACAGAAAAATTTAAACACAATTGACTGAAATTTACCATAGGTTATATCTGGTAAATCATGAAAGCAACGTGCAAGGCCATATCCAGATTCAGGGTACATTGTGGACAATACTCAGCACATGCTTTCATCAAACTGGATCTTTAGCTACATTCCAACATCCAACAAGAATAAGCAACTCTTATAAATTGAATGAGAATTGTTCTCCCAGGAGGCATGAAATTACATCCAAGAACAATCAAGGGAACAGAAGTCATTTGAGGTAAAAGTCCCTCTGCCTTTATTTCCCCTTCTGGAACCTCTGTCACAGGTCCCCAAGACATTGATCACCATCATGTGTCATTCTTTTAATTGTGTTCCAACAGAGATGGGGGGATCAGAGGTGCTACTTCACGTAAGGATGAAACAGCTGTTTGGGAGTATGGGAAATGATGAAGTATTATAGCATTGTAAACAGAGAAAGAGCTGGGCCGTGGTGGCACACACCTTTGGTCCCAACACTTGGGAGGCAGAGGCAGGCAGATTTCTGAGTTCGAGGTATAGAGTGAGTTCCAGGACAGCCAGGGATACACATAGAAACCCTATCTCAAAAACAAAAGCAAACAAAACAGAGAAAGAACTGGATCAAGAAAATGAATCTATACTGGTAAAGAGAAAGGTCATTAAAATGGAAGGACCAAAACCAGAAAAAGTAGAAATGACACCGGAGCTCAGGCACATGAGATACACCAGACTTGGGGCACTGTACAGATATAGGTGAAGGTTTAAGAGAGTGGTCTGCATACTGTCATTGGCTCTGAACATTCAATAGGATTAAAATATGGATAGGCTGTATCAGGGAAGGAAGGGTCATAGAATGTATAAATGAAAGCTTCATAGGTAGAAACACCATAAAACTAGAGAGTGCAAGCTTCCCCGTGCAGGAAAATTCCAATATGACTGGGAGGACCAGGCAGAGAGAGGGCCAGGACACTGGAATTGTAGGTGACAGGATACTCATCAAAGACATTGCATACAGACCTATACATCCCTATAACCCAGTAGCCATGTTTAGTTGAGAAGCTTCATGCTGTATATCATCATAATCAAATTTGACATTAGAGAACATTTCATTCATTGAACAAAGTTGGGGTGCAGCATGTGGTCCACGATTTAATCCCAGGAGCTGGGCATCTCTTCTAGACATGTCTACTTCCCAGTAATGCTTCCCTGAGTTGATAGTTTTATATTGCAGGACAACAAAACGATAGATCTCAGAAATTTGCAAATTCCTTCTATAGGAATTTGTATGCTGTATTTGTCTTTTCTCCTTGTTAATGACAATGTTTGCCTTCTTTTTTTTCCATGTAGAGTCACATGAACTACAGAAAATGAGACACATTAGTTAAAAGTCATATGAAAGACGAAAAATAGCCTTATTTGCATCATAAGGAACAGAAGCCAAAGGAGAAAGAGAGAAGAAACATAAAGAAGCCTTGTTTAAAGTCAAGTCAAAGAGAGGCAGATTGCTGTGCACAGTGGGAGTAGCAACATGAAACCTGAGACTTAACAGAGAAATAAACTCTGGAAGACATTGAGAGGAGAGGGCCTCATGGTGCTGTGGTTTCTCCTTACTTCAGTATCACTGGAAATCCATGAGCCCTGAAATGATGAAAGTTTACAGCAGTAAATACAGTGAAGGATTCAAGCCATTAAAGCCCATCTCTTCTCCAGATGAGGGGAAGGTTTGGAAACTCTGATATAATATGGGATGAATGATAATTTCCCATCATATACAATGGCATCACAGGGACACACTATCTGCTCTCCTGAGTCCCTCTACCCACATTCAGAACCCATACCCTCTTCCATATGCAACTCAGTTACACCTAGAACCACACAATGAATCACAGAATTTAGCTGCTCTTACCTTGAAAGGCCTGCAGCATGCCATTCAGATCCGGAGCTTGGAACGTTCTTTTTGGAATCATTTGGGGCTGTTTCAGTCTCAAGGTCTGACTCCTAGGGATAAAATATTGACCTCCACATCTCAAACGTTTGACCTTCAACACCACTGACCCCCCACCATTCTAACCATAGATATCTTTGAATTGTCCTGAGACTTATGAGAAGGAAAAAGAAGACAGACTACTAACTCCAGAAAAATGACACACTCATGTCATTTCCCAGTTATTTGCTGTGTGATGTTGGGAAAGTCTTGATTCTTAGAAACATAGTACCTCACCTTACAGTCAAACAATATGCTTCTTCTATTTTTTCTTCTAGAATCTTTTGAATTGATGAAGTGAATTTTAAGACAAAACTAAAATAGCAAAAAAAAAAAAAAAAAAAAAGGGGAGGGCTGGGAATGATGTTACGGTACTTAGGAGTAGAGGCATAAGATCTCTGAGTTCAAGTCCAACCTGGTCTACAAAGTGAGTTCCAGGACAGCCAGGGCTACATAGAGAAACCCTGTCTGGAAAAACAAAAAACCAAATCAAACAGAAAAACAAACAAACAAACAAACAAATAAACAAATAAGCAAGCAAAGAAAGACACAGCATAAAGAAACAGAGAAACAAACAATGAAACAAAGGAAGAAACAAAGATACAAAGGAAAGAAGGAAACGAACGTGGGTTTCTAAGGCCATAGTGTAATAGAGTCATAGAGTGTGAGAAAGCCATCTTCAGAAAGCCTAGACTTCACACACTTTGTCAATGAGGACACTGTCAAGCCAGCATCTGCTCCTTCAAGTTCTCTTGTTAGGATGACAAAATTTGGAAAAGGAGACAGGAAATCACACTTAGGCTGACATAAACTCCACATGTTAGGATGGAGGCTGATGCTGGCAGCTGGAATGTGACACTCTACACACAAGGACAAGGCTTTCCACAGTCCTGGGACATATGCAGTCCTCCTGCAGCCATTGTTGCACTGCCAAAATATGGTGCCCACAGAGTCAAGTCTCTTCTTTAAAAAAATCTAAATACAGCCACAAGGGAAATCTGGATCTCCTTTATCCCCAGGAGAAATGCACAAACACACAGGAATTATTCCTGCTATTTAACTCTGTAAATGTTACAGACACAGAGGACATATCCTACATATGAGGAATCCACAAACAAAGCATTTCTTAAGTGTAGATGCACAGCTAGATACAAGCCCATGGCGTGGACAGATGATGGATCCACAAGGAGTCTGAAAGCGCTTGTAGGTCCATTTGCTTCATCTCACTACTGAGCCTAGCTCTGCAGCTCCCCATAACCCAGTCCCCTAAAGAGAACCTAATCTGTTCTCAATAGTTACAAAATGCTCAGACCCTGCCTTTCTCCTCCATCTCTTTCTTCTTCAGAACTTCAGAATAACATTATATGTAAATTCTGCAAAACCCCAGAGATATGTATTCTAGTTGAATATCAAATAATTCTCACCACACAATAGGGCTATCCTTCCCTATCATCCCAGACGTACCTTCTCAGGACATTATTCACATTCTAGGGAGAAGGAGAAAACACAATTAACTTGTATATTAACTTGGTATATTAATATTGAGGAAGCCGAAAGGACCAGAAGCTTAGGACATTAATACTCAAACCCAGCTAACCAGATCTCTCCTAACCCCACCTGCCTTGTCCTTCTATTTCTATTTTCCTTCTCTTTCTGAACTGTCCTGGCTGGAAAGAAGTTGCTCTAAAGAGATATATGTGTCTCTCATATTGACTATCAAACTGTTGAAACAAAGACTCCAGAGAAATGAGGATATCTTCAGGATCTCATATTCCTCTATTAAGAGGAAGACCAGCTCTTCCTCTTAATAGATTTCAAACAGTTGTAATGACGTGTCTGACCACAGTAAAGTGTGACACTGTGCCACGCACACTTTGCGTGACAGCAGTTTATGAGGCAAAAGCTTCATGGAAGCCAGTCTCCTGCATGTCTCCTTGGCATTCCCTAATTCAGAGGTAGTCCAGATATGTCCTTGAGAACTCGGGTGCTAGGTGCCCACCAAAATATGATTTACTAATAGCTAGACAAACTTGGACATTGTTCTCTGACCTTTACCAATATTCCAACATCTTAGCCAAATTCTGGCTTGGAATTTCATAAAGAATGTTACCCATCCAGACTAATTGCCCCTGGCATTGTTAGGGAAATAATGAAGGGAATAGGGCATTGTAGTTTGCTGAGTGGTCTTTGACAATCCCTGGGCAAGTTTAAGTAATATCCTCACATTCTCAGTCAAGTACTGCAGCTGAACCACTCCTAGGAATTAGCAAGAAAGAGACTATCTCTACTAGCCCAGAAGATTAGCATAGTGGGCGCTTTACTAAGGATGGGCGGGACCTTGAGCCCAGAGTGTGTGTGAGAGACAGTGTTCAGCAGTCAGCATTGAGCATTCGAGGTTCGAGATTCCAGCCTCTATCCTCCTGGTTGGCGCACCTGCAGCCTCGCAGGACTCCAGCAGAGCCCATGCGATCCGAGCATGCTCAGAGCCCGGGGGTGCTACACCAGTCCAGAGGAGATGGCTACTGTTTTAGACTCAGTGTGTTTTAGATGGCTTCAGATGTACCTCGACTACTGAGCTGCCAGATTTTTCATTTCTCTTTTGCAATGACTATAAAAGCCTCATGCCATTTTTAAGAAATACATTCGGATTCCACACTTCTTGTATCGTTTCTGTCTGTCATGTGCCTAATCCCTTGCCCACCTGGCCAGAACTTTCATCACCCCACAGAACAAGGGCTCCCCACAAGAAACTCCCGTCCGTGGCAACACTGTGACACAGATCAGGATGGGAGACCACACCTTGACTTGGACTACTCATGTGTGCATATTCTTGGCTTCCTGTTTAAACTTTGATCTCACTTAGGGAATCTGAAGATGGACAGAGGGTTTTTAAGATATTTGTTCTTCTTCCAAATGTGTCACACTTTAGTAAATCTTCTAATATTAATTTGGATTTTTTATATTGACTTACTGAGAACAGATAGGAAGACCTGACTAATCAGGCCCACTTTGACATGTTAAATAGATATCTCAGTTCTCCATTTATTCAAGGTTTGAGACTTACGTCAAAATTCTTGTATGTGTGAGTTCCACTGGATGTTGGTAGATAGATGTAAACTTATATTTTTAAAGAACTGTGATCTCTTTCCCCCTAAAGTTAAGAATTACCAGTAGCTCCTTGAGTGTGGGTGAGCTTCCTGTGCAAGTCTACTTTCATACTTGAATTTGGCTTGCACAGTTCTTAGGTTTGGTGTCAAAGCCAATCTTGGTTCATATGGGATGCTGCTAAGCTGTGTCCAGAAGCCAGTGTTTTCCTTATAGTTATCTACCACACCTGGCTCTTAACACTCTTCCTGCCCCTTCTTCTGCAATGAGCCTTTGAATTAGTGGTGCAGTATATATGTTCTATTTAGGGCTGGACATTCTACAGTCTCTTGAACTCTTTTCCTTGCAGGTTGTGGGTCTCACTCTGTAACCCTGCTGCCTTGCAACCCACCGTCATCACAAGGAAGACCATAGCAGCTGAGAGGAAAGACAATGGCTTCCTTTCCACTGACTCTCAGACCCTGAGACCTCCTGCAGTCTTACCTGAAGCATTTCCATGGTTGAGAGCTCCAACTGATGTTCCACATCTGAGATGAGGTCTCTCACCCACTGCCTCTGCTGCACCAGCTCATTTTCAGACTCTTCTAGCCTTTTCACAACATCTTCCTTCTCTTTCTTCAGCTTCTGTAGCTCCTCATTCTCCTTGGAGTCTAGGAGCTCTCTCAGTCCTTTAAACTCTATCTGAACATTTTCTATATTGCTCTGAATTTGGTTCTTTAAGGACAAGAAAAGGGAGAGGAATTCAATCTGTCCAAATGGGAACAGGAGATAGGGAAATACTGCTCTTGGTAGGGAGCTTTTACAGGGTTGAGCTCGGGAAAGGAAAGGAATTCTTAGGGAAGCATGTGTCTTCTTTTAATGTCTCTCCAGGACATTCCAAAACAAAAATCTTAGGTCATCTCTACCAAGGCCACCAGATACAAAGTAGGACGGCTGGGTGAAACTCAGTTTTCATACAGGTGCCCTGTTACGGATTGATTCTAATGCCATTTGTATTAATTCGGCTCCTGAAATCACATAGGAATCGCAGTCTGTGCTAAGTTTACCTGCCTCCAGTTGGCTCTGATTGAGAAATAAAGTTGCCAGAGGCTAATGTCTGGGCAGGAAGACTGAGGCGGGACTTTTAGGATTCCTGGGCAAGAAACACAGAGGAAAGAGGAAGAGGGGATCTGACCATGACAAGGGGATAGACGGACCAAGCCAGATGGCTGGAATGTAGGTGTAAAGGGGAAAAAACTCCCCCAAGGGGGCTGCCCAGTAGGGTCCAGGGCAGCAAAGATAAAATATAGATTTAGTAAGTATTAATTCAGGAATATCAGAGGAGTGTGTGTTAGCCATGTGGAGGTTCAGGAATAGCCCAAGCATTGAGCTAGTTAAGGCATATTAAAATATAAAGGTTGCTTGAGATCCAGAACACTGGGGCAGGTGGCAAGAAGTGTACATGTACAGGCCAGGAGCATAGAGTGGATTTAGCAATTTACTGCCTCAGAGTGCCTGAAACATTTTTCCTGTTTACAATAATCCTCATTCCTCCTGTGAATCCCCTAGGGAAACTAAACCTCAGAAACACATCTGTGGCCTGTTCCCAAGCATATTTCCCAAAAATTGGAGTTTCAGAAGCCACCACAGGAGTAGGACCTAGCAGCCATTCTGACCAAGCATCCTCCATGGTGTCAGCTCCTCACAGAGCCCAGCTCATTTGTGATACAGTGACTCTGCATCTCCAGCTCTAGGGGAACCAGTAGGGAAGGAAGAGTAATCAAGGCCCCTTGGCCTCCCCAGCTCCCAGGAAGTAAAGACCCCAGGAGCTTCTTGCCCAGGTCCCTCCTGGGCATCAGGCTGACTCCCTTAGCCAAGGGTCCCCACTTGCCTCCCAGTCAGCTCTCTGCTGTTGAAGGTCATCCTGCCATTCATCACACCTTTTCTCATTTTCCATCAGCTTCTGCAGAGCTGCCTGCAGCTTCTCCTGTGAGAAAGGAATTGTAGCAGAGTCAAGTTGTGTGATTAGTAGGACTGCTGTTCCTAAGCAAAGGCCAAGAAACACTTCTGGGAAACTGGAGAGATGGCTCATTGGTTGAGAGCACTGACTGCTCTTTGAGAGGTCCTGAGTTCAAATCCCACAACCACATGGTGGCTCACAACCATCTGTAATGAGATCTGATGCCCTCTTCTGGAGAGTCTGAGGACAGCTACAATGTACTTATATATAATAAATAAAAAAATCTTTTTTTTTTCTTAAAAGAAAGACAGGAAGCCTAATACTGTTCTTTCTTTAAAAACCCTGTGTCAATATTTATGTACATAAAACATGTACATCTTAAATCTAGGTCTCAATCAATACTTGTATTTATACATACAAAACCCCCACTTAGACAAAGACACAAAAATCTCTCTTAGTCCATCATCGCACCAAGTATACACCTTTTGCTTTTCTCCCAGGATCATAGGATTAGGATACTTTTGTGAATTTTTTTATTTTTCACGTAAGTATATACATATATCATATGCCCCCTCAGTGTCCTATTTAACACCTGCAAATTCTTTTCTTTTTATCAATGGGTCTTGCTATGTAGCTACTATGACTGGTCTGGAATTCCTATTTAGACAAATATACTTCTGAAATTCTAAGATCCACCAGCATCAGTTGCCAGAGCTGTGGAATTGAAACAGGCATCACCACACTGGCCATGTTTACATTCCTTTTTCTTTTCCTCTTTTTAAGTGTATTTTTTTTTTTTGTAGTTAAGATATATTTCTTTCACTGAAAATAGATTTTTTTCATACAGTGTATGTTAAAGGCATCTTGTTAAAAAGATTTTTATTTATGTATATGAGCTCTCTTTGCATGTATGCCTGCATGACAGAAGAGGATATGATGTACCATTATAGTTGGTTGTGAGCTATCATGTGGTTGCTGGGAACTGACCTCAAGACCCTGGAGGAGCAGCCAATGCTCTTAAGTGCTAAGCTGCCATTGCAGTCCCTTGCAATATTTCTTTTCTTTCTTTTTTTTTTTTTTTTTTTTTTTTTTTTTTGGTTTTTCGAGCAATATTTCTGATTAAGGTTTCTCCTCCCATTACTCTTTCCCATACCTCTTTAACTTCCTTCCCATCCAATTCCACACCTCTTGTGTCTCTTGTGGGAAAATAAAAAGGCATGCAAGGAATAATAACAGAATAAAATAACTATAGTAAGTTAAATAAAAAATACATTATAATATGACAAAATAAAGAAACCAGAAAAACAGTCAAATAAAGAGCACAAAAAGTGCACACAGAGGGAGAGACACACAGGTTCCCAACATGGGAATCCTATAAAAAATAACGCCATAATATAAAAGCGAAAGACCTAGAAGGATGGGGGAAAAAAAACTCTGATTTATCACTATGAGAAAAGGAACCACTTCCAAATAAGGGCTCAGTGCATTTTGTGTTGGCCACCTGTCTGTTGCTGGGCATGGAGACCTTCCTTTAAGAATGGTTTATTTCCCCAGTGTGATTCCCATGGAGAAAAGTAATTTTTCAGTTCCAGTAGCTATCAGTTTCACATGCTTCTGGATTAGGAGTGGGGATATGTGCCTACTTCTTCTCGTTCTAGAATCCCATCTGGCACAGTCCCTTGCAAATTCTCTTTATGTGGCCACAGTCTCTCTGAGTTTATATTTGGGCTTCAAATCAAACAATAACAACAGAAAACAAAGTTTTAACACAGAACCTGCCTCTGTATATTTTATTCTGGAAAGCTTCCTCTCCTCCCTGATGTTTCAGCTGCCACGTGCACATTCCCTTCACTGCTGTGTGTCACGTGTTTACAGCCTGGTTATTTAAAATCTCTTGACTGTAGTTTAGGTCCTTCTACTGAATTTGATATTACATTCAAAAGAGATAACCGTGGAATAAATCAGGAGCTGTTCTGCTCCTGGACATCACCTGAACTTCAAAGAAGCAGTTCTAAACTATTTTTTCTATCCTAGTGTTTGCTGTCCAGGTAGATTCACTTATACTTCAGTGGAATAAATCATCATGCCTTTTTAGGTTTCAAAAGTTATAAAAGGACGGTAATGACATATCAGGTTTCAAGTCTATACTATGCAGGTAAGCACTCTGTCACACGAAGTGGACTTTTCCCATCTGTTACTGTTTTGTGCTTTGTTTCCCGCATCCTCTTGCTCCTTACCTTATACTCATGGTCCACCTCTTCAATGAGAGCTGTCTGGTGACCACGGTGCTCCTGAGATCTCTCACAAACCCAGCAGATGGCCATCATGTCCTTCTTACAGAAGAGCTGGAGTTTCTCTCCATGTTGTGCACACACATTCACTTTCTCTTCCTCCTTTGGAATGGACTTGAACCCTTTGAGCCTCTCAACTATATTGGCCATTTGTCGATTAGTTCTCAGATTCCCAAATGGGACACGAACTCGGCACACAGGGCAGCTGCCCTCCCCGTCTATGCCTCTGCTAGACTCATAGTTGAGTGTGATGCAGGCTCTACAGAAGCTGTGGTCACAATCAGTGCTCACAGGTTCCTTCAGGAGCTCCAGACAGATAGGACAGGTTACCTCCTCCTTTATCTTCTCCAGGACCGATGAGGCCATCATTGCTGTGATTCTGTGTCATAGCAGTTCTGCTCAGGTGTCTGTGTGATAGACATGGGGAAACAGGGCCATGTAAGAAACAGAGGTTCTGAATGAACCCTGTGACAGAGGTCAAGGAAGGACCACATTGACAAGTTAAAGAACAAAGGGAGAAATTTGGAAGGGCATTTAGTGACATTTGTCATACTCTCAAGTGCTCTACTCTTAGGTCATCCCAAATAGCAAATTTCATGCACAAGATTGTCATTTCCCTTTTATGGAAATGCAAAAAGAAAGTGTTTCCATTCAGCAACCTTGTGTAACGTCCTTTCTTCCTTCCCTATCTGTCTCGGCACTACCTTCAGTGTTACAAATACCAAACTACTTATGTCTCTCCCACTGTACTTCCTCTTCTATCAGGATTAGTCAGTGTGACTCACTCTGATCATATCCTTACAAGTTCCTTATCGGAAATATCTAGTGCTGACCTGTAGTGTAATCATTCCAACGTCCTGATGAACATACACAATGATCTCTCTGATTGCCACCTAATAAAAGAGAATGCACGTGTTTGTTCACATGGTTAAGTTAATCTCTGCACTAGATATACAGGGGTGATCACTTAGGAGAGTCATTTGTCTTCAATGCACAGAAAAGTTGAAAATCATCCCTCAGTCTTCTTTCTCAGATGCTTGCTCTAACCCATAGAGATCACTAAAGAAAAAAGTGGTAGCCACTAGGAGACAACTGGTAGCCAGAACAAAGGTTGTGTGGAATTATGTCCCTAGTTACATGAGGTTCTGAGGAATCTTGTATCTGTAAATGTTTTTATCATGGTAGAGAAATTTGCCAAAAAAAATTGATGGGTGATACCAGGTATGTATGCCAGCATGATACTGAGTTCAAGACCATATCAAAAACTATACTTCAAAGTATACAAATTTTGTGCTCCAACATGTAACATGTAATATTAGTTCAGCATGAAAAACCAATGGACAAGCCACATCACACTGACAAACTGAAGACAAGAAACTCCTGTTGGCCAGGTGGTACTGGTGAATCCCTTTAAGGCAGGATGATCTCTGTGAATCCAAGGCCAACTTGGTCTATAAGTTGAGTTCCAGGACACCTAACATTACACAGATACCTTGTCTCATTGACGCAACACTCAGTCCCCACAAAAGAAATACTTCTTTGCCTGTGAAGTATTTGAAAAATATATACTGCTTTTCAGGAAAAAACATTTCTAAAACTGTCTAGAAATAGATGTAAATGTCCATATGGGTAAGACAAAAATGATAAGCCCACTGCTAACCTATAACAAAATTAGGATCATAGAAAGTCTTTTCTTTAAAATCATGCATAAAATAAACAAACTTATTTTTGTCACCTCTATTCATCACAGCAGGGCAAGTACTTGGAATAAATGGAAATTGAAAAAATAAGATTAAAGGCATTCAACTAAGAGTTGTTTTACAGATGAAAGAAAAGCCAATGCGCTCAGTAAAGATGAAAGTTGTAATATCACGTATAGAAAAATTACAAGTAGGGTGTAACCTGAAAAGGAAATGAAGAAGCTGGGTTTGTTGGTGCAGGCCTCTAAATCCAGTTTCTTGGGAATGCTGAGGGCAGAGTATGGCAAGCTCAATGCTCTTATGACTCTATGGAGATAAATTGGAACAAAGAGAAAGTTCTGGAGGGATCCCTGAGTGGCCAGAGCACTGTCTACTCTTGCAGAGATCCATGACTCTGTTCTCAGCTCTTGTGTAGCTCTCACAGCCCCTGTAACTTCAGCTTCAGTGGATCTGCTAACCTCTTCTGGCCTCTGCAGGTATGGCATGTATATGGTGCAGAGATTTGCATGCAGACAAATAAGATGAAAATAAAGGAATAAACAATTTTAGGGAGAGAAATAAGAACAATAATTATATTTATGAAGTCATCAAAGCCAAGAATGAACAGCATAGGGAAATAATCACTGTAAGATGAAATATCTGCTCACAAAACTATAAAAGTATGGAAAGAAATTGGAGTTGGTGCAATTACATGAGGATACCTGACCTCCCAGGTTTGAATATTATTAGAATGTCTATAGGAGGGGCTAGACAGATGTTTCATGGGTTTAGCTCACTGGCTGCTCTCTCGGAAAACCTTGATTCTGTTCCTAGTTCTGCAAGATGATTCAGAACAGTATGTAACTCCAATCCCAGGGGATCTGCCACTCGCTTTTGGCAGCTGTGTACACTGGGCATTCAAGTGGTAAACAGATACATGTCCATTAAGACACTGATACACATAAAATAACATTAAATCAAAATGAATAAATGACTCATGAAAATGCCATACTAATATGTGCCCTTCCCCCAACCTTGAGCAGGCTAAGTAGACCTTAAGTGTTTGTCACAGTTGGGCCTTAAGGCGTTGGAGTCTTCTGCCTGGCTGCACTTGCAGTTTCCTACAGGAGCAGACTGCCTGCTGAGCGTGCTTTGTAACATAATCTAGCTGAAACAAAGAATGGGTCTGTGGGCTCTCCCTATAGAAGTACAGTGTTAAATATTAAACTTTAAAGCTTGATCAGAAGCTTTTGTCTTGGCACCCCCCTTCTTCCCCCTCCCCATCCTTTTTTATTTCCAGCCTCTCTTTTAGGTACCCAGTTCATCCATAGCTACATTACTGCCTAGGGTTGGAAAAAGGGCTCAGTGGTTAAGAGTGCTTATCGCTCCTAAAGAAGATCCAATTGTATTCCTGGCAGTCACATACCACAGCTCACACTGATTTACCTCTAACTCCAGCTTCAGAGAATCCAGCACCTCTGCCGCCACAGGCTCTCCTGCCCTTCAAATGCATATTCACACAGGCAGACATATGCATTCATAACTCAAAACAAAATAAAGTGTGTGTGCGTGCACCCTCTGGACCAGTAGTATTTTACTATATGTCTATGGGCTATACACTCTCTGGTTCTTGGTTATCCAAGCAGTGTCAGGTAAGGGCTCCCTCTTGTGAGTGAACCTTTAGTTAATTAACACATTGCTTAACTACTTTCACAAGTTCTGTGCCAAGATTGTCCTAGCATATTTTGCAGGAGAACAGAATTGAGGCTGGAACTCATAGTCCAAGTAAATGGAAGGAAGCTGCAGAAAGATCGGGACTTCTAATCACAGAGACAGAAGCAAAAGGAATTTGCCTATAGAATCATGGGTAAATATACTATTACACAAAGAAACCTTAAGCTTTTGTTTCCAAACACCACTCTGGCTTAACACCTCCTAAGGGAGGAGAGAGTGCCTGTCTTGGAGCAAGAGGTTCTTCGCGTAACTCAAAATTAAAAGATGAGAAAGAAGAGTATAAAGTCCACCAGAGGAAAAAAAAAAAGGAGTTCTCTAGTTCTTGAAAGCTGTCCTCCTCAGGCTACCCTCTTGCTCTCCAACCCCAGAACACTCAGCAGGAGGCCAGCAATACCCGTTCCCAGCCCTTTTCCCTTAAACTCACCAGAGCAAGGACAGTGTTTTCTTATAAATTCCTCCAAACTCTGCACCCTAAAATTTTTCTCACATCTTCAGACACCAATCTAGAGACCCCAAATCTGTGGAGAGGAGCAAATGGAGGCCAAAGACTAAGTCCTGAGAGTTGAGTCACTAAGCTGGTCCTCTGGTGGGCCAGGAGAGAAATGAAAGTTCAGACTTGGAAGGTTGGAGCTGAGAAAGAGGAACTTTTACCAAATACCAAACAACAGGGTGGCACCCCACCATTAACTGGGGTTTTACCACCAGAGGGAGTCAGTTGCCTTGGGTCAGCTCTGTCTTCCAGGAGCTTGGGACATTTTTCAGAGCTACAGGAACTTGTTATGTCACTTGTTCAGTCAGACTCATGATACCAAAAAATTCTTGACCCTCTGGAAATCTTGACAGTGATGGAAAGAAAGCCTTCCTCATGGTTTCTCCTGCACCTGAGCTCCTGGCTGGGTGTTGCCTTGGTGGCAAGTGTGGCCCAAAGAGAAAGAAAAACAAGTCTAGGGACAGAAAGCTGCAGCGTTCTTCTGAGGTTAGAGCTAGACTCTTACAGGATGAGAACAGAAAGGGAAGTGGCAATTTAGGTCAGCTGCCACACAAGCAAGATTTCAGAACCAGCAAGGACAGGATGGGAGGAGTCCTGTGCAGAGCCAGGCAGAAACACCTCTCTACACTCTGCACAGGGCTCTCCAGCTGCTCTGTGGACTCCTCCAGATTATGTATTCTGTGGCTGAACAGCCCTAGGCCTTTCACAGTGCTGATCTGATCCATCCATTCATTCCCCACCCCGCACCCCCTTTCCAGGAGTCCCTCACCAGAATGTCTTGAAGGTCCCTTTTTGGCTTAGAGGTCTATGAACACCTGTATAGTTACTCAGTATTACTATAATCAGAAGGGGAAAATCAGTAGGGCTAAGGGTCAGTTGAAACAGAGCTTGCCTATCGAGCATGGAGCACTGGTATAGTCCACAGAAGTGTACAAAACCAGGTGTGATGGCCCCTACATATAATCTGTCTTAGTTACTCATTTTTTTTAAAGATTTATTATTTATTTATTTATTTATTTATTTATTTATTTATTTATGTGAGTACACTGTAACTATACAGATGGTTCTGAGTCTTCATGTGGTTGCTGGGAATTGAATTTATAGGACCTCTGCTTACTCTGGTTGGCCCCATTCGCTCCGGTCAACTCTGCTTGCTCAGTCCCTGTTTACTCCAGCCCAAAGATTTATTTATTATTATATATAAGTACACTGTAGCTGGCTTTAGATGTACCAGAAGAGGGTGTCAGATCTCATGACGGGTGTGTCTCGAGCACTTAGGGTGACCAACCTATGGTTTCAGCTGGTGAACACCCCCAGCAATTAGGACAGAAGACAAGGAGTCAGACTTGGTGCTAAAAGAGCTTTTATGTACTATATCAGGCTGTATCACACAAATTACACACCAAAATAACATAGCAATCACTAATATTGCTAACAGAACAATTCCAAACATTCTAACATCATGAGCTAAGGGATATACGACCTGTCTCCGCTCTCAGGTTCGGGCTCCGAAGTCTTCTTGGGCGTTGGTTGTGTGAGTGCCTTATAGGGAGGTGGGAGGTGAGAGTCTGAGTCTGAGCAGCGTGGATCCTTTCAGCAAGCCATCTCATCTCTGACTTGGTCACTTCTGGCTGTGGTTTTTAAGCTATTACTTATCTCTGTCAATGTCTGCACGTTGGGCTTTGTGCATCACTCTGTCTTTATCTGAGGTTCCACTCTGGGTTACCACCTCTCGGTGCTTATCCATTTCACACATTTACTTTCACTTTTATTCACTTGTCACTTAATATTCTATTTTAGC
>NW_022196904.1:93165045-93166483 GCF_008632895.1 Mastomys coucha
GCTCCCTCACAGGGGATGAACGTAGTGGGTTTGGCCTAGTGCTGCTTATTTATTAATGTTAAATTGGGACCCTCAAAACTGTTTGCACAAGAGAGTCTGCACATAAGACATTGAGGGACCCTGACCCCAGTTAATTCTGATTGGTAAAGATGGCAGCAGCCAATATCTGAGAGAAGGGACATAGGTGGGGTTTAGGTTTCCTTGGCTTGGGACCAAGAGAAGAGTGTGTAAGAGAGAGAGAGAGAGAGAGAGAGAGAGAGAGAGAGAGAGAGAGAGAGAGAGAGAGCCTCCATGCCTTACAAGAGTGTGCAGGAGAGAGACGAGAGCCACCATGGGTAGAGAAGCACGGGGAGCACCCTGGGCTCTGTGTCAAGAGAACATGGCCCAGAGGACTGACTAATTGGAGTTAAGAAGAGCCACAGCTGTCCAGAGACTGTCCCACCTGGGGATTCATCCCATGTATAGTTACCAAACCCAGACACTAATGTGATGCCAAGAAGTGCATGCTGAGAGGAGCTGGTGTGGCTGTCTCCTTGGAGGCCCTGCTGGAGCCTTGCACATGTGGGGCAGATGCTCACAGCCAACCATTGGAATAAGTGGAGGTCCCCGGGGAGAGGAGTTGGGGAAGGGACTGGGGGAGTTGAAGGGGTTTGCAACCCCATAGGAAGAACAAAATTATCAACCAACCAGACCCCTGGAGCTCCCAGGGACTGGGCCATCAACAAAGGAGTACACATGGCTCCAGCTGCAGGTATAGCAGAGGATGGCCTTGTCATGCATAGGTGGGAGGAGAGGTCCTTGCTCCTATGAAGGCTTGATAGATGTTCCAGTGTGGGGGAATCAAAAAGATACAAACAAACAAACAAACAAACAAACAAGCAAAAACTCCAAACCAAATGAAAACAAAAAACCCAGCCAAGACAGAACATAGAAATTAATAACTAGTAATTCAGAGTTATAATATTACATAGACTCAAACAGCATGGAGGGTAGGCACAGGATTTATCAAAATATTCCTACTAGGGCTGGTGAGATGGCTCAGCAGCTAAGAGCACTGATTGCTCTTCCAAAGGTCCAGTGTTCAAATCCCACAACCACATGGTGGCTCACAATCACCCGTAATGAGATCTGACGGCCTCTTCTGGTACATCTGAAGACAGCTACTGTGTACATATAGTAAAAAATGTTTGGGCCAGAGCGAGCAGGGACTGAGCAAGTGGGGTCTGCCTGAATGAGCAGAGGTCCTAAAAGTCAATTCCCAACAACCAGATGAAGGCTCACAACTATCTATACAGCTACAATGTGTATTCATACACATAAAATGAATAAATAAATCTTTAGAAAAAATTATTCTACCCCCTTTAATCCCTGCACTTGGGAGGCAGAGGCAGGCAGATTTCTGAGTTCAAGGCCAGCCTGATCTACAGAGTGAGTTCCA
>NW_022196904.1:93171140-93172386 GCF_008632895.1 Mastomys coucha
TAACAGAGACCATATCATAGAGCATTTACATGGCAGAAACAATACATCACAACACAACTGAGGTAAGGTTATTGGTATTGTTGTCATCATTATCACTGACTGCAAAGTGAGAGTGCTTCAATCTCACTTTGAAGGGGGGACAAAATAATCACAGGAGGCAGTGGGAGGGAGGGATCTAGGTGGGAGAGGGGAGGGCGAGGGGAAAAGGGTGCAAGATCAGGTATGGGGAGTCAGTAGAGAAGTCCAGATGGCCAGGAGAATGAAATAGAAATATGCATGTGCTTGGGGTGGAGGCTGAGGGGAAACCTCTAGAAGCTCCAGAAACCTGGAATGTAAAAAGCTCCTAGGACTCAATGGGGGTGATCTTACGGCTAAGGAAGAAAATTTCAAAAATGCCCAAGAGTGGGGAGATGAAACCTGAAGAGGTACCTCCAGAAGATAGACTGAGACCCCAGTAGAGGCATGGGGGACTTCAAAAATTTTGAGCCAGAATTGTTCCTGTCTAAAAGAAAAGCAGGGACAAAAACAAAGCCTAGAAAAAAAGGAAAGGCCATTTAGTGACCAGCCCAACTTGGGATCTATCTCATGCTCAGGCACCAAACCCTGACACTATTACTGATGGCATGTTGTGCTTGCAGAGGGGAGGTTAGTATGGCTGTCCTCTGAGAGACTCTGCCTGCAGCTGACTGAGGCAGATACAGATCCTTACAGTCAATCATTGGACTGAGGTAGGGGGCCCCTATGGAAGAGTTAGGGGAAGGACTGAAGGAGCTGAAGGGGATGGCAAACCCATTGGAAAACTAACAGTGTCAACTAACCCGGACCCCTAAGAGTTCCCAGAGACTAAGCCACCAACCAAAAAGCATACAGGAGCTGGTCTGTGGCCATGGCACATCATATGTAGCTGAGGACTGCCTTGTCTGGCCTCAGCAGAAGAGAATGCGTCTAATCCTGTAGACACTTGATGCTCCAAGGCAGGAATATACCGGGTATGTGGGTTGGTGGGTTGGGAGTAGGTGAGTGTGTGGGAGAGTGTCCCCTCAGAAGCAAAGGAGAAATGATATGGGATGAAGCACACTTGGATTGGGGACCAGGAGGGGAAGTAACATTTGGAATGTAAATATATAAAATAATTAATTTAAAGAATGGAAAATCATTGAATTTAACTTACTTGCTAGCAAATGTAGCTAAAAAATACTCTCTCAGAAAATAAGTGCCCCAGTGTAGGGGAATGCCAGGGCCAATA
>NW_022196904.1:93186023-93187108 GCF_008632895.1 Mastomys coucha
GCACAGTAAAATTGCATCTTTTAGATTATAGGCAATAAAGATAACAATAAACCTTATTTAACAAATCAGACTGACACTCTCTGCTTATTTGATTTGGTGGGGGAGGGAGGGGGAGGGAGGATGTCTAACATATCCAGTAGTTTCGGGGATTTCATTTTAACTTAAAAAGTCTGATACATTTAATTTATAAATTTTGGACTGATAAAATAGAATTTTGGAAAACTATGAGAAATGCTTTGTTAATGTGTGTATTCCTATGTAAAACACATGGCTTCTTCTGTGTATACTTTTTAAAATTAAAAACTTACACATTAAAAATCTCCAAAATAAAAAAGTAAATAAATGAGTCAGTAAAATGCTCATACTAATCGAACGTAGGAGTAGAGAGAGGGATGTTGCAGAGACCCAAATCCAGTTCCTGATAACCATATGAAACTCCGAACAGCTAACTGTAACTCTAGCTTGAGAGAATCCAGCACCTCTGACCACTACAGCTGTTCCTTTCCTTCAAATGTAAATTCCCACAGGCAGTCACACAAATACAAAACTCAAACAAAATAAATCTTTGTGTGTGTATGTGTGTGTGTGCACATGCATGTGCATGTGTGCTTTAGATCACCAGTGATCTAAACAAGATAGAGACTGATTTGCCTTCATGCTGCCCACATTTAACCAGTGCCAACCTAAAGGTACCAATGGAAAGTCCTGACACAAGGAATATTGCATAGTTCTAACATCTCAATATTTTATACAACGGCTACTGGAAATAATTCATAAACAATTTCTTCAATCCATAATTTACCATTATGTGGATGACATTTTGCTAGCTGATTCAAATTGAGATACCTGAGGAAGAAATGTTAAAGAAGCAAAGAAAATATAACAGGAGTTTGTATTAATTATTAGGATGTAAGGTAAGTCTGCAGGAAATGCAACCACAAAAGATACAAAGCAGGAGAGAAAACTCTTAATGATTTTCAAAAATTACTGGGAGATATTAAGTAGCTTTGACTAAAATTTGGTTTAGCTACTCAAGAGCTGAGTAATTTATTTCAAACCTTTCAAAGAGATAAAGAATTACATAG
>NW_022196904.1:93187119-93190585 GCF_008632895.1 Mastomys coucha
GTGCTGTTCTGCAGCTCACTATGTAGGACAGGCTGGGTTTGAACCCACCTAACGTTAATTTGCATTTTTCTAGCTGTTGGAGTAAAAAGTATGAACTAGTAGACCTTGAGCTAGGGTAGAAAGTCTATATTTTCTTTTCATTATTGTAATCTGCTCATATATATATTTTAAATTTCTGTATATTAGAAGCTCTGAAGTTCTGTGATCACAGGCTATCGCATATTTAGTTATTTTATATAACATAAAGAAACAAAAATAGATTCCATAGTAAAAAGAATTTTGTGAGAGAAGTAGTTATTCTATATAGAACTGAATTCTGATGCACAAGTTTGTTCTCATGGAGAACTCAGTATGTCTATGTCCAATGAGTCGTTAGTGTAATAGACAAAATCGCGCGTTCAATTGGAGGACTAATGAACAGATGAATGGATAAAAATTATATGATCAGCACACATATTAAAATATTAGGCATTTAAAAGCAAAACACATTGTCATCTGGTAACTTTTCTGAATTCAGAGAATTTGTTATATGCACTCAGCTGGAAACTGAAGAAAAAAGCCGACTTAATGATGTTATTGAAATATGTGTCACAGAAATATATTGTGTCTCACAACTGTAAATATTATAATAGGGTTACCAGGGGCTGGAGGCACAGAAAAATGATCAGAGTCATTATTCAAGAGATACAATTTCAGAATTATGAAGTGCATAGGCTATAGTTCTGTTCATTAGCTCATTTTAGATATAGATGCACAATTCTATGTATTATGAATGTTTTCAATTATAATTAGAATAACACATAGGAAAAGAAGCAATGAAAGTATTATGAAGAATTTCTAGAACCAGCAAGGTCTACAAGATGATAATTCAGATAAAAGGAACATTCCTACAGAGTTATTCATTATCAGACTATGACTTTGAAATGAATTATTCAAAAAATGTGATAGAGATCAAATACTACAAATTTGCTACCCCCATAGATAAAGAAGAGACACCTTTCCTATCAGTAATTGGGAGACAATGTCAGGGAAAATTCTCTGAGTTCTTAGATGACACCTCCACCAACAGTGTCCCGGTCCACTAGACTCAGAGGCAGTAACAGTAAGGTCTCAAATTATGAGAGGGAGAAGTGAACTCTACTAATTTCAAATTCTGGACAAGTAACTAACTTAATGGCTGAAAACGTGCTTCACATATGCTCAGCAGTAGAGCAGGGTAGTAATACTCATGAGGCAGGAGATAGTCTTTCCAAGGTTTAGCTTCAGTTCTGATAAGTTATTGATGAACCAGTTAAAATAGTTTCCCCTTGGCATTCATGCAGGCAATAATCCCTCCTGCCTCTGTAACTGATCCAGGATAGATTTCAGGTAGAGCTCACTGTCATCACCAGGAAGACCACAGCAGCAGAGAGGGAGGACAATGGCTTCCTGTCCGCTGACTGTCAGACACTGAGACCTCCTGCAGTCTTACCTGAAGCCTTTCCATGGTTGAGAGCTCCAACTGATGCTGCATATATGAGATGAGTTCTCTCACCGACTGCCTCTGCTGCACCAGCTCATTTTCAGACTCTTCTAGCCTTTTCACAACATCTTCCTTCTCTTTCTTCAGCTTCCACAGCTTTTCATTCACCATGGAGTCCAGCAGCTCTCTCAGTCCTTTATACTCTACCTGAATATATTCTACATCCTTCTGTATTTTGTTCTTCAAGGGTAAGAAAAGGGAGAGGAATTCAGTCTGTCAAAATGGGCCTCAGTGATAGGGAAATACTGTTCTGGATGGGGTGCTCTCACGGGGACTTGGGCTTAGGAAAAGGAAGGGAATCTTAGGGAACCATGTGTCTTCTTTTAATGTTTGTTCACAACATTTCAAAACAAAAACGTAAGGTCACCTTTACCAAGGCCACCTGAGCCTAAATGGGATGTGGCTCTTTTTTTATTCAGCTGCCTAAGATACTTGTGCCTGCCTGCATATTCCTCATTTCATCTCTGAACCCCTGAGGAAGCTCAACTCCAGGAATAGAACTGTGGCCTGTTCCCAAGCATCTTCCCCAAATTCTGAGTTTCCGAAGGCACCACAGGAGTAGGACTCAGCAGCCATCCTGTCCAAGCACCCTCCATGTTGTCAGCTCCTCACAGAGCCCAGCTCATGTGTGATACACTGACTCTGCATCTCCAACTCTAGGGGAACTAGTAAGGAGAAGAAATCAGGGCCTCTTGGCCTCATCAGCTCCCAGAAAGTAAGACCTCAGGAGCTTCTTTCCCAGGTCCCTCCTGGGCATCAGGTTGACTCCCTTAGCAAGGGTCCCCACTTGCCTCCCAGTCAGTTCTTTGCTGTTGAAGGTCATTCCACCATTCAGCACACCTTCTCTCCTTTTCCTTCAGATTTTGCAGAGCTGCATGCAGCTTCTCCTGTGAGAAAGGAATTGTAGCAGAGTCAAGTTGTGTGATTAGTAGGACTGCTGTTCCTAAGCAAAGGCCAAGAAACTCTTGTGAGAAGACAGGAAGCCTCGTACTGTTCTCTTTTTAAAAACTTATGTCAATATTTAAGTACATAAAGTATGTAAATTTTAAGTCTATGTCTCAATTGATTCTGGTATTATATGCACACAAACCCCATAAATGAAACACAGGTATCTCTCTTAGTCAATCATCTCACCAAGTAAAATTCTGTTACTTTGAATCCAGCATCAGAGAACTGAGAGTGTTTTTTAAATTTTCTCATCTTTCATGAAAGTATACAGTTTTATCATATGCCCCTACATTGTTTCATTTGACACCTGCACATTTTTCAAAAAACTTGATCATGTTGTATAGCCCTGGCTGGCCTGGAATTTTGGTGTAGACAAGCATACTCCTGAAATTCAGAGAACCTTCAAAATCAGCAGCCAGATCTCTGGGACTGAAGCTTACACTATAAGACTAACCACATGAAAATTATCTTTCCTTTTCAGTTTTTTAATTGCATATTTTTTTAATTAAGAACTTTTTCTTCCACTAAAAATAGATTTTCAATCAATAGTTTTAAAGCATCATTAAAACACATTCTCTTTCTTTCTTCCTTTCTTTCTTTCTATTTTCTTCTTCTTTTACATATATGAGTGCTTTACTTTCTTGTTTGCCTGCATGACAGAAGAGGGCATCAGATCCCATAACAGATGGTTGTGAGCCATCATGTGGTTGCTGAGAATTTAATTTTGGACCTCTGCAAGAGCAGCCAGTACTCTTAACTGCTTAACCATTTCTCTAGCCACATACAATATATTCTGATTATGGTTTTCCCAAAACCTCTCCTCCTGTCCAGATTCACATCCTTTCTCTCTTTTGTTAGGAATCAAAGTGGCATGTAAGGAACAGTAACAGAGTAAAGAAAGAACACAAGAAGTGCATATAGACACAGAGACACACATGTTCCCCCCTCATGGGAATCCCATAACGACTAGAGCTTTATATATTAAAGATTTAACAT
>NW_022196904.1:93193702-93195084 GCF_008632895.1 Mastomys coucha
TTGGTTTAGCTACTCAAGAGCTGAGTAATTTATTTCAAACCTTTCAAAGAGATAAAGAATTACATAGCCCAAGAAGATTATCAGCTGAAGCTTAAAAAGAATTAGCATCACCTCCATATGTTTTAGGAATATTTCACTGTACTAGGTTTCCATATAAGTATTCAAATATCCCTCAACTTCAACAAAATAAATCTTTTTTCAAGCAATATTAAGGAAACTGACTAGTTTTGTTCAATTGAAATAATAGTGTACAGACAGACAGAACTTGTTTCTTTAATGATTGGGTCATGTGATGGCTATGGAAAACTCCATTTTGAGCTAGGCAACCATCCTCAATTGCTAATTATAAACTACTGGCCAATCTAACTCTGTGCTCCCCTCCCCAGAATTACAAAACTACTATGAGATAATTAACTCCTTGTTCTGGTTTTGTGACCCATTTATTGCTGTGAAACAGGATGTGAAATGGCTTCCCTCGTCTGAGGGGAGTACAAGCAATTTGTCAGCTACACATCCCACACAAATGAGACATTTATTAAGTCCACCTTTAAATACACTTCCTCCAGCCTTCTCTATGTGACTAGCCTTTGATTTGGCTTCAAGACTGTTGAGCTACTAGCACTAATGAATTTACTTCATTATAATTTAAGTCGAGTCTTAGTCATTTCCCAGTTGATTGGAACTCTGGAAAAGGAAAAATGTTTCTTTCTGGATGATGAAATTTCAAGATGCTGAGAAATGGTCCTTTTTCAAATAGTCCTGGCAAATAAATTGTACCAGGCTTCATATACTGAATAGTAGTATCCGGAGCAGCTTAATGTGTATTGCCTAGACTTTTTTCAACGTTAAAAATTGACAACCCTAATATGTGCATTTTAATATCTCCTTATGTATAGTGGTAAACAGAGGTAGTTCCAAAGTCCAAAAACAGGTTTGCACAACTGAGAGATGGAGAGAGCAAAGGGGAAGAGGATGGGCTGGTGACAACCTTCAAAGCCAACCTGGACACAGGAGGACCTGACCTGTGTGTCTTCAGGTGTCTACATTAGCTTGGGTGAAGCCTGGATTCTTTGCTCCAAGTCCTTTTTTTCCTATTTCTCTAGATCTTTCTATCAGCAGACATCTTTCAGTGTTTTATATCATTAAATTCAATCAGGAGCTCCTTTCTTGGACAGTAGAAAAGTCCTGGGGCAGTAATGTTTACCTGTAATCTCATCAGCTGTGGAGGCTGACATAGGACAATTCCATGACTTTAGCCTGGGCTCTATAGGGATGTCATGTCCCAAAGGAATAGAAATCTGACACTTCTAGAAAGTGTGCTCCTCCAGTTTTTTCTCTCTCTCATTCTCTCTCATTCTCTCTCTCTCTCTCTCTCTCTCTCT
>NW_022196904.1:93195094-93197394 GCF_008632895.1 Mastomys coucha
TCTCTCTCTCTCTCTCTCTCTCTCTCTCTCTCTCTCTCTTTCTCTCTTTCCCTTTTTCTCTCTTTCTCTCTACTCTCTTCACCTCCTCCAATGTGTTTTTCTTGAGACTGATCCTGGGCCTAGTGCAAACTTGAAAGTGCCACCTCTACCCCACTATCTGTACTGTAGTATGCGACAGACACCCTTTGTCTATTTTTTTTTCTTTTTTAGATACATTCCTTCTTGGACTTTGGATCTTCCTGCTTCAGCTTTCTTTGTAACTGGAATTAGTAGTCTGGGCTGATCTTGAGTTAGGTATGGCAGGAATTTCCGAATGGAAAAAGGAGGCAAGAGTGATAACTCTTAAGTAATGTTAGGAATTATATTTAGGCTTGAGGTTGTTTCATAGTATAAGTAAATGTGCCATGAACACCCCAGTTGGATATGGGGGTACCTGGGATGAGGATCCTCGAGGCTAGGTGGGTGTACTGGCTAGTTTTGTGTGTCAACTTGACACAGGCTGGAGTTATCACAGAAGGGAGCTTCAGTTGGGGAAGTGCCTCCATGAGATCCAGCTGTGGGGCATTTTCTCAATTGCCCCTTGTGGGTGGTGCCATCCTTGGCTGGAGGTCTTGGGCTCTATAAGAGAGCAGGCTGAGCAAGCCAGGGGAGGCAGGCCAGAAAAGAACATCCCTCCATGGCCTCTGCATCAGCTCCTGCTTCCTGACCTGCTTGAGTTCCAGTCCTGACTTCCTTTGGTGATGAACAGCCATGTGGAAGTAAGCCAAATAAACCCTTTCCTCCCCAACTTGCATCTTGGTCATGATGTAGTGCAGGAATAGAAACCCTGACTAAGACAGTGGGTAAGGATTTGGCTGTGAAAAACAGAAACAAAAACAGAGGCCGTTTGAGAGTATTTTGTAGTTCTCAAAAAAGATTTTTTATGCATAAAGAAAGAAGTATTACAACTTGGTGAAGATATGTTCAGTGAAGCAGTCAAATAGAACGGATATTATTATAATTATTTGGCACAGTAAAATGCAAAGTCATCCAAGTATTACAACTTCTAAAAAAGTGTGTTCAGAGAAGCAAACAGGTAGAACTGATGCTATTATAATCATTTGGCACAGTAAAATACAAAAATCATCTAAGGTTAGTGGCAAATATCCAAGAACAAGTTAATAATTCTTCATGATCAGCTATTGTTTAACATCTAGTCCCTGATTTTCTGTAAATCTTCGAAGTATAAACTTAAACTTTTTTTTTTTTCAAGACAGGGTTTCTCTGTGTATCCCTGGCTGTCCTGGAACTCACTCTGTAGACCAGGCTGGCCTTGAATTCAGAAATCCACCTGTCTCTGCCTCCCAATTGCTGGGATTGAAGGCATGTGCCACCACTGCCCAGCAAATTTAAACTATTTTAATTCTTTTTATTTAAGGTGTTCTTAAACAATGTATCAAAGCCTACTTCCGATGACACATGTGCAGCCACGTAAAATTTTATTGTTGGGAAAGTTTTTATTTATCAATACTATCTTCTGCATGATTTATAAAGTGAAACGCTGTTTTTTTTCAGAGATAAGGTCCTGTCAGTGATCCCATCTCAAGCGATGGTTTTTACCCATTATTCTCACTTAAGATCTTAGTCTAGGCTATCAGGAACATCTCGTAAATAAGAAAAGGAATAGAAAAGATTAAACAGATAAATTGCTATGAGAACTATGGCTCAATGTTTTGTTCCAGCCAAGAGTTCCACAACTGGTTCCAGGAAGCCTCCTCCTTTTTAAGTTTTCGCCTCAGTTGGTGGAACTTGTCACACAGAGTCTACTGGGGTTTGTGTGGCATAAATGGACAGGCAGCTGCAGGAAGGCCATGACTGCTAATCACACAGACAGAAGATAGGGAATCAATCCATAGAATCATGGGTAAACCCACTATACTCAGAGAAAGCTTAAACATTTGTTTTCAAACTCTGCCCTGGTTCTACTTTCGGGGGAGAGTAGTTTCTCTCCTGGAGCAAGAGATTCATGTGCAACTCAAAATTAAAGATTAGTAAAGAAGAGGGTGAATTTCCAGAAATAACCAGACCTCTCCAGCCCTTGAGAGATGTTTCCTCAGGCTACCCTTCCCTCTGACTCCTGGGCTCAGAACGCTCATTAGGAAGCCAGCAGTTCTCCACTACCCCAATCTTCTTAGTTTCATATTAAACTTACCAAAGCAGAGGCAGTGTTTTCTTTTACATTTCTTGAAACTCTGCAGTCTAATATTGTTCTCACACCTTCAGACACCAACCAAATGACCCAGAATCTGTGTAGAGGAGCA
>NW_022196904.1:93198858-93199508 GCF_008632895.1 Mastomys coucha
TTGCACGCATGCCAGACCTTGTCCAGTAATGCCACACTCCTAATCTTTCCTGAACAGTGTCCTGCTAATTGGGAACCAAGGCTTCAAAGATATTAGCCTCTGGAGCCATTGTTATTCAAACCAGCACAGGATCCCACTGCTTTGCAACTGGCTGCATGAGGACCAGGAGCTCAAGGGCCATCCTCAGCCATGGTGACTGATGTCAGGACAGCATGGGAAATACGTGAAACTTTCCAAAAAGAAAAAAAAGGGGAAAGAAAATAAGAAAGTAAGTTAATTAAAGAGAGAAAGTTGGTTGAGTGAGGGGACAATGGAGAAGCCTGTGCAGTCACCATCACCTGTCTCATCCCCTCTCCTGTTTGCCTCTCTCATTATTTCCCTACATTCTCAGATCTACTGAAATATGGGATGGGGAGTGACAGCAGATATGACCCTGTAGCTTGAATTTATTTCACATATTTGTTTTCTTTTCTTCCTTCTCCTCTTCTTCCTTTGAGACAGGCTCTCAAAGTGTACCCAGCCTGACCCTAACTGAGATCTAGCCTGCTCAGCCTCCCCATTGCTGGGATCATGGGCTTTTGCTGTTGTTTAGTTTGACCTTTGACTTCAGTGATTGAACCCTGGTCCTGTGGATGTTGGGCTAGTCCTCT
>NW_022196904.1:93203092-93203791 GCF_008632895.1 Mastomys coucha
TCCTAAGGTGGGGTGGTCTGTGAATGGTCTTTCCTTCAGTCTCTGCTCCAATTTTTGTCCCTGTGTTTCTTTTAGACAGGGACAATTCTGTGTTAAAAAATTTAAGATGGGTGGGTGGCTCCATCCCTCCAGTGGGAGCCATGTCTATCTTCTGGAGGTGGTCTCTTCAGATTCTATCTTCCCTTTGTTGGGTATTTTGGCTAATGTCATCCCCACAGGGTCCTGGGAAGCTCTGCCATTACTGGCATCTGAGACTTTCTTGTGGTTCTCCTTGTTCCCCACCCCCCACTGCTACTTACTCATGCTCCTGGCCCTCTGGACTTCTCTGTCTCTTCACATACCTTGTCTTACCCCCTTTTCCCTCCCCCTCCCCTTTACCACCCAGGACCTCCTTCCCTCTGTCTCCTGTGATCATTTGTTCTACCTTCTATGTAGATTGTACCCTGCACACTTTAACCCTCCTTCTTGTTATGCTTCATATGGTCTTTTAGTTGTATTGTGGGTATTCTGAGCTTTTCTGCTAATACGCACTTTTCAGTGAGTACATACCATACATGTCCTTTTGGGTCTGGGTTACCACACTCAGGATGATATTTTTTAGTTCCATCCATTTGTCTACAAAATTTGTGAAGTCATTGTTTTTAATAACCATGTAGTATTCCATTGTGTAAATGTACCACATTTTCTCTATTCTTCTGT
>NW_022196904.1:93203802-93207371 GCF_008632895.1 Mastomys coucha
GTGCTGTTCTGCAGCTCACTATGTAGGACAGGCTGGGTTTGAACCCACCTAACGTTAATTTGCATTTTCCTAGCTGCTGGAGTAAAAGGTATGGACTAGTAGACCTTGAGCTAGGGTAGAAAGTCTATATTTTCTTTTCATTATTGTGGGCTGCTCATATATGTATTTTAAATTTCTGTATATTAGAAGCTCTGAAGTACTGTGATCACAGGCTATCACATATGGAGTCATTTTATATAACATAAATAAACAAAAGTAGATTCCATAGTAAAAAGAATTTTGTGAGAGAAGTAATTATTCTAGATAGAACTGAATTCTGATGCACAAGTTTGTTCTCACGGAGAACTCAGTATGTCTATGTCCAATGAATCCTTAGTGTAATAGACAAAATCGCAGGCCAATTGGAGGACTAATGAACAGATGAATAGATAAAAATTATATGATCAGCACATATATTAAAATATTAGGCATTTAAAAGCAAAACACATTGTCATCTGGTAACTTTTCTGAATTCAGAGAATTTGTTATATACACTCACCTGGAAACATAAGAAAAAAGGCGACTAAATGATGTTATTGAAATATGTGTCACAGAAACATATTGTGTCTCACAACTGTAAATATTATAATAGGGTTACCAGGGGCTGGAGGCACAGAAAAACGATCAGAGTCATTATTCAAGAGATACAATTTCAGAATTATGAAGTGCATAGGCTATAGTTATGTTAATTAGCTCATTTTAGATATAGATGCATAATTCTATGTATTATGAGTGTTTTCAATTATAATTAGAATAACACATTGGAAAAGAAACAATGAAAGTATTATGAAGAATTTCTAGAACCAGCAAGGTCTACAAGATGATAATTCAGATGAAAGGAACGTTCCTACAGAGTTATTCATCATCAGACTATGACTTTGAAATGAATTATTCAAAAATGTGATAGAGATCAAATACTACAAATTTTCTACCTCCATAGCTAAAGAAGACATACCTTTCCTATCAGTAATTGGGAGACAGAGTCAAGGATATTTCTCTGAGTTCTTAGATGATACCCCCACCAACAGTGTCCCGGTCCACTAGACTCAGAGGCAGTAAGAGTAAGGTCTCAAATTATGAGAGGGAGAAATGAACTCTACTAATTTCAAATTCTGGACAAGTATCTAACTTCATGGCTGAAAACGTGCTTAACATACGCTCAGCAATAGAGCAGCATAGTAATACTCATGAGGCAGGAGATCTTTCCAAATAATACCCATGAGGCAGGAGATAGGCTTTCCAAGGTTTAGCTTCAGTTCTGAAAAGTTATTGATCAACCAGTAAAATACAGTTTCCCCTCGGCATTCATGCAGGCAATAATCCCTCCTGCCTCTGAAACTGATCCAGGAAAGATTTCAGGAAGAGCTCACTGTCATCACCAGGAAGACCACAGCAGCAGAGAGGGAGGACAATGGCTTCCTGTCCCCTGACTGTCAGACACTGAGATCTCCTGCAGTCTTACCTGAAGCCTTTCCAATGTTGAGAGCTCCAACTGATGCTGCATATATGAGCTGAGGACTCTCACCGTCTGCCTCTGCTGCACCAGCTCATTTTCAGACTCTTCTAGCCTTTTCACAACATCTTCCTTCTTTTTCTTCAGCTTCCACAGCTTTTCATTCTCCATGGAGTCCAGCAGCTCTCTCAGTCCTTTATACTCTACCTGAATATATTTTACATCCTTCTGTATTTTGTTCTTCAAGGGTAAGAAAAGGGAGAGAAATTCAGTCTGTCCAAATGGGCCTCCGTGATAGGGAAATACTGTTCTGGATGGGGCGCTCTCACGGGGACTTGGGCTTAGGAAAAGGAAGTGAATCTTAGGGAAACATGTGTCTCCTTTTAATGTTTGTTCACAACATTTCAAAACAAAAACGTAAGGTCACCTTTACCAAGACCACCTGAACCTAAATGGGATGTGGCTCTTTTTTTATTCAATTGCCTAAGATACTTGTGCCTGCCTGCATATTCCTCATTTCATCTCTGAACCCCTGAGGAAGCTCAACTCCAGGAATAGAACTGTGGCCTGTTCCCAAGCATCTTCCCCAAATTCTGAGTTTCAGAAGGCACCACAGGAGTAGGACCCAGCAGCCATTCTGACCAAGCACCCTCCATGTTGTCAGCTTCCCACAGAGCCCAGCTCATGTGTGATACACTGACTCTGCATCTCCAACTCTAGGGGAACTAGTAAGGAGAAGAAATCAAGGCCTCTTGGTCTCATCAGCTCCCAGAAAGTAAGACCCCAGGAGCTTCTTTCCCAGGTCCATCCCGGGCATCAGGCTGACTCCCTTAGCAAGGGTCCCCACTTGCCTCCCAGTAAGTTCTTTGCTGTTGAAGGTCATCCCACCATTCAGCACACCTTCTCTCATTTTCCTTCATATTTTGCAGAGCTGTGTGCAGCTTCTCCTGTGAGGAAGGAATTGTAGCAGAGTCAAGTTGTGTGATTAGTAGGACTGCTGTTCCTAAGCAAAGGCCAAGAAACTCTTGTGGAAAGACAGGAAGCCTAGAACAGTTCTCTTTTTTAAAACTTATGTCAATATTTAAGAACATAAAGTATGTAAATTTTAAGTCTATGTCTCAATTGATTCTGGTATTATATACACACAACCCCATAAATAGTCAATCATCTCACCAAGTAAAATTCTGTTACCTTGAGTCCAGCATCAGAGAACTGAGAGTGTTTTGTTAATTTTCTCATCTTTCATGAAAGTATACACTTATATCATACGCCCCTACATTGATTCATTTGACACTTGCACATTTTTTTTTTTTAAAAACTTGATCATGTTGTATAGCCCTGGCTGGCCTGGAATTTTGGTGTAGACAAGCATACTCCTGAAATTCAGAGATCCTTCAAAATCAGCAGCCAGATCTCTGGGACTGAAGCTTACACTATAACACTGACCACATGAAAATTATCCTTTCTTTTCTGTTTTTTAATTGCATATTTTTTTAACTAAGATCTTTTTCTTCCACTCAAAATAGATTTTTCATTCAATAGTTTTAAAGCATCATTAAAACACATTCTCTTTCTTTCTCCCTTCCTTCCTTCCTTTCTTTCTTTCTTTCTTTCTTTCTTTCTTTCTTTCTTTCTTTCTTTCTTTCTTTCTTTCTTCTTTTACATATATGAGTGCTTTATTTTCTTGTTTACCTGCATAATAGAAGAAGGCATCAGATCCCATAACAGATGGTTGTGAGCCATCATGTGGTTGCTGAGAATTTAATTTTGGACCTCTGCAAGAGCAGCCAGTACTCTTAACTGCTTAACCATTTCTCTAGCCACATACAATATATTCGGATTATGGTTTTCCCAAAACCTCTCCTCCTGTCCAGATTCACATCCTTTCTCTCTCTCCTTAGGAATCAAAGTGGCATGTAAGGAACAGTAACAGAGTAAAGAAAGAACACAAGAAGTGCATATAGATACAGAGACACACATGTTCCCCCCTCATGGGAATCCCATAACAGCTAGAGCTTTATATATTAAAGATTTAACATATTGAATATAAAAACAAAGAACCTATGAGGTTATATGA
>NW_022196904.1:93214733-93219239 GCF_008632895.1 Mastomys coucha
GACCTTGTCCAGTAATGCCACACTCCTAATCTTTCCTGAACAGTGTCCTGCTAACTGGGAACCAAGGCTTCAAAGATATTAGCCTCTAGGACCATTGTTATTCAAACCGGCACAGGATCCCACTGCTTTGCAGCTGGCTGCATGAGGACCAGGAGCTCAAGGGCCATCCTCAGCCATGGTGACTGATGTCAGGACAGCATGGGAAATGCGTGAAACTTTCCAAAGAGAAAAGAAAGGGGAATGAAAATAAGAAAGAAAGTAAGTTAATTAAAGAGAGAGAGTTGGTTGAGTGAGGGGACAATGGAGAAGCCTGTGCAGTCACCATCACCTGTCTCATCCCCTCTCCTGTTTGCCTCTCTCATTATTTCCCTAAATTCTCAGATCTACTGAAATATGGGATGAGGAGTGACAGCAGATATGACCCTGTAGTTTCACATATTTGATGTTCTTTCTTTTTCCTTCTCCTCTTCTTCCTTTGAGACAAGCTCTCAAAGTGTACCCAGCCTGACCCTAAGTAAGATCTAGCTTCCTCAGCCTCCCCAGTGCTGAGATCATGGGCTTTTGCTCTTGTTGTTTAATTTGGTCTTTGACTTTCAGGGATTGAAACCTGGGCCCTGTGGATGCTGGGCTACTGCTCCATCACTAGCTATACCCCTAGTCTAAACCAAGTATTTGCATGAAGTCATGAGCCTTTACTCTTGTTCTTGCTGTGACACAATTGCTGGCAAACAATCTTATGTTGTTCCCATCCTTCTGAAGTGTTAATAGTTATGTAAAACACTTTTAGAATTTGTTTTGAGGCAGGGATTTACTCTATATTTAAGCCTGGTTTAAAACTCACTAAGTGTTCAGGATGGTGTCCTACTCCTGGGAATACTCCTTCCTCAAACTCCTGAGTTTGGGGATGAGAGGCAAGAGCCACCATATCTCTGTCTTTTCTACATTTTACTCAAGGCCTTCTCTGTTTCTTCCTAATGCCTTCTTGGGAATTAAAACCATAAAATACTCAGACCATCATCTAGCTCTGCATGAACATTCTCTGCAGACAGAATTCCACTACCAACTGCAAAGATCAGACACTGTCCTTCAGGTCTGCCATCACTCTCTGACCTCAGTGAGAGGATGAAGATGACCAGGTAAGACAGCACTGGCCACACTGTCAGTGAGCAGTGCCACTGTGTGTGTAATTCTAACTGTGTGCAATACACATTGACATTCATTCCGAATAGAGGATTCCCATGGAACATGATTATTGAAGCAATATTAAACAAAAGAACCCTGGAGACCTATGAACTTACATGCTTTTTATTAAATGCAAACATAGATTCATATATTGATAAATGTAAAAACATCTGTGAATTTATACTCCAGATATTTTCATTCATTTTTCTGAAAATAGTGTGTTATCAACACACCCTAATCCATTTTAATCCAAAAATATGAGGAATTAGAAATTTATTGACTGTCATCCAATGGTCTCTCTAATTTGGTAATTGAAGAAATAGGTCCAATATTATACAATCCACATATACTTTCAGCTTATTTGTTCATGACAAGGTCTTGGTTTGTACAACATAATGGTCTTGAGATCTTGCTTCTTCTATCTCAGCCTCTCTATTAGTAGTATTGTTTACATCATGTTTTTACAGTATACTATGGTTTCCAGAATAGCTTACATATTTTAAAAGTATTTATATACCCAAAAGAAATGTAGACAATTAAATTTAAAGGGGGGTTGTAAGAGAACAACAAAGAGTAAGACTGAATGCTTTGCTTGACATTTGTAACTCTTGTATTAAGTTACCACAAGAAGAGCCAAGATTTTAAGCTCTACTAAATATAAAACAAACAAACAAACAAAAACACTTTATATATTTATGTTCATTTAAGAAAATATAAGTAGTGATATATTATTTTGAAATACACGGTTAATACATTTGGAGTTATTTAAAATTTATATTGAGAAAAACGTATGTATTTTCAGTATTGCTGTAGACAAGCATCTACATAAGACTGTTAAATTGATTGATGTTTTATATCAAACAACTTTTATAATACTCATTTTTACCGTTATAATATTTTATAAATTTTAAAGAATATGACAAAAAAGATATTGTAGGTATTGAAGGGGGGTCTCTGGGAGGAGTTGGGGTACAAAAAGAAAACAAGAATGTGATTTAACTCTATTTACTTAAAATGTTTTTAAATGTTAACAAATTCAGATAATTGAAATCGTAATTTTTCTCATTATAATACAATAAAACTTAAAAAAAGAAAAGATAGCTTAAAAGAACAAAAACAAAACAAAACAAAAAACCCAAAGCTCTCTCCTGATTTGAGCAGGTGACTGCAACAGCCTTTAAGACCAAAACAGCCAGAGATTGCCTCATGGTGGGGTGGGGGTGGGGGGCTTCTACTTGGCGCTGGTGTACTTGGTGACAACCTCCTTGCCCTCCAACATGGTATGCTTAGCCAGTTGTCTGTACAGAAGGAGGCTCATCACCATCTGGATCTCTGGAGATGTGATTGTAGACCTCTGGTTGAAATGCACCAGACAAGAAGCTTCGTTTGCAATGTGCTTGAAGATATCATTGACTAAAGAGTTCAGATATCCCTGGCCTTGGACAAGATGCCAGTGGCCGAGTACACCTGCTTCAGCACTTGTACACATAGATGGAGTAGCTCTCCTTGTGGCTGTACTTGTGCTTCTTGCGCTCTTTCTTTTGTGCATGGTGACAGCCTACTTGGAAACTTTCTTGGGAGCCAGAGGGGATGTGGCCAGTTCAGGCATGATTGAAATCAAACAGTGGAAAACAGTCTGGTGAGTAGAAAAAAACCCATTGTTTTTTAATTAATCAGTTTATTTGTTTACATTTCAACTGATATCTCCTTTACTGGTTTCCTCTCCACAAATCCCCATACCATCCTCCTCTCCTTCCCCTTTGCTTCTATGAGAGTACTCCTCCACCCATGAGAGTACTCCTCCACCCACTCACCCAGTCCTGCCTCACCGCTCTCTCCCCTATGCTGGTGCATCAAGCCTCCACATGACCAAGGGCCTCCCCTCCCATGAATGTCAGATAATACCATCTTCTGTTACTTTTGCATCTGGGCCCAGGGATCCCTCTTTGGTTGCTGGTTTAGTCTCTGGCAACTCTGGGTGGTCCAGTTAGTTGAAAATTGTTCTTCCTATGGGGCTGCAATCCCCTTAAGTTCCTTCAGTCCCTTTCCCTAGCTTTTCCATTGGGGCCCCCTGGCTCAGTCCAATGGTTGGCTGTGAGTATCTGTATTTGTATCTGTTATCTGTATTACTCAAGTGCTGATAGAACCTCTCAGGGAAAAGCCATACCAGGCTCTTGTCAGCAAGTGCTTCTTGATATCAGCAATAGTGTTGGGGTTTGGTGTCTGCAGATGGAATGGATCTCTGGATGCTTTCCTTCAGGCTCTGTTCCATTTTTTTATCCCTGTCTTTTCTTTGGACAAGAACAATTCTGGTTTAAAAATTTTGACATGGGTAGATGGCCTCATCCCTCAACTAAAAGCCATGTTTATCTACTGAAGGTGGTCTCTACAGGTTCTATCTCCCCTTTATTGGGTATTTAGGGTAAGGTCATCCCTGTTGGGTCCTGGAAACCTTTTGCTATCTAGCATCTGGACCATCTGGGACTTTCTATTGGCTACCCCCAGGTCCCCATCCTCCACTGCTACCTACTTCTATTCAAATTTCTTGCCTTCACTACTTCTTTCCCTTCTAATACCTTATCCTGCCCCCTTTTGCCTCCCTCTCCTTTCTCCCTCCCAGGTCCCCTTTTTTTTTCTAGGCAGGACTGAGTGAGTGGGTGGAGGAGTACTCTCATGGGTGGAGGAGTACTCTCATAGAGGCAAAAGGGAAGGAGGGGGGGATGGTATGGGGATTTGTGGAGAGGAAACCAATAAAGGAGATATCAGTTGAAATGTAAACAAATAAACTGATTAAAAAACAGTGGGTTTTTTCTACTCCTGTGATCATGTTGTTCCCCCTTCTATATAGGATTGAAGGATTTACACTTTGGTCTTCTTTCTTCTTAAGTTCCATATGGTTTGTATGTTGTATCATGGGTACTCTGAGCTTTTGGGCTAATATGCACTTATAAGTGTATATATGCCATGTGTTCTTTTGTTTTGGGTTACCTCACACAGGATATTTCATAGTTATTTTCCTACGAATTTCATGAAGTCATTTATTTATTTATTTATTTTTATTTTATTTATTTATTTATTTTTTTTTGAAGTATAAGATCTAAATGTACTTCTTAGAAATGGCATCAGACTTTTACAGTCATTGCAAAAGAGAGATGGTAAATCTGGCAGCTCAATAGTTGAGGTACATCTGAGGCTATCTGAAACATACTGGGTCTAAAGCAGCAGCTATCTCCTTTGGACTGGCCCCTCTGGGCCCAAGTGCTCTGGGCCCGGGGGGAATGCGGATACATGAATCTGAGTCCTAGACCATCTAAGTTCTAGTTC
>NW_022196904.1:93226584-93227152 GCF_008632895.1 Mastomys coucha
CCCAAATTTATAATGTAGTCAAAAAGTTAAAAAACACCAACCCAAATAAAACAATTAAAAAATGGTCTCCAGTGCTAAACAGAGAGTTCTCAACAGAGGAATCTCGAATGGCCTGAGAAGTACTTTAAGAAATGTTGCAGTCTTTAGTCATTAGAGAAATGCAAATCAAAACAACAATGAGGTTTCATTTTACACTCATCAGAATGGTTAAGATCAAAATTCAGGAGAGAGCACATGCTGGTGAGAACGTGGAGCAAGGTGAACACTTCTTTATTGCTGGTGGGAGTACAAACTTGTACAACCACTTTGGAAATCAATTTGGTGATTTCTCATGAAACGGAATAGTTCTGCCTGAAGATCCATGTATACTGTTCCTGGGCATATACCCAAAAGATGTTCCACCATCTTACATAGACATTTGCTCAAGTATGTTTATAGAAGCTTTATATGTAGTACCCAGAAACTGGAAACAACCTAGTTGCCCCTCAACTGAATAATGGATAAAGAAAATGTGATACATCTATACAATGGAATGCTATTTAGCTATGAAAAACAAAGACATCATGAA
>NW_022196904.1:93228264-93233951 GCF_008632895.1 Mastomys coucha
TGTAATCTATTCTCCTGGCCATTCAGGGTTTATCAGTTGTCCCTGTTTACCCTGCACCAATTACACTGGTTGGGGTTGCTTAGGGCAAAAGATTCCTGGAGTAATGGCTCCTCTAGCTATGTGCTCAGTGATCTCCAGAGCATAAGGAAGACTTCCAAATAACAGCCAGATAAAGTTTATTTAAAGAGTTTTATAAAAAGAGTCAAATACCATTTCCTTGAATGAAGACATAAAGAGAATCATAATGCAGTAAGTCCCCAATAATGCAACATGCAGAGACTGTAATCCAAAAGTTAGAAGAACAGCGATTGCAGCAATCTCTCAGCTTCACTGGAACTGTATTTGACAGCTGTGCTGGCTTCATGACTATTGCTGTTCTCAGTGGGTATGGCTCTGCCACTGGAATTTGTAGCATCCTTTCTCCCTGCCTCCACCTTTCTCAGTTCATATTCCTCTCTCTCCTAGAACTCTCTATGTAGACCAGGGTAGCCTCAAGTTCACAGAGATCTGCTTGCCTCCTGAGTGCTAGGATTCAAGATGTCCTCCACCAAGTCCAGCAATTTTTAACACTCTTGACATCTTGCCAACTTCTTCCCAAAGGCTATACTATTTTAATCAGCTTCTAACTAATGGCAATTCACTTTTTTCTGTTTACTTTATTGTAAGAATACAACAGAGTATTTTTCTTTAAGAATTCTTTTTTTAAGTTTTAATGCATTGATGAGAAAAGTTACATGATTTCAATTTATATGAATTTGTTAACATTTAAAAACATATTTTAAGTAAATAGAATTAAATCACATTCTTGTTTTCCTTTTGTACCCCGACTTCTCCCAGAGACCTTTTTCAATACCTACAATATCTTTTTTGTCATATTCTTTAAAATTTATAAAATATTATAATAATAAAAATGAGTATTATAAAAGTTGTTTGATATAAAACAACAATCAATTTAACAGTCTTATGTAGATACTTGTCTACAGCAATACTGAAAATACATACATTTTTTCAATATAAATTTTAAGTAACTCCAAACATATTAACCATATATTTCAAAACAATATAGCACTACTAATATTCTCTTAAATTGTCATAAATATATAAAGTGTTTTTGTTTGTTTGTTTTGTATTTAGTACAGCTTAAAATCTAGGCTCTTACTGTGTTAACTTGATACAAGAGTTACAAATGTCAAGCAAAGCACTCAATCTCATTCTTTGTTCTCTTACAAGCCCCTTCCCAATTTAATTGTCTACGTTGCTTTTGGGTGTATAAATACTTTTAAAATATGTAAGCTGTCCTGTAAACCATAGTATAGTGTAAAAAACATGAAATAAACAATCCTACTAAAAGAGAGGCTGAGATAGGAGCAGCAAGATTTCAAGACCATTATGTTATACACAGTAAGACACTGCAACAAACAAACAAGCTGAAAGTGTATATGGTTGTACAATATTGGACCTATTTCTCCAATTACCAAATTAAAGAGACCATTGGATGGCAATCAACAAATTTCTAATTCCTCATATTTTTGGATTTCAATCACTTAGGATATGTTGGTAATATTAATTTTCATATTAAGGTATTAAGAAAAGGTAATTGTCACTTCCTGTTGTTTTTGTTGTAAGATATGGAATTAGATTTGTGTGGATCTGTTGAAAGATTACTTTCTTCCTTCTTCTAAGGTGTAGTTTTGCTCCTTATGTTGATGTTTTCCATGTATTATCCTTTGTAGGGCTGGATTTGTGGAAAGATATTGTGTAAATTTTGTTTTGTCATGGAATATCTTGTTTTCTCCTTCTATGGTAATTGAGAGTTTTGCTCAGTATAGTAGCCTGGGCTGGCATTTGTGTTCTTGTAGGGTCTGAATGACATCTGCCCAGGACCTTCTAGCTTTCATAGTCTCTGGTGAGAAGTCTGGTGTAATTCTGATAGGTCTGCCTTTATATGTTACTTGACCTTTTCCCCTTACTGCTTTTAAAATTCTTTCTTTGTTTAGTGCATTTGGTGTTTTTATTATTATGTGATGGGAGGAATTTCATTTCTGGTCCAGTCTATTTGGAGTTCTGTAGGCTTCTTGTATGTTCATGGGCATCTCTTTCTTTAGGTTAGGGGAGTTTTCTTCTATAATTTTCTTGAAGATATTTACTGGCCCATTACCTTGGGAGTCTTCATTTTCTTCTATACCTATTATCCTTAGGTTTGGTCTTCTCATTGTGTCCTGGATTTCCTGGATGTTTTGGACTAGGAGCTTTTTGCTTTTTGCATTTTCTTTGACTGTTGTGTCAATGTTTTCTATGGTGTCTTCTGCCCCTGAGAGTCTCTCTTCTATCTCTTGTATTCTGTTGGGGATGCTTGCATCTACGACTCCTGATTTCTTTCCTAGGTTTTCTGTCTCCAGTGTTGTCTCTCTGATTTCTTTATTGTTTCTATTTCCATTTTTAGATTCTGGATGGTTTTGCTCATTTCCTTCACTGGTTTGATTGTGTTTTCCTGTAGTTCTTTAAGGGATTTTTGTGTTTCCTCTTTAAGAGCTTCTAGCTGTGTACCTGTGTTCTCCTGTATTTCTTTGAGGGTGCTATTTATGTCTTCCTTAAAGTCCTGTATAATCATCATGAGAAGTGATTTTAGATCTGAATCTTGCATTTCTGGTGTGATGGTGTGTCCAGGACTTGCTATGGTGGGAGAATTGGATTCTGATGATGCCAAGTAACCTTGGTTTGTGTTGGTTATATTCTTATGCTTTCCCCACATCATCTGGTTATCTCTAGTGCTACCTGCCCTTGGTAAATCTGACTGAGTCTGTCCTTCCTGTGATCCTGCTTGTATCAGAACTCATCAGAGTCAAGCTGTCTCTGTGACCCTGTGATTCTGGGATCCTGTGATGCTGGGCTTGTTAGAGCACCTGGGAGTCGAGCTTCCTCTGGGTGTTTTGGGACTGACTGCAGAGTTTGTGCTCAAGGTCTTCTCAGGGTACAGGGTGGCCCAGACAGACTGAAAGCAACCCAAGTCACTGGGCTGGCAGAGTTCCTGCATGCCAGGCTTCTGCTGGTCCAAGTTATTCCCGGTATTCTGACAGATGTTTTGTCCTCCTCACCTCTGATCCTGAGCATGGTAGACTGCCTGAGAGTGGAGCTTCCTCTGGGTATTATGGGACTGGCTGAAGAGCTTGTGCCCAAGGTCTGCTCAGGGCACATGCTGGCCCAGATAGACTGGAAGCAGCCCGAGTCTCTGAGCTGGTAGAGTGCCTATGTGCCTGGGTCCTGCTGGCCCCAGTTACTCCCGGTATTGGGACAGATGCTGTCCCCCAATTGGTTTTGATTGGTAAATAAAGATTCTAGAGGTCAATGGTTGGACAGAGGGAGACCAAGCAAGAGCCTTAGATTGTTGCAGGCTAGGAACTGGGAGAGAAGGAGGAGACAAGGGCTGCAGGAGTGAAAGTGAACCAGCCCTGTAATAGTTCATGCATGTAGCCTTAGGAGCTACTCCCCAAGTTGGGTCTGGCTAACAGAGATGAAGTATTGATTTAACAAGTTAAGCTGAGAATACTGGAGGAAAGTTTGTGCTAGCCGGGGGAGGATTAGAACTGCCCAGCCTTTGATCTAGTCAAGGCATATCAAAATTAAACTAGTGTGTGTATGTCTGTGTGTGTGTGTTTCATTGGAGAATCCAGTGAGCTCTTGAGTGGGTGTAGCATACACTCAATGTGCAAAGCGCCAAAGCAGTTCAAATAACTCAAATCTACAAATTCAGAGATGGGAATTGAAATAGTGACTGAGAGAATGCCCACCCAATAAGTGGCCCAACTTGAGACCCTTCCCATGGGCAAGCACCAATCCCTGACACTATTAAAGATACTCTGTTAATGCTTGCAGGCAGGGTCGAGAGGTGGCTTTCTTCTGAAGGGCTCTACCCAAAGTTGTCTCAGACAGAGGCAGACACCCACAGCCAGTGTATGGAGCTTGGGGTCCTTATGTAAGTAGGTTTTGGGGCCCCAAAGGGGATCAGAACTCCACAGGAAAACCAACAGAATCAACTAACTTGGACCCTTGGGGCTGTCAGAGACTGAACCACCAACCAAAGTGTGTACATGGGCTAGATCCTAGGCCTCTCTGCACATATGTAGCAAATATGCAGCTTGGTCTTCAATGTGGGTACTGAACAAATGGATCAGTGGTTATCTCAGTATTTGTGCCTGTCTGTGGGACATGTTCTAGCTGGGCTGCCTTGTCTGGCCTCAGTGGGAGAGCATGCTCTTAGCCCCACAGAGACTTGATATGCCTGCTTTGTGGGATATTTTGGGGGCCCCCACATACTCAGAAGAGAATTGGTGAGGGTATAGGGGAAGGACTGTGGGAGGGAGTGACCAGGAGGAGGGCAATAGGCAGAATGAATAGTTAGTTAATAAATGCCTTCCAGTCTCTCTGGGCTGGTGTCCTGAGGTGACCTTGGGACCAAGCTCTGCAGCCAGTCCCACAACACCCAGAGGAAGTTCCACTCCCACGCGCTCTGACACTCTCAGGATCAGAGGTGAGGAGGATCCAACATTTGTTCCAACACTGGGAGTAACTGGGACCTGCGGGACCAGGCACATAGGAACTCCTCCAGTATAGTGGCTCAGGTTCCTTCTGGTCTCTCTGGGCTGGTGTCCTGAGTGGACCTTGGGCGCAAGCTCTGCAGTCTGTCCCATAACACCCAGAGGGAGCTGCTGCACTCCCAGGTGCTCTAACAAGCTCAGAGTCACAGGATTCCAGAATCACAGGGTCACAGAGACAGCTTGACTCTGAGGAGTTCTGATACAAGCAGGATCACAGGAAGGACAGACTCCAGTCAGATTTACCAAGGGCAGGTAGCAGTAGAGGTAACTAGATGGCAGGGGGCAAGCATAAGAACATAAATAACACAAACCAAGGTTACTTGGCATCATCAAAACCCAATTCTCCCACCGTAGCAAGTCCTGGACACACCATCACACTAGAAACGCAAGATTCAGGTCTAAAATCACTTCTCATGATGATCATACAGGACTTTAAGAAAGACATAAATAGCACCCTCAAAGAAATACAGGAGAACACAGGTAAACAGCTAGAAGCTCTTAAAGAGGAAACACAAAAGTCCCTTAAAGAACTACAGGAAAACACAATCAAACCAGTGAAGGAAATGAGCAAAACCATCCAGGATCTAAAAATAGAAATAGAAACAATAAAGAAATCAGAAAGAGAGACAACCCTGGAGATACAAAACCTAGAAAAGAAATCAGGAGCCATAGATGCAAGCATCCCCAACAGAATACAAGAGATAGAAGAGAGACTCTCAGGAGCAGAAGACACCATAGAAAACATTGACACAACAGTCAAAGAAAATGCAAAAAGCAAAAAGCTCCTAATCCAAAACATCCAGGAAATCCAGGATGGAATGAGAAGAACAAACCTAAGGATAATAGGTATAGAACAAGTGAAGACTCCCAAGGTAATGGGCCAGTAAATATCTTCAACAAAATTATAGAAGAAAACTTCCCTAACCTAAAGAAACAGATGCCCATGAACATACAAGAAGCCTACAGAACTCCAAATGGACTGGACCAGAAATGAAATTCCTCCCATCACATAATAATAAAAACTCCAAATGCACTAAACAAAGAAAGAATTTTGAAAGCAATAAGGGAAAAAAGGCAAGTAACATATAAAGG
>NW_022196904.1:93234936-93251529 GCF_008632895.1 Mastomys coucha
TTCTCTGTGGCCTGAGAATAAAGTCACTCACTCAAGTCAAATAGTTTTGACCATAGCAGAAAGTCTGTCTCCTAAAATCGTGCCTACAATTCATTCCTTGGCGCAGCAGAACTCTCAGCTTAGCTACGATGGAGGTAAAATTCTTCGGTGATTTGAGGGTCATTGAAGTACAGCCTTATTACAATGAAATCCAATGTCTAAAAATTGTTCTTACTTTGGGCTTGTACCACAGAAAGAGCCAAGACTTTAAACTGTACTAAATATACAACAAACAAACAAAAAGACTTTATATATTTATGTTCATTTAAGAAAATACTAGTAGTAATGTATTATTTTGAAATATACAGTTAATATATTTGGAGTTATTTGAAATTTATACTGAGAAAAATGTATGTATTTTCAGTATTGATGTAGACAGGCACCTACATAACACTGTTAATTGATTGTTGTTTTATCTCAAACAACTTTTATAGTACTCATTTTTATTGTTATAATATTTTATAAATTTTAAGGAATATGACAAAAAAGATATTGTAAGTATTGAAGAGGGGGTCTCTGGGAGGAGTTGGGGTACAAAAGGGAAACAAGAATGTGATTTAATTCTATTTACTTAAAGTATGTTTTTAAATGTTAACAAATTCAGACAAATTGAATTCAGACAAAATGTAACTTTTCTCATCATAATGCAATAAAAGTTTAATATTAAAAAAAAAAAGAATTACAGGAAAACACAATCAAACAGGCAAAGGAAAAGAACAAAACCATGCAGGATCTAAAAATGGAACTAGAAACAATAAAAAAAAAATCACAAAGAGAGACAACCCTGAACTTATAAAGTCTAGGAAAGAGATCAGGAGTCAGAGATTCAAGCATCACTAACAGAATACAAGAGATAGAAAAGAGAATCTCAGGGGCAGAAGACACCATAGAAAACATTGACACAACAGTCAAAGAAAACACAAAAAGCAAAAAGTTCCTGTTGGAAGCCGAGCACTCTCTAGCTTGGCTGATTGCTAACCTCTACTCTGGTGGAGACACCAGGAGCCAGGAGACTTGTGAACCAAGCACCTCTCTTCCTGGGAAAGTGTTAACCTTTGCCCTGCTGGAGGTGCCTGGAGTCATCTTCACAGAGACAGCATCCTGAGATAAGGCTACAAGATGTCTCGGGGCCCCTCATCAAACACAGGTCCACATGTCCCCCTCTCCTCCTTTGTTCTAGCCGAGTCCCCCCATTTTACCAGCCCTTCCCTATTTCCTCTTTCTGTAAGGCTTATATTCTGGCCTGTGGCCATCATTAAATGGGCCTTGACAAAAGAAAAAAAAGAAAAGTTAATAAGTAAAAATAAATATGAAAGTCTTGAAAACTGTCAATATATGTATCTCTGTGTAACCAATAAAAATGTCAATAATAATAATAATAATAATAATCATCATCATCATCATCATCAGCAGCAGCAGCAGCAGCAGGAGCAGCAGCAGCAGCAGCAGCTGGGTTTTGTAGCTTAGATCTCTAAATCCAGTATTGGGAGTCTGAGGGGAGAGGATAGCAAGTTCACTCCTATAATGACTCTATAACAAAATAATGTTAAATTGAAACACAGAGAATGGGATGGAAGGATCCCTGAGTGATCAAGAGCACTGCCTTCTCTTGCAGAGAACTATGGCTCCATTCCCAGCCTTCACATGGCTGTCACAGCCCCTATAACTTCATTTTCTGTGAATCTGATACCCTCTTCTAGTCTCTGCAGTAATGGCATGCATATGATGCAGACATTTGCATTCAGACACTCATGCACATAAGATGAAATATCTGCCCACAAAAACTGTAAACATATTGAATGAAATGGAAGATGGTACAGTTACATAAAAAATACCTCTACTCGTGGATTTGAATATTGTTAAAATGTCTGTATGAGGAGCTAGACAGATGTTTCATGAGTTTTGGGTCCTGGTTGCTCTGCCAGAGAACTTTTATTCTGTTCCTAGTTCCTACAAGGTGATTCAGAACTGTCTGCAATTCCAATCCCAGGGTACCCGACACTCTCTTCTGGCATTCTTGGGCTCACACATTCAAGTGGTGAACAGACACATATCCAGTAAGACACTGAGACACATCAGTGAGTCCATCAATCAGTTAAATGTCCATCCTTAGATTACCTGCATCTGGAGAGAGGATCCAGTGGTTAAGATTACTTGCTCTTGCAGAAGATAGAAACGTAGTTCCTTGCACCAATATGAAATGGCTCCCAGATGCCTGTAACTCCAGATTCAGATAATCCAGCACCTCTGACCACCACAGAGAGCCTTTTCTTCCTTCCTTCCTTCCTTTCTTTTCTTTTCTTTTCTTTTTTCTTCCTTTTTAAAAAAAGATTTTATTTATTTTATGTATGTGAATACACTCTCACCATCTTCAGACACACCAGAAGTGGGCAGGGGGATGCCATTACAGATGGTTGTGAGCCACCATGTGGTTGCTGGGAATAGAACTCAGGACCTCTGGCAGTGTAGTTGGGGCTCTTAACTACTGAGCCATCTCTCCAGCCCCTTCGCTTCCTTTCAAATGTGTATGCACAGAGGAAGACACACAACTCAAATGAAATTTTGTGTGTGTGTCTGTGTATGATACAAGTAATGGTTGGTTTTACTGTAGGTATCTGCATTATTATTCTTTGGTTCGTTTTTTTTTTTTATTTTCGAGACAGGGTTTTTCTGTATAGCCCTGGCTGTCCTGGAACTCACTCTGTAGACCAGGCTGGCCTCGAACTCAGAAATCCTCCTGCCTCTGCCTCCCAAGTGCTGGGATTACAGGCGTGCGCCACCACTGCCCGGCTTATTCTTTGGTTCTTGATTACCCAAACATTGCTAGGTATGGATTTGCCCTTGGTGACTGGACCTTTAGTCAAATTAGACATTGGTTGGCTAATCCCACAATAAACTCTATCCCACCATTGCCCTAGCATATTTTGCAGGCAGAACAGATTGCAGATATCGATTTTAAGGCTGGCTTGGTGTATATGTTTCTCTTTTGGTATCTAGCAGAGTACTTTCCTGCTTCAAAGAGACTAGAACTTACGGGTGAAACTCCATGCATTCACCAGTTCAAATTTCCATGTTCAATGAATTATGTGGGTTCTCCCTCTACAATGGGGCACCACAATAATTTTTCATAGAGCAACACATTGTCTTAGCAACAGCCTGGGTTGTTTAATGATCTCCATGAGTCCACTGTTGGTTACTATCTCAATAGATTGTAGTCCTGTCCCATTATTCGAAGCTTTTTTTGGTAACAAGAGATTGCCAGTTGAAATTCTTCCATTATTAATAGACCTCATTAGCATCACCTCCATGTACTTTAGGAAGTTTCCCTTGCACTAGGTCTCTATATAGTCCCTCAAGTGCTCCTTATTTCCAGCAATATTACTTGTTTATAAAAGACACACTAAGAAACAATAACTAGGTTTGTTCAAATCAAACAAGAGTCTACAGACAGCACTTGTTTCTGTTGTTACTGGAGTATGTAATGGGTAAGGAAACTCCATTTTTTTTGCTAGGCTCCAATTTGAAATTACTGAAATATAAGTTCCTCAAAACTCTGACTCCTTGTGCTCCTCCCCAAATGTAAAACAGTTATTCTGGTTTCGTGAACCCATTTACTGCTGAATACCAGGAAAGAAAACAGCTCCCTCACAGCTGAGGGGAGGAAGCTGTTTCTCAGCTGCACATCACACACAAAAGAGCTGATTGTGGTGTCCACCTTTAAATAAGCTTCCTCAGCCTCTTCCTGTGTGACAAGCCTTTGATTTGGCTTTAAGGCCACTGAGCTACTAGCAATATTTAATGAATTCACTTCATTATAATGTTAATCTGTGGTCTTTTCCCTGTGTAGTTGAACTCTAGCATGTAAAACTGTTTCTTTAAGAATGATGAGAGTTTCAGTGAAACTAATAGAAAAAAAAGTGGGAAGAGCCTTGAGCAAATGGGTACAGGGGAAACTTTCCTGAACAGAAGATCAAGAATTGACAAATGGGACCTCATAAAATTACAAAGCTTCTGTAAGGCAAAGCGAACTCTTAATAGGACAAAATGGCAACCAACAGATTGGGAAAAGATCTTTACCAACTCTACATACAATAAAGGGTTAATACCCAATATATACAAAGAACTCAAGAAGTTAGACTCCAGAGAAAGAAATAACCCATTAAAAAATGGGGTACAGAGCTAAACAAAGACTTCTCCACTGAAGAACACCAAATGACTGAGAAGCACGTAAAGAAATGTTCAACATCTTTAGTCATCAGGGAAAGTCATCAAGGAAATACAAATTAAAACAACCCTGACAGGCCTCAGGAGTTGCCAGGGAGTAGCAGGGCAGCAGGGACAAGATCCTCTCAGCCTCAGAGTGACAGGGGTGGATCAGGAATCCTCTCTGCCCCTTCCCTGCAAGTGGAGAGCCTGCCTCCAGGGAGTGCTTTAACCCAGAGACTCAGGTGATATCTGCCATTTTCTCTCCAGTGACTTTCTAAGGCGAAACCAGCCAGGAGGCACAGGCCTCACAGGTCGTGGGGGAGTCGCAGGGTGGCAGGGACAGGATCCTCTCAACCTCTGAGTGGAGGGTGAGTGGTAGCAACTCTCTCTGCCCCTTCCCTGCAAGTGGAGAGCCTGCCTCCAGGGAGTGCTTTAACCCAGGAACTCACCCATCTGTGCCCAGGATTTACCAGAGGAGAGCTAATCTCCCAGAAGTACTGACACAAGCTTACAGACCCACAGGAGGAACAAGCTCTAGTCAGAGACAGCAAGAACATGTAACACCAGAGATCAACAGATGGCGAAAGGCAAACACAAGAATCCTACCAACAGAAACGAAGACTACTTGACTTCATCAGAACCTAGTACTCCCACCACAGCGAGTCCTGGATATCCCAAAACACCAGAAAAGCAAGATTTGGATCTAAAATCATATCTCACGATGGTACTAGAGGAATTTAAGAAGGACATGAATAGCTCCCTTAAAGAAATACAGGAGAACACAGGTAAAGAGGTACAAGCCCTTAAAGAGGAAACAAAAAAAATCACATAAAGAATTACAGGAGATCACAAGTAAACAAATAGAAGCCCTTAAAGAGGAAACACAAAAATCCCTTAAAGAACTACAGGAAAATACAATCAAACAGGAGAAGGAATTGAGTAAAACCATCCAGGACCTAAAAATGGAAGTAGAAACAATTAAGAAATCACAAAGAGAGACAACGCTGGAGTTAGAAATCTTAGGAAAGAAGTCAGGAAACATTGATGCAAGCATTACCAACAGAATACAAGAGACTGAAGAGAGAATCTCAGGGGCAGAAGACACCATAGAAAACATTGACACAACAGTCAAAAAAAATGCAAAAAGCAAAAAGCTCCTAACCCCAAACATCCATGAAATCCAGGATGGAATTAGAAGAACAAACCTAAGGATAATAGGTATAGAAGAGAGTGAAGATTCCCAATGTAATGGGCCAGTAAATATCTTCAACAAAATAATAGAAGAAAACTTCCCTAACCTAAAGAAAGAGATGCCCATTAACATAGAAGAGGCCTATAGAACTCCAAATAGACTGGACCAGCAAAGAAATTCTTCCCGCCACATAATAGTCAAAACAACAAATGCACAAAACAAAGAAAGAATACTAAAAGCAGTAGGGGGAAAAGGTCAAGTAACATATAAAGTCAGGCCTATCAGAATTACACTAGACTTCTCACCAGAGACTATGAAAGCTAGAAGATCCTGGGCAGATGTAATAAAGCCCCTAAGAGAACACAAATGCCAGCCCAGACTACTATACCCAGGAAAACTCTCAATCACCATAGATGGAGAAACCAAAGTATTCCATGACAAAAGCAAATTCACACAATATATTTCCACAAATCCAGCCCTTCAAAGGGTAATAAATGGAAAACTCCAACACAAGGGGAGGAACTTCATCCGTGAAAAAGCAAAAATGTAATCTTCTAACAAAACTAAAGAAGATAGCCACATGAACGGAATGTCAACTCTAACAACAAAGATAACAGGAAGCAACAATTACTTTTCCTTAATATCTATTAATATCAATGGACTCAATTCCCCAATAAAAAAAGACATAGACTATCAAATTGGGTACATAAACAGGACCCAACATTTTGTTGCATACAGGAAACTCACCTCAGTGACAAAGACACTACCTCAGAATAAAAGGCTGGAAAAAAAATTCTCCAAGCCAATCGTCCTAAGCAAAAAGCTGGAGTAGCCATTCTAATATTGAGTAAAATAGACTTTCACCCTAAAGTGATCAATAAAGATAAGGAGAGATACTTCAAATAAAAAGGTATGATCTACTGTTGCCTCCCATGCCCAGTTCAGCCTCAGGCCTTTGGCAACTTCCACCTGAGGCGGTCACCTAGGGAATTAAGCTGAAAGACCTTCTACAGACTATTGGCTTATCTCTGAAAAAAGTTCCCCGAAAAGTTCATACTAAGATACAACTATGCAGGTGACAACACCTGTTGCCTGAGGACATCTGCAGACTTCTGAGCCATTAGTGATTCCCTCCTGACTCTGTCCTGACTTCTCAATGTTTATATTATGCAAATGTCATTGTAACCTTGAGATCCAGTTTGGCTCTCACGTATAAATGCTGAAACCCAAAAGTAAAGGTGCTAGCTTTGATTAGAAACTCTCAACTTGGCTTTGTGTCCTTTTGTTCTCGAACTCTGTTTCAGGTCTCCTTTCTCCCTTCGGTGAAGGCAGAACCCGAGAACTGTGAGACAGTTTCATAATGGTGCCTAACGTAGGGCTCGAATACGGAGGGTAGATAAAGGAGACACCATTAAGAAGCAGGATCCTGCCTAAAAAAATTCAAAAAGTAAAGGTAAAAGGTCGTACACCACTCTGCACGGTATTCCAATGCTAGCTAGCCTTATTTTAATATTGTAAAATTGTTGTGCGTGCAAGAAGTGTACGGGTCTAGGCTGTATTGGCGCTGACCCAGTGTTTAATTTCACCTAGGAGTTTAACGGTGAGAATGGTGAGAATGAGTTCGAATGAGATGAAAACAGCAGTATTAAGTGTAAAAACAGTTGCTTCTAACAAAAGGAATCAGGGTTAAAAAGGATGCATTAATCCTGTCAGTCAGATGAGATAGAATCTTGTTGCACATGACTTCAAGAAGTAAGAGTGTTAAATAAGACTACATTGTAGGGAACTACAGGTCAAGAGATTCTGGCACAAAGGCAGGGAAATAGACGATGTTTCACATGTAGAAATATGAATAATTTTAAAAATGATTGCCCTAGAAAATTAAGAGCCACAAGCAGACAGCAATCAGGCACTGCCCCAAGAGCCTGTCATCGTTACAGGAGAAGAAAGCATTGGGCCAAAGATTTGTAGATTTAAAAAAGGCCTTCAAGACAATACCTGGTCAGGAAATGAATAGAGGGGCCAGCCCCGGGTCCCCTTCTTAAAACAACATGGAGGCTGGGGCTTGCAAGCACTGTGCACTCTCCCAGTGTGAGCAGGGAAGCAATGGCCTGGAGAAAACTCTGTGATTTGTGTGACAAGGTGACTAAACTCAGGAGCCAGGTGGTGGTGGTGGCACACGCCCTTAACCCCAACACTTGAGAGACAAGAGACAGGCAGATTCCTGAGATATACAAATGGTGTGAGAGATAGATTTAAACTAAAAGACAAAGCAAAAGCTGATTTAAATTGCTCTGCTAAAAAGCTGCTTGTAAAAGGGGTCAAAAGCTTAAGTTCTAAATTCTTTGATTGATTTAAATTTATAAGATTTGTGTAGCCTCTTCATTTTGTTTCTAAGTAGTCTTAAAGGTATAAATGTGTTCTATATGATTATTGACTTGTAAGTTACTGGGTATGGTAAAACGTTATAACTAAAAGCTAGCTTAAAGCTGGTAACTCAGATAACACTTGGTGTGAATCAGCTAAAATGGCCGAAATCTCGGCAGACAGACACCAGCTAGAGTTTTACAGCCACTTAGCACAATCAAAAGGTCACAACTTAAGTTATAGGCCATACATCAGGTGGCAAAATTCAAAACAGCTGTTTAGTTTAGTAACTGCTTAATATCATATAACAGCCATACTTTAAATTAGGGGTAAATCATGGGTAAATCCACTATTACTCAGAGAAATCTTAACCTTTTGTTTTCAAACACCCCTCTGGCTGTACTACTTCTTTGGAGGGAGAGCAGTGTCCCTGCTGAAGCAGGAGATTCATGCTGCAACTCATGAGTCAAGGTCAGAAAAAAGATTTAAGTCTGTTTGGAAAATGAACTGGATCTCTCCAGGCCATGAAAGCTGTCTTCCTCAAGGCCACCCTCTCTCTGGCTCCTCATCCCCAGAAGACTCAGCAGGAAGTCAGCAATTTACCTCCAACCCCCTCCCCCTTCTCAACTCCAACTTAAACTCACCAGAGCAAAGACTGTGTTTTCTTCTAAATTCCTCCAAACTCAGCAGTCGAACATTGACTCACACCTTCAGATACCAAGAGACCCCGAATCTGTGGAGAGGAGCAAACACAAGCCAGAGTCTAAGTCCTGAGGATTCAGCCAACTATGCTGGTCATCTGGTGAGCCTGTAGAGAAGTGAAAGTAGACTTTGTGGGCTGGAACTGAGAAAAAGAAACTACAGAACTACCAACCAATGGGGTGGTGCCACATCATTAACTGGGGTTTTACCACCAGAGGGAGTCAGTTGCCTTGGGTCAGCTCTGTCTTCCAGAAGCTTGGGACATTTTTCAGAGCTACAGAAACTTGTTATGTCACTTGTTAAGACTCAGGCAAATACACTTCTCCACACTCAGAGCAGATACAGTAGTGAGCTGCAGAGGGCTCTCCAGCTGCCCCATGGGTCTCCTCCAGGTTATGTATTCTGTGGCTGAACAGCCCTAGTTCTTTCACAGTGCTGATCTGATCCATCCACTCATTTTCCCCTTCCAGGAGTCCCTCATCAGAGTGTCTCACAAGGCCCCATTTGATTTAGGATTCGCATTAAAAGACCAATAATACTGATGAAACATTTCCTGAGTAGAAGGTGGAAATCTATAGGGCTATGAATGGATTTCTCTGAGTGTAGTGTTTGCCTATCATTATGGAGCCCAGCGGACCCTCAGCACTGTACAAAAACAGGTGACCCTGCATATAGTCTGTCTTAGTTACTCTTCTGCTCTGATAAATACCATGGTTAGGGCAAGTTATAAGAAGAGTGTTTGATTTGGGACTCACAGTTCCAATGGGCTAGAGTTCATAACTATCACAGTGGGGAGCATGGTAGCAGGCAGGGAGACATGGTGCTAGAACAGGAAGTGAGAAGTCACAACTTGAGACACAAACTAGACAGAAACCTGAGGCAGAGAGAGAATGTGAAAGACCCCCAGAACTGGGGAGATCCTTACTCAAGTCTCGGGATGACGCGACCACTCAAGGACTCACAAGAGACCGAACTTGCTGCCATCACATGACGTTTATTGGGGATACTGGTACCGGGGTTGATCTTGTGACCTTGCTGGCCAGCGGAGTTCTTTGCCAAACACAAGAAGTGTGGGATATTTAAAAGGGAAACCCACAAGCTGGAGGCGGGGAGAGGGTTACCAAGGAAACATGACAAAAACAGTGGAAAATTTCAGAGGGACCCAACCCAAGGTATTCAGTTAGGGAGGGAAACATATTCATTCTAGGAATGTAATCTTCATCTACTGGTCGACAGGGTGGAGAGTCCCATAACCAGTAGACCTTCATTCCTAGTTCTGCCCTCCTTGCGGATCAGCCAGGAGAGGCAGGTATCCGGAACCAGAGCCCTGAGGCTCTGAGTTCCTGTAACTGGCTATTTTACATTTCTGGATGTTATATCTCTACTAGTACATTACTTTTCGTTAACATGCTTTTTCACAAATTTCTAAGTCTCCCAGTCTTTCAAATGCTGTTGGTCAGAATGTATTGAATCCTGAAATCTTGTACCCATGGCATACCTTTTCCAATAATGCCACACTCCTAATCTTTTCTTTTTCTTTTTTAAAGTTATTTTTTATTTGACATTAAAACATAATCATAACTTTGGAAAGCAATACCCAATTTTAACAGTATAAATATTCTATTCTCTTTAAAATCAAACCAAAACCATTACATTCACATTACAAAGTTTTTTAGTATCTCCCTACTTTTAAACTGCAATCAGAAAGCCTGGATCTGAGATGGTGGCCCAGAGCATTCCAGAACTTTAGAAAGCAAAACTCAACCTCCAACAATCAATCCAGTCTCTCCAAAAACTCCCCTGCTACAAAGTTTGGCTGCCCATTCCTGCACATGAAATACAAGACAATGCAGCTTCTAATACCTCATAAAGATACTGTTGTAAATTCTATCCTCTATATGTCTGTTTCCTAGAATAAGAATTACATTAAATATTACCAAATTAGATGTACATTACAGACCTGTTTCCTTGGGATGGCTCATGCAACGTGTTACAGTTCTGAATTACTCTAACCCAGAGTTACCAGTTTTCAGCCAACTTTCTGTTAATAATGTTACAAATTTTTAATCATACCCAATAACTTATAAGCCAATAATCTATAAGCAGGACATGCAAAAGATATTTATACTTTTAAAACCAGTCAGAAACAAATATGAAGTGGCTGCATACCTTTACTTATTTAAACCAGAGAAAATTCATAATTTCTCTAGCTGTAATTTCAAGAGAGGAGCACCTTGTCACTTGCCAAATCCAATAACCACAAGAATCCAATTCCCCCATGAGGATGCAAACACCCTCAACTCCTTCAATCACTTCTCCGACTCCTACACTGGGGACCCTACTCTCTGTCAAATGGTTGGCTGTGAGCATCCACCTCTAGATTTGTCATGCTCTGGTAGAGCCTTTCAGGAGACAGCCATATCAGACTCCCATCAGAAAGCATTTTCTGCATACTCAATACAGTCCGAGTTTAGGCACTGTATATGAGGTGGATCCCCAGGTGGGGCAGTCTCTGAATGGCCTTTACTTCAATCTCTGTTCCATACTTTGTCTCCATATTTCCTCCTGTGAGTATTTTGTTACCCCATGTAAGAAGCAGTGAAGTATCTACACTTTGGTTTGTGGATTGTATCTTGAGTATTCTGAGCTTCTGGGCTAATATCCACTTATCACTGAGTGCATACCATGTGTATTCTTTTGTGATTGGGTTACCTCACTCAGGATAATATTCTCCAGATCACCCATTTCAATAAGAATTTCATAAATTCATTGTTTTAATAGCTGATTAGTACTCCGTTGTGTAAATGTACCACATTTTCTGTATCCATGCCTCTGTTGAGCTACATCTGGGTTGTTTCCAGTTTCTGACTATTATAAATAATGCTGCTATGAACATAGGGTAGCATGTATCCTTATTGCATGTTGGAGCATCTTCTGGAAATACGCTCAGGAGTGGTACTATGGTAGTACTATGTCCAATTTCCTGAGGAACCACCAAACTGATTTCCAGAGGGTTTGTACCAGCTTGCAATCCCACCAGCAATGAAGGAGTGTTCCTCTTTCTCCACAACCTCTCCAGCTTCTGCTGTCATCTGAGTCACCTGAGTTTTTATCTTAGCCATTCTGACTGGTATGAGGTAGAATCTCATGATTGTTTTGATTTGCATTTCCCTGATGACTAAACATGTTGAACATTTCTTGATGTGCTTCTCAGCCATTTGGTATTCCTGAGTTGAGAATTCTTTGTTTAGCTCTGTACCCCATTATTGAAATAGGGTTATTTGGTTCTCTGGTGTCTAACTTCTTGAGTTCTTTGTATATATTGTATATTAGCCCTCTATCACATATAGGATTGGTAAAGATCTTTTGCCAATCTGTTGATTGCCATTTTGTCCTATCAACAGTGTCCTTTGCCTTACAGAAGCTTTGTAATTTTATGAGTTCCTATTTGTCAATTCCTGAGCTTAGAGCATAAGCTATTGGTGTTTTGTTCAGGAAATTTTGCCCTATTCCCATGTGCTCGGGGCTTTTCCCCACTTTCTTTTCATTTAGTTTCAGTGTATCTGGTTTTATATGGAGGTCTTTGATCCACTTGGACTTGAGCTTTGTACAAGGAGAGAGGAATAGATCGATTTGCATTCTTTTATATGCTAACTGACAGTTGAGCGAGCACCATTTGTTGATAATGCTGTCTTTTTTCCACTGGATGATTTTAGCTCCTTTGTCAAAGATCAAGTGACCATAGGTGTGTGGGTTCATTTCTGGGTCTTCAATTCTATTCCATTGATCCACCTGCCTGTCACTGTACCAATGCCATGCAATTTTTATCACAGTTGATCTGTAGTAAAGCTTAAGGTTAGGGGTGATGATTCCACCAGACATTCTTTTATTGTTGATCATAGTTTTTGGTATCCTAGGTTTTTTGTTATTCCAGATAAATTTGCAAATTGCTCTTTCCCAGTCTGAGAAGTTTTGAGTTGAAATTTTGAAGGGGATTGCATTGAATCCTTAGATTGCTTTCAGTAAATGGCCATTATTACTATATCATTCCTGCCAATCCATGAGTATGGGAGATATTTTCATCTTCTGAGATCTTTGATTTCCTTCTTCAGAGACTTGAATTTCTTGTCATACAGATCATTTATTTGCTTAGAGTCACACAAGTTATTTTATATTATTTCTGACTATTGTGAAGGGTGTTGTTTCCCTAATTTCTTTTTCAGCCTGTTTATTCTTTGTGTAGAGTAAGGCCATTGATTTGCTTGAGTTAATTTTATATCCAGCTACTTTGCTGAAGTTGTTTTTCAGGTTTAGGAGTTCTCTGGTGGAATTTTGGGGTTGCTTAAGTATACTATCATATCATCTTCAAATAGTGATAATTTGACTTCTTCCTGTCAAATTTGTATCCATTTGACCTCCTTTTGTTGTCTAATTGCTGTCTAGGACTCCAAGTACATTGAATAGGTAGGGAGAGAGTGGGCAGCCTTGCCTAGTCCCAGATTTTAGTGGGATTGCTTCAAGTTTTTCTCCATTTAGTTCGATGTTGGCTACTGGTTTGCTGTATATGACTTTTACTATGTTTAGGTATGGGGCTTGAATTCCTGATCTTTTCAAGACTTTTATGATGAAGAGGTGACGGATTTTATAAAGTGTTTTCTCAGCACCTAATGAAATGATCATATGTTTTAATTTAACTTCTTTTTTTATTTCTTCCTTGACCAAGTTATCATTGAGTAGAGTGTTGTTAAACTTCCATGTGTATGGGCTTTCTATTGTTTATGTTGTTATTGAGGAGCAGCCTTAACTTGTGGTGATCTGTTAGGATGCAAGGAATTATTTCAATCATTTTGTATTTGTTGAGGCCTGATTTGTGACCAATTTTATGGCCAATTTTGGAGAAGATACCATAAGGTGCTGAGAAGAAGGTATATCCTTTTGTTTTAGGATAAAAAGTTCTATAGATATCTGTTAAATCCATCTGTTTCATAACTTCTGTTAGTCTCACTGTGTCTTTGTTTAGTTTCTGTTTCAATGACCTGTCCATTGCAGAGAGTACAGTGTTGAATCTCCCACTATTATTATGTGCAGTGCAATATGTACTTTGAGCTTTTGTAAAGTTTCTTTTATGAATGTGATATGCTTGCATTTGGAACATAGAGGTTCAGAATTGAGAGTTCATCTTGGTAGATCTTACCTTTGATGAATATGAAGTGTCCCTCCTCATCTTTTTTGATCACTTTAGGTTGAAAGTTGATTTGATTTGATATTTGAATGGCTACTCCACCTTGTTTCTTGGGACCATGTGCTTGGAAAATTGTTTTCCAATCTTTTATTCTGAGGTAGTGTCTGACTTTGTAACTGAGGTGGGTTTCCTGTATGCAATAAAATGTTGGGTCCTGTTTACGTACCCAGTCTGACAAGCTATGTCTTTTTATTGGGGAATTGAGTTCATTGATATTAATAGATATTAAGGAAATATAACTTCTGTTTCCTGTTATTTTTTATTGTTTGAATTAAAATTCTGTCCATGTGGCTATCTTCTTTTAGTTTTGTTGGTAGATTACTTTCTTGCTTTTTTTTAGGATGTAGCTTCTTTGCTTGTATTGGAGTTTTCCATTTATTATCCTTTGAAGGGCTGGATTTGTGGAAAGATATTGTATTGTATAAATTTGGTTTCATCATGGAATAACTTGTTTTCTCCATCTATGGTATTTGAGAGTTTTGTTGGGTATAGTAGCCTGGGCTGGCATTTGTGTTCTTGTTGGGTCTGTATGACGTCAACCCAGGATCTTCTGGCTTTTATATTCTCTGGCAAGAAGTCTAGTGTAATTCTGATAGGCCTGCCTTTACATGTTACTTGACCTTTTTCCCTCACTGCTTTTAATATTCTTTTTGTTTGTTTGTTTGTTTGTTTTGTGCATTTGGTGTTTTCATTATCATGTGATGGAGGAATTTCTTTTCTAGTCCAAATTATTTGGAGTTCTTTAGGCTTCTTGTATGTTCATGGGCATCTCTTTTTTAGGTTAGGGAAGTTTTCTTCTATAATTTTGTTGAAGATATTTACTGGCCCTTTATGTTGGAAGTCTTCATTCTCTTCTATACCTATTATCCTCAGGTTTGGTCTTCTCATTGTGTCCTGGATTTCCTGGATGTTTTGGGTTAGGAACTTTTTATTTTTTGTATTTTCTTTGACTGTTGTGTCAATGTTTTCTATGGTATCTTCTGCCCCCAAGATTCTCTCTTCTATGTCTTGAATTCTGTTGGTGATGCTTGCATCTATGGCTCCTTACTTCTTTCCTAGGTTTTCTATCTCCAGAGTTATCTCTCTTTGTGATTTCTTAATTGTTTCTACTTCCATTTTTAGTTCCTGGATGGTTTTGTTCAATTTCCTCACCTGTTTGGTTGTACTTTCCTGTAATTCTTTAAGGGATTTTTTATTTCCTCTTTAAGGGCTTCTTTCTACTTGTATACTTGTGTTCTCCTGTAATTCTTTATAGGATTTTTCTGTTTCCTCTTTAAGGGCTTGTACCTGCTTACCTTTGTTCTCCTTTATTTCTTTATGGAGTTATTTATGTCCTTCTTAAATTCCTCTATCACCATCATGAGATATGATTTAAGATCCAAATATTGTGTTTCTGGTGTGTTGGGGAATCCGGGACTTGCTGTGGTGGGAGTACTGGATTCTGATGATGCCAAGTTGTCTTGGTTTCTGTTGGGAAGATTCTTGCATTTGTCTTTCGTCATCTGTTAATCTCTGGTGTTAGATATTCTTGCTGTCTCTGGCTGGAGCTTGTTCCTCCTGTGGGTCTGTAAGCCTGTGTCACCACTCTTGAGCAATGGTTTGGTTTTTCGAGACAGGGTTTCTCTGTGTACCCTGGCTGTCCTGGAACTCATACTGTAGACCAGGCTGGCTTCAAACTTAGAAATCTACCTCTCTCTGTCTCCTACATGCTAGGATTAAAGGTATGTACCGCCTCTGTCAGCTTTTCCTGTATTTTTTTAAATGAGTTTTTTTATGTCCTTCTTAAAGTCTTCTATCATCATAATGAGATGGGATTTTAAATCAGAGCCTTGCTTTCCTGGTGTGTTGCATCATCTTGGTTCTGATGATGCCAATTAGCCTTGGTTCCTGTTGCTTATCTTCTTGCCCTTTTCTCTCACCATCTGGCTATCTGTGGTGTTAACTGGTCTTGCTGTCTCTGATTTTGACTTGTCCCTTCCGTGAGCTTGTGTCTGTATTCCTAGAAGACCAGCACTCTCCTGGAGGTATTTGAGAATGGAGCAATGTGGCACAGGATCAGGTCTGTGTGCAGACCACTCCTAATTTTGTTGTACAGTGTCTTGCTAACTGAGAACCAATTATTAAAAGATATTAGTCTCTGGGGCCATTGTTATTCAAACCAGCGTATGATCCCACTGCTTTGCAGCTGCCAGCATAAAGATCAGTAGCTCAAAGGCCATCCTCACCAATTGGTGACTGATGACAGGACAGAATGGGAAAAACATGACACTTTTCAAAAAGAAAAGAAAGGAAACAGAAATAAAGAAAGAAAGGAAGGAAGGGAGGAAGGAAGAAAGGAAGGAAGGAAGGAAGGAAGGAAAGAAGAATGGAAGGATGGAAGAGAGAAAGAAAGAATTTAATAAAAAAAAAGTCAGTTGGGTGACGGAACAATGGAGAAGCCTGTGCAGTCACCATCACCTGTCTCAACCCTTCTCCTGTTTGCCTCTCATTATTTCCCTACATTCTCAGATCTACTGAATTATGGCATGATGAGTTAAAGTAGATATGACACTGTAGCTTGAATTTCTTTCACAGATTTGATGTTCTTTCTTCTTCCTTTGAGACAGGCTCTCAAAATGTAATGCAGCCTGACCCTAATTGAGATCTAGCTCCATCAGCCTCCCCAGTGCTGGGATCATGGGCTTTTGCTGTTGTTGTTTAATTTGGTCTTTGACTTTCAAGGATTGAAACCTGGGTTCTGTGGATGCTGGGCTAGTGCTCCATCACTAATTATACTTCTAGTCTAAACTACATATTTGCATGAAGTCATGAGCCTTTACTGTTGTTCTTGCTGTGACACAATTGC
>NW_022196904.1:93251732-93253281 GCF_008632895.1 Mastomys coucha
CTGCAAAGATTAGACACTGTCCTTCACATCTGCCATCACTCTTTGACCTCAGTGAGAAGGATGAAGATGACCAAGTAAGACAGCACTGGCCACACTGTTAGTGAGCAATGTGGTTATGTGTGTGATTCTAACTATGTGCAATACACATTGACTTTTATTTCTAACAGAGGAAAGGGATTCCCATGAAACATGATTATATAATCAATATTAAACAAAAGAGCCTTGGAGACCTAAGAACTTAAGTGCTTATTTTTATTAAATATAAACATATTTATATTTTGATAAAAGTGAAAACATCTGTGAATTTACACTCAAGATATTCTCATTCCTTTTTTGGAAATTAATTGATAACTTTATTAATGATAAAAACAGTGTCTGCAAACTTGAAAATGCACATGCAGTAAACAGGATTTATTTCATGTATGACAATGTCTGGATCTCTTTCTTGGATTCACAAAGCTCCTGCAATCAGCTCCAGGAGCCCTTACCATAAAGCAGAATTGAGAAAGTCATACAGCCATCAAGTATCTTCACCAACAAAATCAAGACTTCAAAGGAAAATGACAGAGCTACATTCCACAAAGGAATCCAAGGCTATTGTTTTCAGGTAGGGAGAAAATGGTGTTGGCCAGTGGGTTGCCCAGTGGACCAATCCATTTAGATTCTATTTAACTTCATTCTTTGTTCCATAATCTATCTTGCAGAGCCCTGGGCTGGGTTCCAGCTAGACCAACAATGGCTGTCTACCAATGGAAGGTCCAATAATCCAGTTGTTGTTCAGACTACAAGGCTGGGTGTCTCATCTGGTCTTCAGTGTTTGCCAGAATCCTGAAGAAGTAGGCTCTAATGCCAGTTAAGGGTTAGACTTGCCATCTCAAGCAAGCAGGCAAAGAACAAGCTTCTTTCTTTCATGTCCTTAACAGAAGCTGCCAGCAGGTCTGGCCCTGATTAATGGCAGATCTTCCTGCCTCAAAAGATCCAGATTAAGAGTGATTCTTCTCACTCAAATTACAGAATTAAGAAAAAAAATCCATCGCAAATGTACCAGCTTCTTGGCTTGACAACCAAGAATAGCCACTACAGAAACTATAAATAAAGACAAATTTAGGTAAAAGATTCCTGAAAACATTTCTGTTCCATAGTGTGTTCACATACATCAAATGGACAAGGCCCCTGCTACCCAGAATTGATATAAGAATTAACTCAATAAGAAAATTTTAAAAAGTAGTGATATAAAATTAATTCAGTAAGGAATTTTAAAATGTAGGATTTACTGTGGGTAAGACATCAGTGGCCTCTGGAGGTAAAAAAATCGTCAGGCCATCTTGACCAGCCACAGAGTAAACAAGAAAGCCAAAGGAACTTTATAACAACTTCTTGTGGAGACAGGACAGGAAGGAAAAAGCTAATTCCTGAGTGTGTGGATTAGAAAGATTGCTTCATGGACCCAGAGAGAAAAGGAACAGTGTCCTTTCAGTAATCTGGCACTACAGTGGTTAACACAAAATATTAAATGGAAAAAACAAAAAACAAAATTAGAACAGAACAA
>NW_022196904.1:93254315-93254947 GCF_008632895.1 Mastomys coucha
ATTTTCTGAGGAATCACCAGCTTGATTTCCAAAGTGGTTTTACCAGCCTGCAATCCCACCAGCAGTGGGGGAGTGTTCCTCAATTCTCCACATACTTGCCACATACATGGTGCTGTCACCTGTGCCTTTGATCTTTGCCATTTTGATTGGTGTGAGGTGGAAGCTCAGGGTCATTTTGATTTGCATTTCTAAGGTGATGCTTCTGAATGGGCTGCTGCATACCCTGCCAGCATGTGATGCTATAATCCAGATTGCATTTGCTGCTCTGTATGTTCTCCCTCTGCTCCTCTCACATAGACAGATGCTCTAAGTGGACTGACTCCTCTGCCTCTCAGGAACCATACTAACCTAAGTGAGTTTCCATGGGAGGTTGTCATGTCCTGTGTCACATGACTGCTGTGACTCTTGCCCTCACATTATGCCACACCCACTCCAGTGGAGTCTGTGTGACAAGTCCAAAAGCTTGGCCCTGGTCCTGAGGCAAAAAGTTTCAGGGAAACTGGTCTCCTGGGTGTCCGTGCTGTCCCGAAAGACATATGTGGTCCAGATTTTTCCTTTCCATAGTCGATGGAGGGTTCTGCATGCTTTCTTTCAGTATTGTTTTATTATAGGTATAGAGGTGCCCCCAAGGA
>NW_022196904.1:93255257-93268485 GCF_008632895.1 Mastomys coucha
TGTTGAAATAGAGATAGTGAAAGAAATCAGGCATTGCAGTTTACTAGATAAGAGTTAATAATCCCAGGACAAGTTCAACAAAGTAAACTTGGAATTCTCATTAGTCATGTATGGCAGACTACATTACTTAATAGAAGAAAGTTGGTGGCTCCTCTGGTAAATGGAGGTCCCCCACAAATACTTAGAATAACAGCTGAGTCACTCCCATATACAGGAATTTACAATGGTCTAGGTAGAAGGTAGGTTGTGGTTTAAGAAGGAACTTGAGTATTGTATTATTCACAGAAAGGCTAGCAAGAATGAGATCTCCCTGGTGCATTGTTTCACAAGCCCAGAAGAATAGCATAGTTAGGTGTTTAGTAAGGGCTGGGTGGTGGCAGATTATTACAATAGATTAGAATTAGAACTATAACTAGGACATGAAGCCCTCACACCTGGCTACTAAGAATAAGCTGACTTTTAGATACGGCTGACTTTATCTCAGTTGTAACCACCGCCTAATTCCTGCCAACTTTCATGTATGCATTTTTCTGCTTTGTTTAAAGAATCATTATGCATCGGATGACCTCAATGTACCCTGGCTGATGTATTACCTAACTTTGTTATTTCTTCTGTAATGACTGTCTAAGTCTGATACTTAGTTTGAGAAATTACACTCTGATTCAGCACTCTCTTGTGTTCCTGTCTGTTTGTCACTCACTGACTCCTTGCCCACCTAAGTACTGGAACCCTGATTCTCCCTGGGTTGAGGGACCATGATTAGGTCTGCCCTCTGCAACATTAGAGAGCCTGGCTTCAGGTTCCTGCTGAGAATTCACCCCTATGCTAAAAGGTAGAAGAAGAGTCTTGCTTGCTTTCATGCTTTACAGAGATCCCTCCATTCAGTCTTCTGCTGTGCTGGGACCTCAACATCTCTGAGAAACACAACCTATGATGTGTCTTCTATGTCTCTGTGTGTTTATGTCAATATGGATCTTTAAAAAAACCTCAATTTCTCAATAATTCTTCACAGAGTCCCCTTGAACCTCCTCGCCTATATAAAACCTAGCACATTCTCCTTTAATGGTGTTGAGTTTTGTTCTATTGGTACGTATTTTAAACCTCAACATAAGAGCAAAGCAAGCCATACCCAACCATAACAAGGACATCTCGTGTAACTGAGCATGGCCTCAGATGCTCTGAAATCTTCCTGTCTCTGCCTCCTTAGTCCTGGGATTGTATCAGAACAATCATGGCAACATCTGTTTGTCATCCCAATGATACTTTATTATGGTCTCATCAACAGGGAGAAAAAACCTAACAGATACCATATCAGATACCTTTTAACTGCTAGAAGCAGTGAGTTCCTAGAAACATTCTATTGTTTACATTTCACAACACATCAGAAGATACAGTTATGAGTATCATTGTCATCATTATCATTCATTGTAAAATGGAAAACCATAGACTTTAAGTTCTTGATAACGAATACAGCTAAACAAATATCCTTTCAAAAATAAGTGTAAAAATAAAAAAAATCATAGATATCTACAACATATTAGAGTAGTCTTGGTGGCAGCTTCCAGGACCTAACATCCAGACATGAAAAGAGCTACACCTTAGTTTCCCCAGTCACACAGTGTCACATAGAACATCTACCCAGTAATTAGCACAACCACCACCTACTGAATGTGCACTGGAATCATTATAAATATTGAACTTCTCTTACTAAAAATTACATAATCCTTTTTCATTTGTGTATGTGTTTCAGCCTAGGTGTTCTGTAGCATATTTGTGGAATAAGAGATTCATTTGTTGGAGCTGGCTGCCTTCTTCAGCCAAGAGAGTCTGAGAAAATGAACACAGCTCATCACTCATTGAGGAAAGGGTTTTTACTCTCAGAGTCTTCTAAAGATTTCAAATTTATTTTCCTACAATGACCTGCAATATGGGTGCACTATTTTACCAAAACTCAAAAACAAAATCAAAACATGAAATGAAAAATAAAACCAAACAAGCAAACATACGTAGCCTTTAGAGGATGTTATTCAAGGTTGTACTGCTATGTGGAGAGGCAGGATTAGAACCTGTATACTCTCAACACATGTCCTTTTTTTTTCTGAGATTAAAAAATTTATTTAAAAATTTTATAAAGCAGCTTTACATTACGCACAAACAACGCATTTAACTTTGTATAGAAACAAAATACCTTTCCATTTGAAAAAATCAAGTTTTTGCTGTATATAAAACTAACATGTGCACATTGTGCTTGAACTGCAAAGACTGTACAGCTTTACAGAAGTCCACCCTCCAGAAGGGCATCCGGTAAACACATTATTGTATATTTGACACATGGCATATACCCCACATGTACAATGGAGAAGCAAGGAAACAATTACAAGAACAAACCAGTAGCTTTTGGTAAGGGTCTGTACACCAACAACAACAGAGGCCCAGCACATCTGGAGAGTGCTTGGGACATTTCTGCACATCTCACAGGGTACCCTGAGGCTCTTGAATGAAGCCGTTATATACAGTAACTCCTAAGGGTCAAACCTGCTCTTTGCTAGAAACTTTTGGCTGTTTTACTACTGAAATGGCAACAGATTCAACACGGAGGCTAACTCAGATAAGTGAAACAAACCAATACCCTTAAAGAAAAAAAAATGAAAGAATCACAACAAAAATTTAAAATACTCTCCCTATTCTCTTTATACTCAGGATAAGTAAACATTTACATGATTTAAAAACCTAGGGAACTTTGTAGTTTCTGGAGGCAAAAACGCATAGGTCCCAGGCAGTGTTCCTCCACACATGCATGGTTCTCCCACCTGTAGAACATGCTGTGGATCCCACTTCACAGGCAAACTTCCTGTACACCCAGAGTCTCATTTTGTTAACCTCCAGGTGACACAAAGGCATCCTCACATCTGAGAAGCCAAGCACTGACAGTACTGTCACAGGCTCGGTGTGGTCCTTTAGGGAATTCTGGGATCACAAGACAAGTCAAGTAGCTGTTGCAATGTGGAAGGCAGTGGAAGAGCAACAGCAGTGAACTGCCATTTCTACAAAACAAAAACAGAAACAAAAAAAAAAAACCGAAACAACTTTCCCTCTTCAGTGGAAAAGGACAACCACATTGGTAAGGCACTGGTTCAACACATGTTCTTAGTGGATATTATTTGAGATGTTTCCTTCTTAAATATTTGATGAAACACAAGCATTGTGGTTAAACTGCCCTCCTGCTAAGGCCCATTCCTTAGTGAGAGATTCCTACATATAAATTTCAAAACTGGTAGACATTCTGGAGAAGAACTTTCTTTTATCAGCTAGAGAACGAGTAAGTTTGTGGAGACCTGACAGAGCTGAGACAAGTCACTCAGTGGTAGAGCAACTCATAAGCACACAGGAAGCCCTGGCTTTTATCTCTGGCACCACAAAAAAGAAGGGGTGTCTACTGTTGTGGACCTAGGTAGTTCTGTCTGTAAGACCTGGGGTTTGAAAACCTTAAAGAATGGGGGGACTACAGCCTAACACTGCAGACAAATTTACTTCAGCTTCAGTGTGCTTTTACGTGAATGTACAAAAGCAAGCAGGAAAGTTGTTGGAGTTCAGAAAAACCAAATCAGAAAAACATGCAAATAAATACCAGTAAGAACATACTAAATATTAACAAACCTTGACTACAATTGTCTCAGGTCAGACCATATAAACACAATTGTCTGGCATTATACTATAGATTATATCTTAGAAAGCACAAAATTAAGGCACAAGCCCATATTCAGAACCAGTGTCCATTGAGGCTGGTACTGAATATATCCTTGCACAGCAATAGGTTCTATAGCTATGTTTTGACATCCAACAAGAATAAACATATCTTATAAATTGAATACATGTTCTTTTTGCAGGAGGCACAAAATCACTTCCAAAGCAAATCACTTCCAAGAACAAAATGTCCTTGAGGCAAAAGGCCCTCTTTCTTTTTTTCTGGGACCTCTCTTACAGGTCCCTAGGATGTTGTTTGCTGTGAGTCATTCTTTTGACTGTGTTCCTACAGAGATGGTGTTAGCAGAGTTACCATTTCTCTCACTTAGTGAAGAAGCAGCCATTTTCTTTGGGAATATGGGAAAGGGTGAATGACCTTAATCATCTTGTGAATAGAGAAGCAACTGGATCAAGGTAATGAGTCCACACCTGTTTATAGTTAGAAATGAAGGTCATAAAAATAAAGGGCCCAAGATAAAAAAGTTAGAATGATGCAGGGGAGCTCTGGCACATGAGATACACCAGACATGGGGGCACTGCACTGTATAGGTGAGGGTTTAAGAGGGTGGCCTGCATACTATCATTGGCTCTGGACAATACATAGGATTAAAATATGGGTAGACTTTACCAGGGAAGGCAGGGTCATAGAACCTATAGATGAGAGCTCCATAGTTAGAAACATCATAAAATGAGAGAGTGCAAGCTTCCCGGTCCAGGAAAACTCCAACACGACTGGGAGGACTAGGCAGAGAGAGGGCCAGGACACTGGGGTTGTGGGTGATAGAACACTCATCAAAGGCATTGTATACAGACCCATTCTTCGTCCCTATAACCCAGTAGCCACATTTAGGCTGATACATTACATTTTGTTTAACATTAGAATGATGTTTTGTTTTGAAGCCCATTTCATCCTTTGAATGAAGTTGAGGTTGAGCACGTTTTCCATCATTTAATCCGAGGAGCCAGGCATCACTTCTAGACACGTCTACTTCCCAGTAATGCTTCCCTGAGGAGATAGCTGGATATCCCAGGACACCCAAATGGTAGGTCTCGGGGACTTCAATATACCACGTATTGCAACTTCCAAATCTTATTTTTCCCTTTCCTTTGTTAATGGTAATGGCTGAATGTTTTTTTTCATATAGAGTGATATGAACTGCAGAAAAATGAGACATATATGTTTTGAGTCAGATGAAATACAAGGTACAGCCTCATTTGTAACTTAAGCAACAGAAGCATAAGGAGAAAGAGAAAGAAAACATGGAGAAGCCTTGTTTAAAGTCAAGGAGAAGCAGACTGCTGTGTATATTGGGAGTAGCAACATGAAACATGAGACTTGACAGAGAAATATCCTCTGGAAGACATTGTGAGGAGAGCGCCTCATGGTGCTGTGGTTTCTCCTTACCCCAGTATCGTTGGACATCCATGAGCCCTGAAATGATGAAAGTATACAGCAGTAAGTACAAGCAAAGGAATCAAACCATTAAAGTCCATTTTGTTTTCCAGATGAGTGGAAGGTTTGGAAGCTGATATAGGACAGGATAAATGATGAATTCCCATCAATACAATGACATCACAGGGGCACAGTATCTGCTCTGCTCTGTCCCTCTACCCATATTCAGGATCCTTACATGCTTCTAATGCAGTCCAGACACACCCAGAATCATACACAAAATCACAGAAATTAGCTGCCCTCACCTTGATTTGCTTGCAGCAAGCCTTTCAAATCTGGAGCTTGGAAGTTTCTTCTTCTTTTTGGGGGGACAGTTTGTGGCTGTGTCAGTATCAAGGTCTGACTCCTAGGGATAAGAAAATTGACTTTCACATATCAAACCCTTGACTTTTGACCAGCACTGACTCCCTGTCATTCTAACCATTCCTTCAACTCTCCTGAGAATTCTTAGAAGGAAGAAGGTAGACTATTAACTATAGAGATATGGGGAATACTTATGACCCCACCCACTTACTTGCTGTGTGATGCTGGGAAAGACTTATTCATAGAAGCATAGTGTCTCACTCAACTTCACACACAAACAAGTGTTTCTTCCACTTTCCCTCCTCCTCTCCTAGAAGTCTTTTCAACATGAATTTAAAAAAGAAAATCAAACTGAAGTAGCAGAAAAATAATGTGTGGGCTGAGAATGGTGGCACATGTAATTATAAGGCAGAGGCAGTGGATCTCTGATTTCAAAAGCACTCTGTTCTACACAGTAAGTAAGTTCCAGGAAAGCCAGAGCTACAAAGAAGAACCCTGTCTGAAAAAACAACAAACAAAAAACCATAATTGAGTCAATAGAAATGTGGAAAAAAGAAAGAAATGGAAGGAAGGAAGGAAGGAAGGAAGGAAGGGAAGGAGGAAGAGAGAGAGGGAGAGAGGGAGGGAGGGAGGGAGGGAGGGAGGGATTTCAAGAATCTGGTGAAATAGTCATAGAGTATGGGCAGGAAAGCCATCTTCAGAAAGCCTAGACTTCACACACTTTGTCAATGAGGACACTGTCAGCCAGCATCTGCTCCTTCAAGTTCTGTAGTTAGGATGACAAATTTGGAAAAGGAGACAGCAAATCACACTTAGGCTGACATAAGCTCCACATGTTAGGATGGAGGCTGATGCTGACAACTGGGATGTGCCACTTTACACACAAGGGCAAGGCTTTCCACAGTCCTGTGACATATGCAGTCCTCCTGCAGCCATTGTTTCACTGCCAAAATATTGTGTGCCCACAAAGTCAAGTCTCTTTTTAAAAAATCTAAGTTCAACCACAAAGGAAATCTGGATCTCCTTTATCCCATTAGAAATTCACAAAATAATTGGAGATTTTTCCAAGTATAGAACTTTGTGAACATTACAGACACAGAGGACATAACATTACCTATCTGCACTTGTTACCTGCTGATCTAGATACAAGCACACAGCATGAACAGAATGATGTATCCATGAGGAGTCTAAAAGCACTAGTAGGTCCACTTGCATCATCTCACTACTGACCTAGCTCAATAGATCTCCATAACCCAGTCCCCTAAAAGCCAACCTAATCTGTTCTCAATAGTTACAAAATGCTTGGACGCTGCTTTTCTCCCCACCTTCCTTTTACTAGAACATCATGATAACATTAAGTGTAAATTTAGCAAAACCCCAGAGATATTTATTCTAGTTGAATACCAACTAGTTGAATTCTCACCACACAATAGGGCCATCCTTCCCTATCAGCCCACACATACCTTGTCAGGACAGAAGTTACACCCTAGGGAGAAGAGAGAAAACACAGTTAACAACATATTTTTCATGTTCTCGCAAATCCTGGTTATACTCTTATTGGCTGAAGGGACAAAATCAAAAGAGATCAGTCACCCACAGTTCCTCAAAACATGATAGAAATAGAGTGAATGGCTCTTTATTTGACTTACATGTAAATTAATAGACTCTTTCTGTCTTATACTACTAGGCATTGAAGACCAAATATTAAGAAACAATAGTTTGAAAGCTTACATATGTTTTGATGTGCATATTGTTAAACAAATAAACAGGTGACATTTCTCATGCTATACGTTAGGTATCCATTACCTTAAAAAATCATATGTATGAGAATCTGAATTCCATATCCTTTTAATCATTTAAACATGATTTGATATATCAATATTGAGAAATCCAAAAAGACAAGAGGCTTAGAATATTTAATTCTTAAAACCAGCCAACCAGATCTCCGTTAACCCCACCCTCCAATACCCTGCCCCTTCTGCTTTTCTTCTCTCTCTACAATTGGCTTAGCAGGAAAGAAGCTGACCTGAAGAGATATGTGTGTCTCTCAATGTGACTATCAAACTGTTGAAACTGTGATTCCAACGAAACAGGAATTTCTCCAGGATCTTACATTGAGAGAAGGAAAACAGCTTTAGTCAGAGGAAGAGCTGGTCTCCTAATGGATTTCAATCAGCTGTAATGACTTGTCTGACCACCTTAAAGTGTGACACTATGACACAGACCATGATGGGAGAAAGATGGACAGGACCACACCTTGACCTGGACTAGTCATATGTGCACATTCTTGGTTCTCTATTTAAACTTTGATCTCACTTAGGGAGCCTGAATAAGAACAGCACAATTTTGTGAATCTTTCTTCCCCTTCCAAAGTAGCCACATTCATTAAATCTTTTTCTCCTCTCCAATCTTAATTTGGCTCTTTAACATGGGCAGACCTGACCAGGTAGGTCCACATTGATATGTTAAATAGGTACCTCAACTTTCCTATAAACTTGCCTGCAATATTTTCTAATTTGGCTTGGATTGGCTCATTTCATCAACAAATAACTTATCAGTAGATCCCATAGTTAAAGGGATTCTGAGAGAGTATGAATTCCTCTAGTTATAAATGAATTCTGATGTTCAAATTTGTCCTCTTGAAGAACTCTATATATTCATGTCTCCTGAATCATTATTATAGTACATGAAATAGGGAGTCAATCAGAGGATTAATCAACAGATGAATGGATAAAAATGACATGATCAGCATATAGTAAAATATTAGATGTTTAAAATCAAGAAGTGTTGTCATTTGTCATAACTTATCTGAACTCAAGAGAATTTATATTGCACTAATCCAGCTGGGATCAGAAAAAAAGACTAAATGATACTATTCAAATATTTTATGTACACACATTAGTAAGGATCAAGAGTAGAGGTCCTCAGGACATGGAGGTAGAGAAAAATGAGAAGGTTCATTAGTCAAAAGATAAAGTTTCAAGACTGTTAAGTGTGTTAGTTGAGGTTAGTATATATATGAAATAGCTCAGTTTGGACATAAAGACATAATTCTATCTAATATGAATATTTTCAGATGTAATTAAAGTAATACAATGGAAACAAAGAAATCAAAGTAGTTATGAAAAAATTCTAGAACCTCCAAAGTCTATAAGACTGACAATTCCAATGAAAAAAAAAAAACAAATTCCCACAGTGATATTCACAACCAGAATATGATTTTGGTGTAAATTATTTTAAAATGCGCTAAAGATCAACTACACTACAAATTTATGCCTTTATAGATAATGAAGCCACCTTTCACATCAGCCACTGGCATACAGAGGCATGCAAACCTCTCTGAGTTCCTGGATCGTATACCCCGACAAGTCCCACTCCCACTGGAATCAGAGGCAGCTGGAATAAGTGTTTCAAATCATCAGAAGGAGAAATAACCTCTACTACATTCAAATTCTGATGAAGTGACTAATTTGACAGCTGAAAATGTGCTTCACACATGCTTAGAAATACAAAGGGTATTAACTGCTAAAGCCTAGGTAACTGGTGTCTGTCTAGCTAGCCATTTTATGCTGTTACTAATATTACAAGGAAACTTTTCTTCTCCAAGTTGAATGCATATTATATTATGTTCTGTGCTTTGGTTTTTCTGGAGAAGCAATCACAATAGAGATAAGTTAGAACTTTTTTGTAGTTAGCCACAATAAGCTTGGACAAGAATCAACTGCCTAGTAGAACTTCATGTACCTGTGTATGTATTTTATGGTTTCCATTTGTAAGCTGTTCCTGGGATAAACCCCAACGTAAGAGGGATATCTGCATCAATATAAAAATCCATTTGGAATAAGACTTACATTTTTAATGGGGGTCGAGTCAAGTTTAAGGTTCCCAATAACTTCCTGGTAATTAACATTCTACTTGGAAGAGAGAAAGAGATAAACATGGGTAACTGGCATCCTGGTTGGCAAGTTAATACGTAAATGTTAGAGAAGGCAAGTCCCCTGCCACAACTGAATACCCCATCCACTGAGAGCAGAATAATTTTACAACAAAGGCATGTTCCTAAGGATGACCCCTAACCACAAATCCTTATTGGTGGAATAACTTGTTACAGATATTTGTGGATTTCAGGCTTAAAAGCTTTGTAGGATTGAGACTCATGGTCACAACATCTACTGAGATTTGTTGACAACCCTCATGGATTAGACCTTGGATGAATGCTCAATAAACTATCCGTGTCTGTGGTCTGTGATCATGTTTGTGGTACAACTGATGGACCTCAAAAATATCTACCCATGATTCAACATTTCTAATCTCTAAGGTTTAGCTTTGGTATTTTACCTGATAAAATAATAAAATACCATTTCTTGCTGACATTCACACATGTAATGATTCTCCCAGCTTCTGAACCTTATTCAGGAAAGACTACAGGAAGATCTCACTGTCATCATCATGAACAACACAGCAGCAGAGAGGTAGGGCAATGGCTTCCATGTCCCCTGACTCTCAGACACTGGGTTCTCCTGCAGTATTACCTGAAGCATTTCCATGGTTGAGAGCTCCAACTGATGTTCCACATCTGAGATGAGGGCTCTCACCAACTCCCTCTGCTCCCCTAGCTCTTTTTCAGACTTGTCCAGCTTTTTCATTACATCTCCCTTCTCTTTCTTCAGCTTCTGCAGCTCCTCAGTCTCCTTTGAGTTCACGATTTCTCTTAATCCTTTAAACTCGATCTGAACATTTTCTACATCGCTTTGTATTTGGTTCTTCATGGGTAAGAAAAGAAAGAGGAATTCAGTCTCTCCAAATGGCACCAGGAGATAAAGAAATACTGCTCTAAGTATTCAGAGAGAATTGAGCTTGGGAAAGGGAAGGGATTCCTAGGGAAGCAGGTGTTTCCTTTTGATGTCTGTTCAGTACATTCCAAAACAAAGATCTTAGGTCACCTTTACCAAGGCCACTAAGGCCATGTGAGCCAAAGTGGGATGACTGGATGCAGCTCAGTTTCTACACAGTTATCTAAGATAATAGTTCCTGCCTGCAACAGTGCTCATTCCACATCTGAAGCCTTAAGAGAAGCTAAAGCCCAATAATAGAACTGTGGCCTGTTCCCAAGCATATTTCCCAACAACTGGAAGTTCAGAAGGTACCACCAGAATAGGACCCAGAAGATGTTCTGACCAAGCATCCTCCATGGTGCCAGCTCCTCACAGTGCCCAGCTCAGTTGTGATATACTGACTCTGCATCTCCAGCCAGGGGAACCGTAGGGTGGAGTATCAAGGCCTCTTGGCCTCCCTGGCTCCCAGGAAGTAAAGACTCCAGGAGCTTCTTGCCCAGGTCCCTCCCAGGCATCAGGCTGACTCCCTTAGGAGTCAGAATCCCCACTCGCCTCCCAGTCAGTTCTCTGCTGTTGAAGGTCATCCTGCCATTCATCACACTTTTTCTCATTTTCCATCAGCTTCTGCAGAGCTGCCTGCAGCTTCTCCTGTGAGAAAGGAATTGTAGCAGAGTCAAGTTGTGTGATTAGTAGGACTGCTTTTCCTAAACAAAGGCCGAGAAACTCTTGTGAGAAGACAGGAAGCCTAAGACTGTTCTTTTTTGAAAAGCTTGTGACAGTGTTTATGTACATAAAGTACATAAATCTAAAAAGTCTACAGCTCAATTGATTTTTGTATTTTATACACACAACCCCATACAAACAAAGACAGAAATCTTTCTAAGTCGGTCATCCCACTCAATAGAAACCTTTTACTTTGCTTCTAGCATCAGAGAACCAGGACACTTTTGTTAGTTTTCTGAACATAAGTATATACATATGTCACATGCCCGACAATGTCATATTTGTGACTTGCACTTTAAAAAAAAAAAAAAAAACTGGGTTATGTTGCATAGCCTTGGCTTGCCTGTAGTTACTGTGCAGACAAGCATACTCCTGAAACTCAGAGATCCAAGAATATCAGATGCCAGGTCTCTGTGATAAAAATTGCCCAATAACACTGGCCACATGAACATTCTTTTTTCGTTTTTTTTTTTTTGTTGTTTTTTTTTAAGATTTATTTTATGTATATGAGTACATTGCAGCTATTTCCAGACCCACCATGTGGTTGCTGGGAATTGAACCCAGGACATTTGAAAGAGCAGTCAGTGTTCTTAACCACTGAGCCATCTCTCCAGCCTGAACATTCTTTTTTCTTTTCCATGTTTTTTTTTTTTATTTCTAATTGCAGTTTTATAGTTATGTTTCTTTCTTTTACTGAAAATGACATCTCATACAATATATACTTCAAGGCACCTTTTAAAAAAGTTTTATTTATTCAAGTATATGAGTGCTCTCTTTGCAAGTATGCTTGCATAACAGAAGAAGGCATCGGACCCTACTATACATGGCTTTGATACACCATGTGGTTGCTGGGAATTCATCTCAGGGTGTCTGCAAGCATAGCTGATGCTCTTAAGTGCTGAGCCATCTCTCTAGCCCCATACAATACACTCTGATTTAGTTTTTCCTTCTCATTACTACTCCAGGTTCCTCCCTACTTCCCTCCCCTCCCATCCACATCCACACCCTTATGTCTCCTCTTAGAAAACAAAGAGTAAGGTTCCCTGCAGTCCTTGGGAGAGTAGACCCTGTCTGAACATTTCCTGATCTGCACAGCAGAGCTGATCCTGGTGGCAGGGGACTGGGTGAGCTGACCCAAGGGTGTGAGCAGAGAGCTGGCTCTGTCACTTGTCTGCTGGGAGGTGATATGGGCAAGGAAGAGATACCACCCTTCCCCCACATTCACACCCCTTGATACCTATGACAGGCAGGGGAGCTGGGCCAGAGTTCTTCAGAACTGGAGAGCTAGCCCTCCTCCTCATCTGCTGCAGAACTTTGGGAGAGCAGGCCCTGTACCTCACTTGAGCAGCATTGTAGATCTGATGCTGAAGATGGGGGCCCCAGTGAGCAAGCCTTAAGGATGTGAGTGTGGATTAGCAGGCCATGCAAATTTGCTGTGTGACAGCATAAGCAAGGGAGAAATGCCCTCCCCCAACCTTCAACCTTTGACACCTACATCAAGCAAGAGAGCTGACCCTGGGTCATGGTAGCAGGAGGGCTGGTCCTTCCCCTCCACTACTGCAGAACTCAGAAGAGATGGTCCTGAACCATAACTTGGCAGCAAAGTAGAGCTGGCCCTGGATGTGGGGGTTGCAGGTTAGCAGGCTCTAAGGGTGTGAATGCAGAAGAGCCCTCCCTCTTGTCTATTGGGCAGTGGTGCAGAAACAGGAGAGACACCCTCCTCCCCTTATCCCTTGCCAGTCAGGAGAACTGGCACCAGTCCCATGAGAGTGCAAGAACTGGCTATGTCTCTCAGCAGTTGAAAAACTTGAGATAGCTCACCTACACCTTACATGGGCAGCAGGGTAGAGCTGATCCTAGTTACTAGGATTGATGGTGTCGGGCCTCAAAGATGTGAGAGAGCTTGCAGGCTGACCAGCTCAGAAACTGCTCAGGCCAAGACCTAGGACTTAGAATGGCCCCACTGCAATATCTACCCCATCAGTAAAATGCTAGAGTGCAAGAAAAGACTAGTCTTACAGATCCAGTACTACAGGATCACCATGAAACAAGGCAACACCAGGATATCTGAGAGGAATCCTAGTGAGGTTCTAGTATTGATGAAGTAGCAGAAGCCAGAGGTCTCAGACCAGACCAAGGACTTGTTGCAATGAACATTTGCAAGCAAAGA
>NW_022196904.1:93268980-93271082 GCF_008632895.1 Mastomys coucha
ATCCCCAGTGTGACTCCCTTGGAGAAATGAAATTTTTCATTTCAAGTAGCTATCAATTACAGATTGCTCCTGGGTTAGGGGTGGGTCGTATGTCCACTTCTCCTTCCTGTTCCAGAATCCCATGTGGTACAGCCACTTTCAGCGCTGTGCATGCAGCCATAGACTCTGTGAGTTTTAATTTGGTCTCAGAAAGAAACAACAGAAAACAAAGATCAAGCACAGAACTTGCTGTGATTCTCACTATGGAAAGCTTCCTCTCCTCTCAGCTGCCACATGCACATTCTCTTCACTGCTGTGTGTCATGTGTTTATTAACCCCATTGTTGGAAGTGACTATGGCACGTTAGGTCCTTTGAGTGACTCTGACACTAACACTGAGAGGATGTAAACACAGAAGAAACAGCAGGTGTTCACCTGCTGATTTGGCTTCCTTGGACATCAACTCAATTTAACGAAGCAGTTCCACAATATCTTATTTGTATTCTTAGTAATTGTAGTCCAGGCAGATTCTCTCATACTTATGTGGAATAAATCACCATGTCACTTTAGGAGTCAAAATTTAAAAGAGTATAGAAGGATCTATCATGTTCCAAGTCTATACTGCTCAGGTAAATACCCTGTCAGAAAAAGTGTAGGTTTTCAATCTGTTACTGTTTTTGCTTTGTTTCCTGTCTCTTCCTACTCCTTACCTTGTATTCTTGGCCAGCCTCTTCAATGAGAGCTGTTTGGTGACCATGGTGCTCTTGAGATCGCTCACAAAGCCAGCAGATGGCCATCATGTCCTTCCTACAGAAGAGCTGGAGTTTCTCTTCATGTTGTGCACAGACATTCCCCTTTTGCTTTTCCTCTGGACTGAACTTGAACTCCTTGAGCCTCTCTACTATGTTGCCCACATGTCGATTATGCCTCAGATTCCCAAAGGAGTAAGGAATTCGGCACACAGGGCAGTTGGCCTCCCCTTCTGTGTTTCTGTTGGATTCATAGTTGAGTGCGATGCAAGCTTGGCAGAAGCTGTGGTTGCAATCTGCACTCATGGGTTCCTTCAGGAGCTCCAGACAGATCGGACAGGTTATCTCCTCCTTTAGTATCTCCAGGACTGATGAAGCCATACTTGCTGTGATCCTGTGTCTGTCTGTCCTGACTTCTCACAGTTCTGCAAGGCTGCCTGTGTGATAGGGATGGGGATAAAGACCAAGTAAGAAATGGAGGATCAGAATGAACCCTGTGTAGAGGTTAAGAAAGGACCACAATGACAAGTTAAAAGAACAAAAGAAGAAATATGGAAGGAGGTTTGGTGATATAGCAAGTAGTATTATGTTACACTTCAAGTGCTGTACTTTTAAGTCATCCCAAATGATAAATTTCATGTATGGGAATGTTATCCCTCTTTTACTGAAGAGTAGAAAGAATTTATTGTCAAGAGCCTTGTATAATCTCCCTTCTATCCTTCCCTGTCTTTCCCAGGCACCATCATCAGTGTCAAAAGCATCAAACCTCTCATACCTCTGTCCACTCCTCTATTGTCAGGAATAGTCAGTGAGACTCACTTTGATCCTCAGAAATAGAGAGTGGGACTCACTCTGACCCTCTGGACTAGTCAGTGAGACTCACATTGATCCTCAGAAATAGAGAGTGAGACTCACTCTGATTCTCAGGACTAGTCAGTGAGACACACCCTGACCCTCAGGACTAGTCAGTGAGACTCATTCTGACCTTCAAGACTAGTCAGTGAGACTCATTCTCACTTTCAAGACTAGTCAGTGGGACTCACTCTGACCCTCAGGACTAGTCAGTGAGACTCACTCAGACCCTCTTAATTGCCAGTTTCTTACCAGACAGAGCTGATTCTGACATGGAGTGTAAACACTTCCACATCCTGATGCACTTATTAAATGATTTCTCTTATTATCATCTAATAAAAGACTATGTGTGTGTTTGTTCATATGGTTACATTAACCCCTGTGCTCAATGTATAGAGATGGTCATTTAAGAGGGTCATTTAGCTTCATTGCACTGCAAATTTATGGAAATCATTCTATGGAGTCTACTTTCATTGGTGCCTGCTCTAACCAATAGAGGTCACCAGAGAAATAAGAGGTGGCT
>NW_022196904.1:93272027-93272983 GCF_008632895.1 Mastomys coucha
AAAATATCCATCAAATAAAAAGCAATCTCCACCAAAAATCCAACATAATTTTGTATAGATTTTAAAGAGCAATTCTCAACTTCATATGGAAAAATAAAAATGCAGGATACCAAAACAATCCTGAACAATAACAGAACTTCAGGAGGAATCACCATCTCTGACATAAAGATGTACTACAGAGCAGTAATGGTAACAACTGCATGGTATTGGTATAGAAACAGACATGTTAATCAATGGAATCAAATAGAAGACCCAGAAATCAACCCACATACCTATGAATACTTCATTTTTGATAAAGAAATGGCAACTACACAGTGGGGGAAAAAAAGAAGTCATCTTCAACAAATCGTTTTGGCCTAACTAGATGTATACAAGTAGAAGGTAAATAGATCCATATTTATCACCCTGCACAAAATTCAGGTTCAAGTGGATCAAGAGCCTTAACATGAAACTCACTACACTAAATTTCATAGAAGAGAAACTGGGGAATAACATTGAACACATTGATACAGAAGACAATTTGCTGAACAAAACACCAATGGCTCAGGCTCCACATCAACAATTTATAAACAGGACCTCATAAAACTGCAAAGCTTCTGTAAGGTAAAGGACACTGCTAATAGGAAAATAATAGCAGCCTATAAATTGGTAAAGGTTCTTTACCAACCCTTCATATAATAGAGGGCTTTTATCCCAAATTTATAATGTAGTCAAAAAGTTAAAAAACACCAACCCAAATAAAACAATTAAAAAATGGTCTACAGTGCTAAACAGAGAGTTCTCAACAGAGGAATCTCGAATGGCCTGAGAAGTACTTTAAGAAATGTTGAAGTCTTTAGTCATTAGGGAAATGCAAATCAAAACAACTATGAGGTTTCCTTTTACACCCATCAGAATGGTTAAGATCAAAATTCAGGAGAGAGCACATGCTGGTGAGAACGTGGAGCAAGGTGAAC
>NW_022196904.1:93273991-93275029 GCF_008632895.1 Mastomys coucha
TGGCCATTCAGGGTTTATCAGTTGTCCCTGTTTACCCTGCACCAATTACACTGTTTGGGTTTGCTTAGTGCAAAAGATTCCTGGAGTAATGGCTCCTCTAGCTACGTGCTCAGTGATCTCCAGAGCATAAGGAAGACTTCCAAATAACAGCCAGATAACAGTTATTTAAAGAGTTTTCTAAAAAGAGTCAAATATCAGTTTCTTGGGAGAAGATATAAAGAGAATCATAATGCAGTAAGTCCCCAATAATGCAACATGTACAGACCGTAATCCAAAAGTTAGAAGAACAGCGATTGCAGCAATCTCTCAGCTTCACTGGAACTGTATTAGACAGCTGTGCTGGCTTCATGACTATTGCTGTTCTCAGTGGGTATGGCTCTGCCACTGGAATTTGTAGCATCCTTTCTCCCTGCCTCCACCTTTCTCAGTTTGTATTCCTGTCTCTCCTGGAACTCTCTATGCAGACCAGGGTAGCCTCAAGTTCACAGAGATCTGCTTGCCTCCTGAGTGCTAGGATACAAGATGTCCTCTACCAAGTCCAGCAATTTTTAACACTCTTGACATCTTGCCAACTTCTTCCCAAAGGCTATACTATTTTAATCAGATTCTAACTAATGCCAATTCACTTTTTTCTGTTTACCTTATTGTAAGAATACAACAGTATTTTTGTTTAAAAATTATTTTTTTAAGTTTTATTGCATTATGATGAGAAAAGTTACATGATTTCAATTTATATGAATTTGTTAACATTTAAAAACATATTTTAAGTAAATAGAATTAAATCACATTCTTGTTTTCTTTTTATACCAGACTCCTACCAGAGACCTCCTTCAATACCTACAATATCTTTTTCTTCTTATTCTTTAAAATTTATAAAATATTATAACAATAACAATGAGTATTATGAATGTTGTTTGATATAAAACAACAATCAATTTCATAGTCTTATGTAGATGCTTGTCTACAGCAATACTGAAAATACATACGTTTTTCTCCGTATAAATTTTAAATAACTCCAAACATATTAACTGTATATTT
>NW_022196904.1:93279691-93282666 GCF_008632895.1 Mastomys coucha
GTCCATCAATCAGTTAAATGTCCATCCTTAGACTACCTGCATCTGGAGAGAGGGTCCAGTGGTTAAGAATACTTGCTTTTGCAGAAGATAGAAACGTAGTTCCTTGCTCCAATATGAAACGGCTCCTAGATGCCTGTAACTCCAGATTCAGATAATCCAGCACCTCTGACCACCACAGAGAGCCTTTCCTTCCTTCCTTCCCTCCTTCCTTCCTTCCTTTTCTTTTCTTTTTTCTTTCCTTTTTAAAAAAGTTTTTATTTATTTTATGTATGTGAATACACTCTCACCATCTTCAGACACACCAGAAGTGGGCAGGGGGATGCCATTACAGATGGTTGTGAGCCACCATGTGGTTGCTCGGAATAGAACTCAGGACCTCTGGCAGTGCAGTCAGGGCTCTTAACCACTAAGCCATCTCTCCAGCCCCTTCGCTTCCTTTCAAATGTGTATGCACACAGGAAGACACACAAATACACAACTCAAATGAAATTTTGTGTGTGTGTCTGTGTGTGTGTGTGATACAAGTAATGGTTGGTTTTACTGTAGGGATCTGCACTATTATTCTTTGGTTCTTGATTACCCAAACATTGCTAGGTATGGATTTGCTCTTGGTAACTGGACCTTTAGTCAAATTAGACATTGGTTGGCTAATCCCACAATAAACTCTATGCCACCATTGCCCTAGCATATTTTGCGGGCAGAACAGATTGCAGATAAAGATTTTAAGGCTGACTTGGTGTTTATGTTTCTCTTTTGGTATCTAGCAGAGTACCTTCCTGCTTCAAAGAGACTAGAACTTATGGGTGAAACTCCATGCAGTCACCAGTTCAAATTTCCATGTTCAATAAATTATGTGGGTTCTCCCTCTACAATGGGGCACCACAATAATTTTTCATAGAGCAACACATTGTCTTAGCAACAGCCTGGGTTGTTTAATGATCTCCATGAGTCCATTGTTGGTTACTATCTCAATAGATTGTAGTCCTGTCCCATTATTTGAAGCTTTTTTGATAACAAGAGATTGCCAGATGAGATTCTTCCATTATTAATAGACCTCATTAGCATCACCTCCATGTACTTTAGGAAGTTTCCCTTGCACTAGGTCTCTATATAGTCCCTCAAGTGCTCCTTAATTCCAGCAGTATTACTTAATTCCAGCAGTATTATTTAAAAAAGACACACTCAGAAACAATAACTAGGTTTGTTCAAATCAAACAAGAGTCTACAGACAGCACTTGTTTCTGTTGTTATTGGAGTATGTAATGGGTAAGGAAACTCCATTTTTTTGCTAGGCTTCAATTTGAAATTCCTGAAAGATAAGTTCCTCAAAACTCTGACTCCTTGTGCTCCTCCCCAAATGTAAAACAGTTATTCTGATTTCGTGAACTCATTTACTGCTGAGTACCAAGAAAGGAAACAGCTCCCTCACAGCTGAGGGGAGGAAGCAGTTTCTCAGCTGCACATCACTCACAAAAGAGCTGATTGTGGTGTCCACCTTTAAATATGCTTCCTCAGCCTCTTCCTGTGTGACAAGCCTTTGATTTGGCTTTAAGGCCACTGAGCTACTAGCAATATTTAATGAATTCACTTCATTATAATGTTATTCTGTGGTCTTTTCCCTGTGTAGTTGAACTCTAGCATGTAAAACTGTTTCTTTAAGAATGATGAGAGTTTCACTGAAACTAATAGGAAAAAAAGTGGGAAGAGCATTGAGCAAATGGGCACAGGGGAAACTTTCCTGAACAGAAGATCAAGAATTGACAAATGGGACCTCATAAAATTGCAAAGCTTCTGTAAGGCAAAGCGAACTCTTAATAGGACAAAATGGCAACCAACAGATTGGGAAAAGATCTTTACCAACCCTACATACAATAGAGGGCTAATACCCAATATATACAAAGAACTCAAGAAGTTAGACTGCAGAGAAACAAATAACCCATTAAAAAATGGGGTACAGAGCTAAACAAAGAATTCTCCACTGAAGAGTACCAAATGACTGAGAAGCACCTAAAGAAATGTTCAACATCTTTAGTCATCAGGGAAAGTCATCAAGGAAATACAAATTAAAAGAACCCTGAGATTCCACCTCACACCAGTCAGAATGGCTAAGATCAAAAACTCAGGTGACAGCAAATGCTGGTGAGGTTGTGGAGAAAGAGGAACACTCCTTCATTGCTGTTGGGATTACAAGCTGATACAACACCTATGGAAATCAGTTTGGTGGTTCCTCAGAAAATGGGACATAGAACTACCAGAGGACCCAGCTATTCCACTCCTGGGCATATACCCAGAAGATGCTCCAAGATGAAATAAGGATGCATGCTCCACCATGTTCATAGCAGCCTTATTCATAAGAGCCAGAACCTGGAAACAACCCAGATGTCCCTCAACAGAGGAATGGATACAGAAAATGTGGTACATTTACAAAATGGATTACTACTCAGCTATTAAAAACAATGACTTCATGAAATTCTTAGGCAAATGGATGGAACTAGAAAATATCATCTTGAGTGAGGTAACCCAATCACAAATGAACATACATGGTATGCACTCACTTATATGAGGATATTAGCCCAGAAGCTCGGAATACCCAAAATACAATTCACAGACCATATGAGGCTCAAGAAGAAGGAAGACTAAAGTGTGGATACTTCAGTCCTTCTTAGAAGGGGGAACAAAATACCCATGGGAAGATATACAGAGACAAATGTGTGGAGCAGACACTGAAGGAAAGGCCATCCAGAGACTGCCCCACCTAGGGATTCCTCCCATATACAGTTACCAAACCCAGACAGTATTGTGGATGCCAACAAGTGCTTCCTGACAGGAACCTGACAAATATAGAGGTGGATGCATGCAGCCAACCATTGGACTGAGCATAGAGTCTCCAATGGAGGATATAGAGATAGGACCCAAGGAGCTGAAGGGGTTTGCAGCCCCATAGGAGGAACAACAATATCAACCAACCAGTACCC
>NW_022196904.1:93284374-93285112 GCF_008632895.1 Mastomys coucha
AGGGAGAGCAGTGTCCCTGCTGAAGCAGGAGATTCATGCTGCAACTCATGAGTCAAGGTTAGAAAAAAAGACTTAAGTATGTTTGGAAAATTAACTGGATCTCTCCAGACCATGAAAGCTGTCTTCCTCAAGGCCACCCTCTCTCTGGCTCCTCATCCCCAGAAGACTCAGCAGGAAGTCAGCAATTTGCCTCCAACCCCCTCCCCCTTCTCAATTCCAACTTAAACTCACCAGAGCAAAGACTGTGTTTTCTTCTAAATTCCTCCAAAGTCAGCAGTCGAAAATTGACTCACACCTTCAGATACCAAGAGACCCCGAATCTGTGGAGAGGTGCAAACACAAGCCAGAGGCTAAGTCCTGAGGATTCAGCCAACTATGCTGGTCATCTGGTGAGCTAGTAGAGAAGTGATAGTAGACTTTGTGGGCTGGAACTAAGAAAAAGAAATACAGAACTACCAACCAATGGGGTGGTGCCACATCATTAACTGGGATTTTACCACCAGAGGGTGGCAGTTGCCTTGGGTCAGCTCTGTCTTCCAGGAGCTTGGGACATTTTTCAGAGCTACAGGAACTTGTTAAGTCACTTGTTCAGACTCAGGAAGATACACTTCTCCACACTCAGAGCAGATACAGTAGTGAGCTGCAGAGGGCTCTCTAGCTTCCCCAAGGTCTCCAGGTTATGTATTCTGTGGCTGAACAGCCCTAGTCCTTTCACAGTGCTGATCTGATCCATCCACT
>NW_022196904.1:93285782-93291540 GCF_008632895.1 Mastomys coucha
GCTTGCTCAGCCTGCTCTCTTACAGAACCCAAGACTTCCAGCCCAGGGATGGCACCACCCACAAGGGGTTCCTACCCCCTTGATCACTAATTGAAAAAATGCCCCACAGCTGGATCTTATGGAGGCACTTCCCCAACTGAAGCTCCCTTCTCTGTGATAACTCCAGCCTGTGTCAAGTTGACACACAAAACCAGCCAGTACACCCAGATATCCAAACCAGAACTAAGTATATCTCCAGAAGGAGCCAGAAAGAAAGCAGGATGTCTCCTGATTTCCTCCTGTCCCTAGGAGAGCTCTGAAATAGCTTATATCCACTTTCCTTCTCTTTTGCTAAAACGTTCCAGACGGGGGACAACTCCATTTCTGTAATCTATTCTCTATCTAACTACTTCTTAAATATCTGGCCAATGTTTACAAACTTTCGAAAAAAAATTTTTTTAAGATCCTTTTTTCTTAAACCCTTAAAAACAATCCATGCTTACTTAATGCTTATCCCATAGCCAGTCTTTTACCTTTCTTGGATCAATCTCACAGGCTGGTGACCTGTGGTGGTCTCTATGTGGATCTTTGCTCCTTACGAAGCAGGAAGCAGAGATCACTGTGTGGATATTCACTCACTTCCCCACGAAGCAGTGATCCCTATGTGGGGGAGGTCATCCTTTTGGAGAGTGGTGCTTTCTCAGACCCCAGACTCAGGCCCCATTTTGCCCTGACCAGAAGGGCCTTCAACAGGGACCTAGGGCAGGGGAGAGAGAGACCAAAAGAGCCAAGAGACATGAAGAATGAGAGCAAGACAGTCGTCTGATCAAGCTCCAAAAAACTTTACTTCAGGGATGGCTATATAAGCACACACAGGAGAAAGCTTCAAGATGGGGAAGAGCCTGGGGCAAAAGAAGGGGAGGAGCCAGGGGCAAGAGAGGCCAGGTGGCAATCTTCAGTTCCTGGACCCAAGGGTCACAATGTCCTCCACACCTACAAATATTCCGTTAACTACACGTGTTCTCTCAGGGCTATATGTGTAAGATAGTAATTTTCCACCAGGCCATGGTTAAGGCCATGGCTCCAGGCATTTACTGGCCCTTTAAGTTGAGAGTCTTCACTCTCTTCTACACCTATTATCCTTAGTTTGGTCTTTTCATTGTGTCTTGGATTTCCTGGAGACAGGAAATGTTCCTTACTGGCTTACTTGGGTTTTGGGTTAGGACCTTTTTGCCTTTTGCCTTTTCTTTGATTGTTGTGTCAATGTTTTCTATGATATCTTCTGCACCTGAGATTCTCTCTTCTATCTCTTGTATTCTGTTGGTGATGCTTGCATGTATGACTCCTGATTTCTTTCCTAGGTTTTCTATCTCCAGGGTTGTCTCCCTTTGTGATTTCTTTATTGTTTCTATTTCCATCCTGGATGGTTTTGTTCATTTCCTTCACCTGTTTGACTGTGTTTTCCTGTAGTTCTTTAAGGAATTTTTGTGTTTCCTCTTTAAGGATTTCTAGCTGTTTACCTGTGCTCTTCTGTATTTCTTTGAGGGAATTATTTATGTCCTTCTTAAAGTCCTGTATCATCATCATGAGAAGTGATTTTAGATCTGAATCTTGCTTTTCCGGTGTGATGGTGTGTCCAGGACTTGCTATGGTGGGAGAATTAGATTCTGATGATGCCAAGTAACCTTGGTTTTGTTAGAGCTCTTAAAAAAATGGGGGGAAGTACCTCACACTCAAGGCTCGGGAACAGCAACCCCAAATATCACTGAGACACGTACTTGATGCAATCAGCAAGAGGTTCTTTTATTCAGGGCTGGGTGAGACTCATATCCCATGCAGGGATAGAGGAGTCTGGCGTCAAGCAAAAATTTAAACAGGTTTTTATACCCACACAGTTGCTAGGGAAAAAGGGGAAGCCAAGGCAGGGGGAAGGACAGGGTAGTCTCTGATGGGTGCTGGCTTGTGCTAGGGTTCAGAAGCAGGTTAACCACCTGGCAATTGTTTGCTACCTCATTTTTCTTTTTTTCTGCCAGGCCGCTCCTGTCTGTAAGCTCTGGGAGCTGGTCTCCCATTCTTCTATGTCCTGGGGGCTGGTCTCCCATTCTTCTATGTCCTGGGAGCTGGTCTCCCATTCTTCTATGTCCTGGGAGCTGGTCTCCCATTCTTCTGTGTCCTGGGAGCGAGTCTTCCATTAAGTTCAACTAATAGCTAAGTTCCCACAGTACAGTTTGAAAATTTTAACCTCTCAGTTTCTTTTGCTTATGTTCTTATGCTTGCCTCCTACCATCTGGTTATCTCTGGTGCTACCTGCCCTGCCTAAATCTCACTGGGACCTGTCCTTCCTGTGATCTTGATTGTGTCAGAACTCCTCAGAGTCAAGCTGTCTCTCTGATTCTGTGATTCTGGGATCCTGTGATCCTGGGCTAATTAGAGTGCCTAGGAGTACAGCTTCCTCTGGGTGTTTTGGGACTGGCTGCAGAGTTTGCATCCAAGGTCTGCTCAGGGCATTGCCCTAGACAGACTGGAAGGAACCCGTGACACTGATCTGGTGGAGTTCCTGTGTGCCTGGGTCCTGCTGGTCCCAGTTACTCCCTGTGTTGTGACAGATGTGTCCTCTTCACCTCTGATCCAAGGATCCTGGGTGAGTCAGCACCTGGGAGTGGAGCTTCCTCTGGATGTTGTGGGAATTTGCGCCCAAGGTCTGCTCAGGTGCCATGCACACTTTGCGTGAGGGCGGTATTTGAGGCATAAACTTCAAGGAAAGTCAGTCTCCTGCCTCCGCATTGTTACCTGACACCCCAAACTCAGAAGTAGCCCAGATATGTCCTCATACTTGTGTGCTAGGGGCCCACCAAGATATCATTTCTTAACAGCTAGAAAAAGAAAATTCGGACATTGCTCTCTGACCTTCACCAGTGTTCCAATGTGCTAGTCAAACCCTGGCTTGGAATGTTAAGCCATCCAAACTAATTGCCTCCAGCATTGTAGGTAGGGCATTGAAGCTTACAGAATGACAAGGTCAAGTAAAATCCTCATTCTCAATCACATGCTACAGCTGAACCACTCCTAGGAATTATCGAGAGACAGGTCTCTACTTCCCCAAAAGATTAGCATAGTGGGCATTTTACCCTAGGATGGGCGGAACCTTGAGCAGAGTGTGTGTGAGAGAGAGACAGTCTGCAGCATTCAGCATTCTAGAGTCTACATTCAGCATTCGGACTAGCTCGAACTCAGACTAGAACCAGAGCTTAAGTGGACTAGGACGGAGATCCATGCAATCCATACCCTGCCCCCCCACCCCCACCCCCGGGCCCAGAGCGCTCTGGGCCCGGGGGGTGCAGTACCAGTTGAGATTCAAGAGATTGAGCATCTTTAGTTTCTGGAGAGAAGTCTGGGGTAATTCTGATAGGTCTGCCTTTATATGGACTTTTTCCCTTTCTTTTCATTATTAGATATTTTATTTATTTACATTTCAAATGATATCTCATTTCCTGGTTTCCCCTTAGGGGAGAAAAAAACCTGTTCCCTACCCTCTCCCCCTGCTCACCAACACACCCTCTCCAACTTCCTTGTCCTGGCATTCCCCTACACAGGGGCATAGAACATTTATGGGACCAAGGGCCTCTCCCACTGATGACCAACTAGGCAATCCTCTGCCACATATGCAGCTGGAGACATTAGTCCCACCATGCATACTCTTTGGATGGTGATTTAGTCCCTGGGAGCCCTGTGGGTACTAGTTAGTTCATATTGTTGTTTGTCCTAGGGGGCTGCACACCTTTCAGCATCTTGGGTCCTTTCACTAGTTCCCTCAATAGGGACCCTGTGCTTAGTGCAATGGATGGCTGTGAGCCTCTACTTTTGTATTAGTCAGGCACTGTCAGAGCCACTCAGGAGACAGCTCTATCAGGCTCCTGTCAGCCACCACTTGCTGGCATCCACAATAGTGTCTGGGTTAGGTGATTGAATATGGGAAGGATTCCCAGGTGGAGCAGTATCTGGATTGTCCTTCCTTCAGACTCTGCTCCATAGTTTGACTCTGCAACTCCTTCCATGGGCATTTTGTTCCCCCTTCTAAGAAGGATCGAAGTATCCACACTTTGGTCTTCCTTCTTCTTGAGTTTCTTGTGGTTTGTGGATTGTATCTTGAGTATTCTGAGCTTCTGGGCTAATATCCACTTATCACTGAGTGCATACCATGTGTGTTCGTTTGTGATTGGGTTACTTCACTCAGGATAATATTCTCCAGATCATCCATTTCAATAAGAATTTCAAAAATTCATTGTTTTTAATAGCTGATTAGTACTCCGTTGTGTAAATGTACCACATTTTCTGTATCCATTCCTCTGTTGAGGGACATCTGGGTTGTTTCCAGTTTCTGACTATTATAAATAATACTGCTATGAACATATAGTGGAGCATGTATCCTTATTGCATGTTGGAGCATCTTCTGGGAATACACTCAGGAGTGGTATAGCTTGGTCCTCTGGTAGTACTATGTCCAATTTCCTGAGGAACCACCAAACTGATTTCCAGAGGGTTTGTACCAGCTTTCAATCCCACCAGCAATGAAGGGGTGTTCCTCTTTCTCCACAACCTCTCCAGCATCTGCTGTCACCTGAGTCACCTGAGTTTTTTATCTTAGCCATTCTGACTGGTATGAGGTAGAATCTCATGATTGTTCTGATTTGCATTTCCCTGATGACTAAAGATGTTGAACATTTCTTGAGGTGTTTCTCAGCCATTTGGTATTCCTGAGTTGAGAATTCTTTGTTTAGCTCTGTACGCCATTTTTGAAATAGGGTTATTTGGTTCTCTGGTGTCTAACTTTTGAGTTCTTTTTATATATTGAATATTAGCCCTCAATCACATATAGGATTGGTAAAAATCTTTTCCCAATCTGTTGATTGCCATTTTGTCCTATCAACAGTGTCCTTTGCCTTACAGAAGCTTTGTAATTTTATGAGTTCCCATTTGTCAATTCCTGAGCTTAGAGCATTAGCTATTGGTGTTTTGTTCAGGAAATTTTGCCCTATTCCCATGTGCTCGAGGCTTTTCCCCACTTTCTTTTCATTTAGTTTCAGTGTATCTGTTTTTATATTGAGGTCCTTGATCCACTTGGACTTGAGCTTTGTACAAGGAGATAGGAATGGATCGATTTGCATTCTTTTATATGCTAACTGACAGTTGAGCCAGCACCATTTGTTGATAATGCTGTCTTTTTTCCACTGGATGGTTTTAGCTCCTTTGTCAAAGATCAAGTGACCATAGGTGTGTGGGTTCATTTCTGGGTCTTCAATTCTATTCCATTGATCCACCTGTCTGTCACTGTACCAATGCCATGCAATTTTTATCACAGTTGCTCTGTAGTAAAGCTTAAGGTCAGGGGTGATGATTCCACCAGACATTCTTTTATTGTTGATCATAGTTTTTGGTATCCTAGGTTTTTTGTTATTCCAGATGAATTTGAAAATTGCTCTTTCCCAGTCTGTGAAGAATTGAGTTGAAATTTTGAAGGGGATTTCATTGAATCCTTAGATTGCTTTCAGTAAGATGGCCATTTTTACTATATCATTCCTGCCAATCCATGAGTATAGGAGATATTTTCATCTTCTGAGATCTTTGATTTCTTTCTTCAGAGACTTGAATTTCTTGTCATACAGATCTTTTATTTGCTTAGAGTCACACAAGTTATTTTATATTATTTCTGGCTATTGTGAAGGGTGTTGTTTCCCTAATTTCTTTTTCAGCCTGTTTATCCTTTGTGTAGAGTAAGGCC
>NW_022196904.1:93291851-93292638 GCF_008632895.1 Mastomys coucha
ATAGTGATAATTTGACTTCTTCCTGTCAAATTTGTATCCATTTGACCTCCTTTTGTTGTCTAATTGCTCTTTCTAGGACTCCAAGTACATTGGATAGGTAGGGAGAGAGTGGGCAGCCTTGCCTAGTCCCTGATTTTAGTGGGATTGCTTCAAGTTTTTCTCCATTTAGTTCGATGTTGGCTACTGGTTTGCTGTATATGACTTTTACTATGTTTAGGTATGGGGCTTGAATTCCTGATCTTTTCAAGACTTTTATGATGAAGAGGTGATGGATTTTATAAAATGCTTTTTCAGCACCTAATGAGATGATCATATGTTTTAATTTAACTTCTTTCTTTATTTCTTCCTTGACCAAGTTATCATTGAATAGAGTGTTTTTAAACTTCCATGTGTATGGGCTTTCTATTGTTTATGTTGTTATTGAGGAGCAGCCTTAACTTGTGGTGATCTGTTAGGATGCAAGGAATTATTTCAATCTTTTGTATTTGTTGAGGCCTGACTTGTGACCAATTATATGGCCAGTTTTGGAGAAGGTTCCATAAGGTGCTGAGAAGAAGGTATATCCTTTTGTTTTAGGATAAAAAGTTCCATAGATATCTGTTAAATTCATCTGTTTCATAACTTCTGTTAGTCTCACTGTGTCTTTGTTTAGTTTCTGTTTCAATGACCTGTCCATTGCAGAGAGTACAGTGTTGAATCTCCCAGTATTATTATGTGCAGTGCAATATGTGCTTTGAGCTTTTGTAAAGTTTCTTTTATGAATGTGATGCCCTTGCATTTGGAGCAT
>NW_022196904.1:93293959-93294248 GCF_008632895.1 Mastomys coucha
TTCCTAGATTTTCTATCTCCAGAGTTATCTCTCTTTGTGATTTCTTAATTGTTTCTACTTCCATTTTTTGTTCCTGGATGGTTTTGTTCAATTTCTTCACCTGTTTGGTTGTACTCTCCTGTAATTCTTTAAGGTATTTTTTATTTCCTCTTTAAGGGCTTCTTTCTACTTGTATACTTGTATTCTCCTCTAATTCTTTATGGGATTTTTCTGTTTCCTCGTTAAGGGCTTGTACCTGTTTACCTTTGTTCTCCTTTATTTCTTTATGGAGTTATTTATGTCCTTCTTA
>NW_022196904.1:93294352-93295226 GCF_008632895.1 Mastomys coucha
TGGTTTTTCGAGACAGGGTTTCTCTGTGTACCCTGGCTGTCCTGGAACTCATACTGTAGACCAGGCTGTCTTCAAACTCAGAAATCCACCTCTCTCTGTCTCCTACATGCTGGGATTAAAGGTATGTGCCACCTCTGTCAGCTTTTCCTGTATTTCTTTAAGTGAGTTTTTTATGTCCTTCTTAAAGTCTTCTATCATCATAATGAGATGGGATTTTAAATCAGAGCCTTGCTTTCCTGGTGTGTTGCAGCATCTTGGTTCTGATGATGCCAATTAGCCTTGGTTCCTGCTGCTTATCTTCTTGCCCTTTTCTCTTACCATCTGGCTATCTGTGGTGTTAACTGGTCTTGTCTCTCTGATTTTGACTTGTCCCTTCCGTGAGCTTGTGTCTGTATTCCTAGAAGACCAGCACTCTCCTGGAGGTATTTGGGCATGGAGCAATGTGGCACAGGATCAGGTCTGTGTGCAGACCACTCCTAATCTTGTTGAACAGTGTCTTGCTAACTGAGAACCAATTATTAAAAGATATTAGTCTCTGCGGCCATTGTTATTCAAACCAGCATATGATCCCATTGCTTTGCAGCTGGCAGCATAAAGATCAGTAGCTCAAAGGCCATCCTCACTGATTGGTGACTGATGACAGGACAGAATGGGAAAAACATGACACTTTTCAAAAAGAAAAGAAAGGAAACAGAAATAAAGAAAGAAAGGAAGAAAGGGAGGAAGGAAGGAAGGAAGAAAGAAAGAGCGGAAGGATGGAAGAGAGAAAGAAAGAATTTAATAAAAAAAAAGTCAGTTGTGTGAGGGAACAATGGAGAAGCCTGTGCAGTCACCATCACCTGTCTCAACCCTTCTCCTGTTTGCCTCTCTCATT
>NW_022196904.1:93295941-93299283 GCF_008632895.1 Mastomys coucha
CTGCAAAGATTAGACACTGTCCTTCACATCTGCCATCACTCTTTGACCTCAGTGAGAAGGATGAAGATCACCAGGTAAGACAGCACTGGCCACACTGTCAGTGAGCAATGCGGTGGTGTGTGTGATTCTAACTATGTGCAATACACATTGACTTTTATTTCTAACAGAGGGATTCCCATGAAATATGATTATGTAATCAATATTAAACAAAAGAGCCTTAGAGACCTAAGAACTTAAGTGCTTATTTTTATTAAATATAAACATATTTATATTTTGATAAAAATGAAAACATCTGTGAATTTACACTCAAGATATTCTCATTCCTTTTTTCGAAATTAATTGATAACTTTATTAATGATAATAACAGTGTCTGCAAACTTGAAAATGCACATGCAGTAAACAGGATTTATTCCATCTATGACAATGTCTGGATCTCATTCTTGGATTCACAAAGCTCCTGCAATCAGCTCCAGGAGCCCTTAACATAAAGCAGAATTGATAAAGTCATCCAGCCATCAAGTGTCTTCACCAACAAAATCAAGACTTCAAAGGAAAATGACAGAGCTACACTCCACAAAAGAATCCAAGGCTATTGTTTTCAGGTAGGGAGACAATGGTGTTGGCCAGTGGGTTGCCCAGTGGACCAATCCTTTTAGCTTCTATTTAACTTCATTCTTTGCTCCATAATCTATCTTGCAGAGCCCTGGGCTGGGTTCCAGCTAGACCAACAATGGCTGTCTACCAATGGAAGTTCCAATAATCTAGCTGTTTACCAACGGAAGGTCCAATAATCCAGTTGTTGTTCAGTCTACAAGGCTGGATGTCTCATCTGGTCTTCAGTGTTTGCCAGAATCCTGAAGAAGTAGGCTCTAATGCCAGTTAAGGGTTAGACTTGCCATCTCAAGCAAACAGGCAAAGAACAAGCTTCTTTCTTTCATGTCCTTAACAGAAGCTGCCAGCAGGTGTGGCCCTGATTAATGGCGGATCTTCCTGCCTCAAAAGATCCAGATTAAGAGTGATTCTTCTCACTCAAATTACAGAATTAAGAAAAAAAATCCATCGCAAATGTACCAGCTTCTTGACTTGACAACCAAGAATAGCCACTACAGAAAGTATAAATAAAGACAAATTTGGGAAAAAGATTCCTGAAAACATTTCTGTTCCATAGTGTGTTCACATACATCAAATGGACAAGGCCCCTGCTGCCCAGGCTTGATACAAGAATTAACTCAATAAGAAATTTTTAAAAAATAGTGATATAAAATTGATTCAGTAAGGAATTTTAAAATGTAGGATTTACTGTGGGTAAGACATCAGTGGCCTCTGGAGGTAAAAAAATCGTCAGGCCATCTTGACCAGCCACAGAGTAAACAAGAAAGCCAAAGGAACTTTATAACAACTTCTTCTGGAGACAGGACAGGAAGGAAAAAGCTAATTCCTGAATGTGTGGATTAGAAAGATTGCTTCATGGACCCAGAGAGAAAAGGAACAGTGTCCTTTCAGTAACCTGGCACTACAGTGGTTAACACAAAATATTAAATGGAAAAAACAAAAAACAAAATTAGAACAGAACAAAGAAAGCAAGCTTCAAACAGGGATTCTAAAGCCTCATAGAGAACCACAACAGACTTCTACCAAATCCAGAGCAAAGTGGAATGTTCATGTTCTGTATCTGTGTCTGTATTACTCAGGTACTGGTAGAACCTCTCAGGGAAGAGCCAGGCTCTTGTCAGCAAGTGCTTTTTAGTATCAGCAATAGTGTAAGGGTTTGGTGTCTGCAGATGGAATGGATCCCTAGGTGGGGCAGTCTCTTGATGGTCTTCCCTTCAGAAATGGAAAATGGTCTTCTGTTCCATTTTTTGTTCCTGGACAAAAATTTTTCTCTGCACAGGAACAATTTTGGGTTAAAATTTTTGAGATGGGTAAGTGGCCCCATCCCTCAACTAAAAGACATGTTTATCTACTGAAGGTGGTCTCTACAGGTTCTATCTCCCCTTTGTTGGGTATTTAGGTTAAAGTCAACCCTGTTGGGTCCTGGAAACCTTTTGCTATCTAGCATCTGGACCATCTGGGACTTTCTAGTGGCTATCCCCCAGGTCCCCGTCCTCCACTGTTACCTACTTCTATTCAAATTTCTTGCCTTCGCTACTTCTTGCCCTTCTAATACCTTATCCTGCCGCCTTTTGCCTCCCTCTCCTTTCTCCCTCCCAGGTCCTTTTTTCTCTCTACCCCCTGTGATCATGTTGTTCCCCTTTCTATATAGGATTGAGGCATCCATCCTTCTTCTTAAGCTCCATATGGTTTGTGTGTTGTATCATGGGTACTCTGAGCTTTTGGGCTAATATACACTTATAAGTGAGTACATACCATGTGTGTTCTTTTTTCTGTGTTACCTCATTCAGGATATTTCCTAGTTCCATCTATTTGCCCGCGACCTTCATGAAGTTATTGTTTTTAATAGTTTTGTATACTCCATTGTGTAAATGTACCACATTTTCTGTATCCATTCCTCTGTTGAGTGACATATGGGTTGTTTCTAGCTTTTGGCTATTATAAATAAAGTTGCTATGATCATAGTGGATCATGTGTCCTTATTACACGTTGGAGCATCTTCTGGGTATATGTCCAGGAGTGGTATAGCTGTGTTCTCAGGTAGAACTATTTTCAATTTTCTGAGGAATCACCAGCTTGATTTCCAAAGTGGTTTTACCAGCCTGCAATCCCACCAGCAGTGGAGGAGTGTTCCTCAATTCTCCACATACTTGCCAACATGTGCTGTCACCTGTGCCTTTGATCTTTGCCATTTTGATTGGTGTGAGGTGGAAGCACAGGGTCATTTTGATTTGCATTTCTAAGGTGATGCTTCTGAATGGCCTCTGCATACCCTGCCAGCATGTGATGCTATAATCCGGATTGTATTTGCTGCCCTGTATGTTCTCCCTCTGCTCCTCTCACATAGACAGCTGCTCTAAGTGGACTGACTCCTCTGCCTCTCAGGAACCATACTAACCTAAGTGAGTTTCCATGGGAGGTTGTCATGTCCTGTGTCACATGACTGCTGTGACTCTTGCCCTGACATTATGCCACACCCACTCCAGTGGAGTCTGTGTGACAAGTCCAAAAGCATGGCCGCAGTCCTGAGGCAAAAAGTTTCAGGGAAACTGGTTTCTTGGGAGTCCGTGCTGTCCTGAAAGACATATGTGGTCCAGATTTTTCCTTGCCATAGTCGATGGAGGGTTCTGCATGCTTTCTTTCAGTATTGTTTTATTATAGCTATAGAGGTGCCCCCAAGGAATGATTTGGTAAATAGCCAAGTTAGATTGGATGTTGTTTCCTGTCCTC
>NW_022196904.1:93303207-93313265 GCF_008632895.1 Mastomys coucha
ATATAAACACAATTGTCTGGCATTATACTATAGATTATACCTTAGAAAGCACAAAATTAAGGCACAAGTCCATATTCAGAACCAGTGACCATTGAGGCTGGCACTGACTATATCCTTGCACAGCAAAAGGTTCTATAGCTATATTCTGACATCCAACAAGAATAAACATATCTTATAAATTGAATACATATGTTCTTTTTGTAGGAGGCACAAAATCACTTCCAAAGCAACCCAGAGAACAAAATGTCCTTGAGGTAAAAGGCCCTCTTTCTTTTTTTCTGGGACCTCTCTTACAGGTTCCTCGGATGTTGTTTGCTGTGAGTCATTCTTTTGACTGTGTTCCTACAGAGATGGTGTTAGCAGAGGCTCTCTCACTTAGTGAAGGAGCAGCCATTTTCTTTGGGAATATGGGAAAGGGTGAATGACCTTAATCATCTTGTGAATAGAAAAGCAACTGGATCAAGGTAATGAGTCCACACCTGTTTATAGTTAAAAGTGAAGGTCATAAAAGTAAAGGGCCCAAGACAAAAGAAGTTAGAAAGATGCAGGGAGCTCTGGCACATGAGATACACCAGACATGGGGGCACTGCACTGTATAGGTGTGGGTTTAAGAGGGTGGACCGCATACTGTTATTGGCTCTGGACAATCCTTAGGATTAAAATATGGGTAGACTTTACCAGGGAAGGCAGGGTCATAGAACCTATAGATGAGAGCTCCATAGTGAGAAACATCATAAAATGAGAGAGTGCAAGCTTCCCGGTCCAGGAAAACTCCAACACGACTGGGAGGACTAGGCAGATAAAGGGCCAGGACACTAGGATTGTGGGTGATAGAACACTCATCAAAGGCATTGTATTCAAACATATTCTCCATCCCTATAATCCAGTAGCCACATTTAGGCTGATATATTACATTTTGTTTAACATTAGAATGATGTTTTGTTAAGAAGCCCATTTCATCCTTTGAATGAAGTTGAGGTTGAGCACGTTTTCCATCATTTAATCCGAGGAGCCAGGCATCACTTTTAGACACGTCTACTTCCCAGTAATGCTTCCCTGAGGAGATAGCTGGATATCCCAGGACACCCAAATGGTAGGTCTCAGAAACTTCAAGATTCCAACTCTTGAAACTTCTAAATTTTATTTGTCCTTTTTCTTTGTTAATTGTTATGGCTGAATGTTTTTTTGCATGTAGAGTGATATGAACTGCAGAAAAATGATACATATGTTTTGAGTCAGATGAAATACAAGGTACAGCCTTATTTATAACTTAAGCAACAGAAGCATAAGGAGAAAGAGAAAAGAAATGTAGAGAAGCCTTGTTTAAAAACATAAGAAGCAGATTGCTGTGTATATTGGGAGTAGCAACATGAAACATGAGACTTGACAGAGAAATATCCTCTGGAAGACATTGAGAGGAGAGCGCCTCATGGTGCTGTGGTTTCTCCTTACCCCAGTATTGCTGGACATCCATGAGCCCTGAAATGATGAAAGTTTACAGCAGTAAGTACAAGCAAAGGAATCAAACCATTAAAGTCCATTTCTTTTCCAGATGAGTGGAAGGTTTGGAGCCTGATATAGGACAGGATGAAAGATGAATTTCCATCAATACAATGACATCACAGGGGCACACTATCTGCTCTGCTCTGTCCCTCTACCCATATTCAGGATCTTTACATGCTTCTATCTGCAGTCCAGCCACACCCAGAATCATACAAAGAATTACAGAATTTGCCCTCACCTTGATTCGCTTGCAGCATGCCTTTCAAATCTGGAGCTTGGAACTTTCTTCTTCTTTTTGGGGGGACCGCTTGTGGCTGTGTCAGTGTCAAGGTCTGACTCCTAGGAATAAAAAAAAAAATTGACTTCCCCATATCAAACCACTGACTTTTGACCAGCACCGACTCCCTGTCATTCTAACCATAGTGAGTCCTTGAACTCTCCTGAGAATTCTTAGAAGGAAGAAGAAGGTAGACTAGTAACTATAGAGATATGAGGCATACTTATGACCCCAACCACTTACTTGCTGTGTGATGCTGGGAAAGTCTTATTCACAGAAGCATAGTGTCTCACTCAACTTCATACACAAACAAGTGTTTCTTCCACTTTCCCTCCTCCTCTCCTAAAACTCTTTTCAACGTGAATTAAAAAAAAAAAAAAAAATCAAACTGAAGTAGCAGAAAAATAATGTGTGGGCTGAGAATGGTGTCATATGTAATTAGAAGGCACAGGCAGTGGATCTCTGATTTCAAAATCAATGTGTTCTACATAGTAAGTTCCAAGAAAGCCAGAGCTACAAGATAAACCCCGTCTGAAAAAAAAAACCATAAATGAGTCAATAGAAATGTGGAAAAAAGAAAGAAATGGAAGGAAGGAAGGAAGGAAGGAAGGAAGGAAGGAAGGAAGGAAGGAAAGAAGGAAGGAAAGAAGAATCTCTAGAATCTGGTGAAATAGTCATAAAGTTTGGGCAGGAAAGCCATCTTCAGAAAGCCTAGACTTCACACTCTTTGTCAATGAGGACACTGTCAGCCAGCATCTGCTTCAAGTTCTCTAGTTAGGATGACAAAATTTGGAAAAGGAGACAGGAAACCACACTTAGGCTGACATAAGCTTCACATGTTAGGATGGAGGCTGATGCTGACAGCTGGGATGCGACACTCTACACACAAGGGTGAGGCTTTCCATAATCCTGTGACATATGCAGTCCAGCTGTAGCCATTGTTCACTGCCAAAATATTGTGTGCCCACACAATATTTTCAACCACAATGTTCAACCACAAAGGAAATCTGGATCTCCTTTATCCCATTAGAAGTTCACAAAATAATTGGAGATTTTTCCCACTATAGAACTTTGTGAACATTGCAGACACAGAGGACATAACATGACCTATCTGCACTTGTTACCTGCTGATCTAGAGCTAGATACAAGCACACAGCATGAACAGAATGATGTATCCATGAGGAGTCTAAAAGCACTTGTAGGTCCATTTGCTTCATCTCAGTACTGAGAAAGCTCAATAGATCTCCATTACCCAGTCCCCTAAAGAGAACCTAATCTGTTCTCAATAGTTACAAAATGCTCAGATCCTGCCTTTCTCCCCACCTTCCTTTTACTAAAACATCATAATAACATTAAGTGTAAATTTAGCAAAACCCCAGAGATATTTATTCTAGTTGAATATCAATTAGTTGAATTCTCACCACACAATAGGGCTATCCTTCCCTATCAGCCCACACATACCTTGTCAGGACAGAAGTTACATCCTATGGAGAAGATAGAAAACACAGTTAATAACATGTTCTTCACATCCTTGCAAATCCTGGTTATACTCTTAGTGGCTGAAGAGACAATGTCCAAAGAGATCAGTCACACACAGTTCCCCAAGACATGATAGAAATAGAGTGAATGGCTCTTTATTTGACTTACATGTAAATAAATAGACTCTTTCTGTCTTATACTACCAGGCATTGGAGACCAAATATGACGAAACAATAGTTTGAAAGCTTACATACGTTTTTATGTGCGTATTGTTAAACAAATGAACATGTGACCTTTCTCATGCTATATGTTAGGTATCCATTACCTTACTGGAAACTCATATGTATGAGAATCTGATTTCCAAATTCTTTTAATCATTTAAACATGATTTGGTATATGAATATTGAGAAATCCAAAAAGACCAGAGGCTTAGAATATTTAATTCTTAAAACCAGCTAATCAGATCTCCATTAACTCCACCCTCCTCAACCCTGCCCCTTCTGCTTTTCTTCTCTCTCTACAATTGGCTTAGCAGGAAAGAAGCTGATCTAAAGAGATATGTGTGTCTCTCAATGTGACTGTCAAACTGTTGAAACTGTGATTCCAAAGAAACTCTCCAGGAGTTTCTCCAGAAATTTCTCCAGGTTCTTACATTGAGAGAAGGAAAACAGCTTTAGTCAGAGGAAGAGCTGGTCGCCCTAATGGATTTCAACCAGTTGTAATGACTTGTCTGACCACCTTAAAGTGTGACACTATGACACAGATCATGATGGGAGAAAGATGGACAGGACCACACCTTGACATGGACTAGTCATATGTGCACATTCTTGGTTCTCTATTTAAACTTTGATCTCACTTAGGGAGCCTGAATAAGAACAGCACAATTTTATGAATCTTTGTTCCCCTTCCAAAGTGGCCACATTTAATAAATCTTTTTCTCCTCTCGAATCTTAATTTGGCTCTTTAACATGGGCTTATGGAAGTCAGACCTGACTGGGTAGGTCCACATTGATATGTTAAATAGGTACCTCAACTTTTCTATAAACTTGCCTGCAATATTTTCTAATCTGGCTTGGTTGGCTCATTTCATCAGCAAATAAACTATCAGTAGATCCCATAGTTAAAGGGATTCTGTGAGAGCATGAATTCTTCTAGTTATAAATGAATTCTGATGTTCAAATTTGTCCTCTTGAAGAACTCTATATACTCATGTCTCTTGAATCATTATTATAGTAGATAAAATAGAGCCAATCAGAGAATTAATCAATAGATGAATGGATAAAAATGATATGATCAGGACATAGTAAAATATTAGATGTTTAAAATCAAGAAGTGTTGTCATTTGTCATAACTTATCTGAACTCAAGAGAATTTATATTATACTAAACCAGCTGGGATCAGAAAAAGACTAAATGATACTATTCAAATATTTTATGTACACACATTAGTAAGGATCAGAGTGGAGGTCCTCAGGACCTGGAGGTGGAGAAAACTGGGAAGGTTCATTAGTCAAGAGATAAAGTTTTAAGACTGTGAAGTGTGTTAGTTGAGGTTAGTATATATATGAACTAGCTCAGTTTGGACATAAAGACATAATTCTATCTAATATGAATATTTTCAGTTGTAATTAAAGTAACACAATGGAAACAAAGAAATCAAAGGAGTTATGAAAAAATTCTAGAACCTCTAAGGTCTATAAGACTGACAATTCCAATAAAAAAACCAAATTCCCACAGTGATATTCACAACCAGAATATGACTTTGGTGTAAATTATTTAAAAATGTGCTAAAGATCAAATACACTACAAATTTATGCCTTTATAGATAATGAAGCCACCTTTCACATCAGCCACTGGCATACAGAGGCATGCAAACCTCTCTGAGTTCCTGGATCGTATCCCCACCACAAGTCCCACTCCCACTGGAATCAGAGGCAACGGGAATAAATGTTTCAAATCATCAAAAGAAGAAATAACCTCTACTACATTCAAATTTTGATGAAGTGACTAATTTGACAGCTGAAAATGTGCTTCACACATGCTTAGAAATACAAAGGGTATTAACTGCTAAGGCCTAGGTGATTGGTGTCTGTCTAGCTAGCCATTATATGCTGTTACTAACATTACAAGGAAACTTTTCTTCTCCAAGTTGACTGCATATTATGTTATGTTCTGTGATTTGGTTTTTTCTTGAGAAGCAATCACAATAGAGGTTTGTTACGACTTTTTTTTAGTTAGCCACAATAAGCTTGGACCAGAATCAACTGCTTAGTAGAACTTCATGTAACTGTGTATGTATGAGTTTTATGGTTTCCATTTGTAAGCAGTTCCTGGGATAAACCCCAACATAAGAGGGATATCTGCATCAATATAAAAATCCATTTGGAATAAGACTTCCATTTTTAATGGGGGTCGAGTAAAGTTTAAGGTACCCAATAACTTCCTGGTAATTAATATTTTACTTGGAAGAGAGAGAGAGATGAACATGGGTAATTAGCATCCTGGTTGGGAAGTTAAGATGTAAATGTTAGGGAAGGCAAGTCCCTTGCCACTACTAAGAGCAGAATAATTTTACAACAAAGACATGCTCCTAAGGATGACCCCTAACCCCAATCCTTATTGGTGGAATAACTTGTCACAGTATTTGTGGATTTCATGCTTAAAAGCTTTGTAGGATTCAGATTCATGGTCACAACATCTCCTGAGTCTTGTTGATGGCTCTCATTGATTAGTCCTAGGGTGAATGCTCAATAAGCTATCCGAGTCTGTGATCTGTGCTCATGTTTGTCGTTCAACCGATGGACCTCAAAAATATCTACCCTTGATCAAACAGCTCTAATCTCTAAAGTTTAGCTTTGGTATTGTACCTGAAAAATAATAAAATACCAATTCCTGTTGACATTCACACATGTAATGATTCTTCCTGCTTCTGAACCTTATTCAGGAAAGACTACAGGAAGATCTCACTGTCATCATCATGAAGAACACAGCAGCAGAGAGGGAGGGCAATGGCTTCCATGTCCCCTGACTCTCAGACTCTGGGTTCTCTTGCAGCAGTATTACCTGAAGCATTTCCATAGTTGAGAGCTCCAACTGATGTTCCACATCTGAGATGAGGTCTCTCACCAACTCCCTCTGCTCCCCTAGCTCTTTTTCAGACTCGTCCAGCTTTTTCATTACATCTTCCTTCTCTTTCTTCAGCTTTTGCAGCTCCTCATTCTCCTTGGAGTCCACGATTTCTCTTAGTCCTTTAAATTCGATCTGAATATTTTCTACATCACTCTGTATTTGGTTCTTCATGGGTAAGAAATGAGAGAGGAATTCAGTCTCTCCAAATGGCACCAGGAGATAGAGAAATAGTGCTCTAATGTTTCAAAGGGAATTGAGCTTGGGAAAGGGAAGGGATTCCTAGGGAAGCAGGTGTCTCCTTTTAATGTCTGTTCAGTACATTCCAAAACAAAGATCTTAGGTCACCAAGGCCACCAAGGTGAGCCAAAGTGGTCTGATTGGATGTGGTTCAGTTTTTAAACAGTTGTCTAAGATACTTGTTCCTGCCTGTAGACTCCTCATTCCACCTCCCTAAACCTTAAAGAGAAGCTAAACCCTGAGACTAGAACTGTGGCCTGTTCCCAAGCATATTTCCCAACAACTGGAGGTTCAGAAGGCACCACAGGATGAGGAACCAGCAGCTGTTCTGACCAAGCATCCTCCATGGTATCAGTTCCTCACAGAGCCCAGCTCAGTTGTGATACACTGACTCTGCATCTCCAGCCAGGGGAACCAGTAGGGTGGACTATTAAGTCCTCTTGGCCTCCCTGGCTCCCAGGTAGTAAAGACCCCAGGAGCTTCTTGCCCAGGTCCCTCCTGGGCATCAGGCTGACTCCCTTAGAAGAATCCCCACTTGCCTCCCAGTCAGTTCTCTGCAGTTGAAGGTCATCCCACCATTCATCACACCTTTCGTCATTTTCCATCAGCTTCTGCAGAGCTGCCTGCAGCTTCTCCTGTGGGAAAGGATTTGTAGCAGAGACAAGTTGTGTGATTAGTAGGACTGCTGTTCCTAAGCAAAGGCCGAGAAACTCTTGTGGAAAGACAGGAAGACTAAGACTGTTCTTTTTTGAAAAGCTTGTGACAGTGTTTATGTACATATAGTATATAAATTGAAAAAGTCTACAGCTCAATTGAGTTTTGTATTTTATACACACCACCCATACAGACAAAGACAGAAATTTCTCTAAGTCAGTCATCCCACTCAGTAGAAACCTTTTACTTCGCTTCTAGCATCAGAGAACCAGGACACTTTTGTTAGTTTTCTGAACATAAGTATATACATATATCACATGCCCGACAATGTCATGTTTGACACCCGCACTTCTTAAAAAAAACCAAACAAACAAAAAACTGGGTTATGTTGCATACCCTTGGCTTGCCTGTAGTTACTGTGTAGACAAGCATACTCCTGAAACTCAGAGATCCAAGAATATCAGCTGCCAGGTCTCTGTGATAAAAAACTGCCCAATAACACTGACCACATGAACATTCTTTTTTCTTTTCCTTGTTTTTTTTTATTTCTAATTGCAGTTTTATAGTTATGTTTCTTTCATTTACTGAAAATGACTTTTCATACAATATATACTTCAAAGCACCTTTAAAAAAAGTTTTATTTATTCAAGTATATGAGTGCTCTCTTTGCAAGTATGCCTGCATAACAGAAGAAGGCATCGGACCCTACTATACATGGCTTTGATACACCATGTGGTTGCTGGGAATTGATCTCAGGGTTTCTGCAAGCATAGCTGATGTTCTTAAGTGCTGAGCCATCTCTCTAGCCCCATACAATACACTCTGATTTAGGTTTTCCTTCTCATTACTACTCCAGGTTCCTCCCTACCACCCTTCCCTCCCATCCACATCCACACCCCTGTGTCTCCTCTTAGAAAACAAAGAGTACTGTTCTCTGCAGTACTTGGGAGAGTAGACCCTGTACCTTTCCTGATCAGCACAGCAGAGCTGATCCTGGTGGCAGGGAACTGGGTGAGCTGACCCAAGGGTGTGAGCAGAGAGCTGGCTCTGTCACTTGTCTGCTGGGAGGTGACATGGGCCAGGATGAGATACCGCCCTTCCCCCACATTCACACCCCTTGATACCTATGACAGGCAGGGGAGCTGGGCCAGAGTTCCTCAGAATTGGAGAGCTAGCCTCCTCATCATCTGCTGCAGCATTTTGGGAGAGCAGGCCCTGTACCTCACTTGGGCAGCATAGTAGATCTGATGCTGATGATGGGGGCCCCAGTGAGCAAGCCTTAAGCATGTGAGCGTGGACTAGCAGGCCATGCAAATTTGCTGTGTGACAGCGTGGGCAAGGGAGAAATGCCCTCCCCCAACCTTCAACCTTTGACACCTACATCAAGCAGGAGAACTGACCCTGGGCCATGGTAGCAGGAGGAGGGCTGGTCCTTCCCCTCCACTACTGGAGAACTCAGAAGAGATGGTCCTGTACCATGACTTGGTAACAAAGTAGAGCTGGCCCTTGATGTGGTGGTTGCAGGTTAGCAGGCTCTAAGGGTGTGAATGCAGAAGAGCCCTCCCTCTTGTCTATTGGGCAACGGTGCAGAAACAGGAGAGATACCCTCCTCCCCTTATCCCTTGCTATCTATGCCAGTCAGGAGAAATGGCACAAGGGCCATGAGAGTGCAAGAACTGGCTATGTCTCTCAGCAGTTGAAAAACTTGGGATAACTCGCCTACACCTTACATGGGCAGCAGGGTAGAGCTGATCCTAGTTACTAGGATTGATGGTGAGTGACCCTCAAAGGTATGAGAGAGCTTGCAGGCTGACCAGCTCAGTCACAGCTCAGGCCAAGACCTAGGACTTAGAATGGCCCCACTGCAATATCTACCCCATCAGTAAAATGCTAGAGTGCAAGAAAGGACCAGTCTTACAGATCCAATACTACAGGATCACCATGACACGGGGCAACGTCAAGATATCTGAGAGGAGTCCTAGTGAGGGTCTAGTATTGATAAAGTAGCAGAAGCCAGAGGTCTCAGACCAGACCAAGGACTTGTTGCAATGAACATTTGCAAGCAAAGATTTGTGTGCTAGAGTGTATACCCTAGGACACAGTGTGTCACACTACAGCTTTCACAATCAGGTTTGTTTCACTGTTAGTGGTGAGGTTGCAAGAGTGAATAGCAGGCATGAAAGGAGGTAGAGATGAGTGGGGTTGGAGTACCTGATGTAAAATTCACAAAGAACCAATAAAGAAAAGAAAGGGGCATGTAAATAAAAACAACAGAATAAAAGAAAATACAATAAGAGAAAAAAACAAACACATTGGAATAGGACAAAACAAAAACACCATAAAAAGAGCTAAATAAAAAAATCACAAGAAGTGCATATAGATGCAGAGAGTATATTTTGAACACATGGGAACCCCATAAAAACTCAAGCCATGATATAAAAGCATAGGACTATAACGTCTAAACATGAAAAGGGAAAGAAAAGCCCTGACCACATTATCAGAGAAAGGACCTCCTATAAGGGCTCAGTGCATTTGTGCAGGCTGTGCATCTATAGCTGGGCGTGGGACTTTCCTTACGAATGGTTTATATCCCCAGTGTGACTCCCTTGGAGAAATGAAATTTTTCATTTCAAGTAGCTATCAATTACAGATTGCTTCTGGGTTAGGGGTGGGTCGTATGTCCACTTTTCCTTCCTGTTCCAGAATCCCATCTGGTACAGCCACTTTCAGCGCTGTGCATGCAGCCACAGACTCTGTGAGTTTTAATTTGGTCTCAGAAA
>NW_022196904.1:93313812-93324682 GCF_008632895.1 Mastomys coucha
TGTCCACATGTCGATTAGGCCTCAGATTCTCAAAGGAGTAAGGAACTCGGCACACAGGGCAGTTGGCCCCCACTTCTGTGTTTCTGCTGGACTCATAGTTGAGTGTGATGCAAGCTCGGCAGAAGCTGTGGTTGCAATCTGCACTCACGGGTTCCTTCAGGAGCTCCAGACAGATCGGACAGGTTACCTCCTCCTTTAGTATCTCCAGGACTGATGAGGCCATACTTGCTGTGATCCTATGTCTGTCTGTTTTGATTTCTCACAGTTCTGCAAGACTGCCTGTGTGATAGGGATGGGGATAAAGAGCAAGTAAGAAATGGAGGATCAGAATGAACCTTGTGCAGAATTCAAGGAAGGAGCACAATGGCAAGTTTAAAGAACAAAGGAAGAAATATGGAAGGAAGTTTGGTGATATAGCAAGTAGTATTATGTTATTCTTCAAGTGCTGTATTTTTAAGTTATCCCAAATGATAAATTTCATGTATGGGAATATTATCCCTCTTTTACTGAAAGTAGAACAAGTTTCCTGTCAAGAGCCTTATATAATCTCCCTTCTATCTATCCTTCCCTCTCTTTCCCAGGCACCATCATCAGTGTCAAAAGCATCAAACCTCTCACACCTCTGTCCACTCCTCTACTGTCAGGAATAGTCAGTGAGACTCACTTTGGCCCTCAGGACTAGTCAGTGAGACTCACCCTGTCCCTCAGGACTAGTCAGTGAGACTCACTCTGACCCTCTCATTGCCAGTTTCTTACCAGACAGAGCTGATGTTGACATACAATGTAAACATTCCCACATCCTGATGCACCTATGCAATGATTTCTCTGATTGTCATCTAATAAAAGACCACGTGTGTGTTTGTTCACATGGTTATGTTAACCCTTGTGCTAGATGTATAGTGATGCTCAATTAAAATGGGAATTTGTCTTCAATACACTGCAAATTTATGGGAATCATCCCATGGAGTGCTCTTTCTGCCTGCTGTAACCCATAGTTATCACTAGAGAAAAAAGTGGTGGCTACTAAGACACAACTGTCAACCAGAGCAAAGGGTATGTGGAATTATGTCCCCAGTTACTTGGGGTCTTTGAGGAATCTTGTGTCTGTAAATGTTTATATTTTATCTTGGTCTATAAGTTTGACACAAACATTGATGGGTGACCTGAAGTATGTATGCCACCATGACACTGACATCAAGACTACATCAAAAATTATTCTTAAAAGTACACAGATTTTTTTCCCCAATAACATGTAATATTATTTCAGCATGAAAGTCCAATGGAAAAATCACTCCACAATGACATACTGAGATAAAGAATCTCCTGTGGGCCAGTTGGTGGTGAACACCTTCAAGGCAGGCAGATCTGTGAGTCCAAGGCCTGCCAGGTCTACAGAGTGAGTTCCAGGATACCTACTGCTACAGACATACTTTGCCTCACTAACCACACTCCCAAAGATCAAAGAAACTATTATCATTCTTTGCCAGAGAAATATTTGTAAAAATATTTTTTCAGCAAGAAAATTTCCAAAATTGTTTTTAAATAGACATAAAGCTCCCTACTGTAAAGCCACACATCAAAAGCCCACTGCCAATCTCATAGCAAATTTAGAGCTTTGAAAGTGTTTAAAAGCATGTATAAAACAAGCATACTTATTCTTGTCACTTGTATTCATCACATCAGGGCAAGTACTTGGAATAAGTGCAAACTGAAAAACTAAAATAAAATAAAAGTTATGCAAATAAGAGTCTGTTTCCATGTGAAAAAAAGCCAATATCTCAGTAAAGATGATATGTAATATTTCATATAGCAAAGTCACAAATAGTGAACCAACATGATAAGGAAATTAAGAATCTCAGCCTGTGAGAAAGAAATTATGGAAATAACACCCTTTTCAATAGCCATGCGTAATATAAAATATCTTGGTGTAAATTTAACCAAGCCAGTGAAAGTTGTGTATGAAAAGTCGAGTCCCCAAAGAAAGAAATTGAAGAAGATATCAGAAGATGGAAAGATCTCTCATGTTCATGGATAGGTAGGATTAACATAGTGAAAATGGCCACTTATGAAAACCAATCACCAACACATTTGCAATACAACTTTGTATAGACCTTTAAAGAGCAATTCTCAACTTCATATAGAAAAACAAAAAACCCAAGATAGCCAAAATAATCCTGAACAATAAGAGAACTTTGGGAGGAATCACCATCCCTGATCTAAAACTGTACAGAGCAGTAATGGTAAAAACCACATAGAATTCATACAGAAGCAGACATGTGAATCAACAAAATCAAATAGAAGACCCAGAAATAAATACCTATGAACACTTGGTTTTTCATAAAGAAGCTGAAACTACACAATGGGATAAAAAGAACTCAACTTTAAACAAACAGTTCTGGCCTAACTTGATGACTGCACATAGAAGAATGCAAATAGGCCGGGCGGACGCCTTTAATCCCAGCACTTGCGAGGCAGAGGCAGGTAGATTTCTGAGTTCAAGGCCAGCCTGGTCTACACAGTGAGTTCCAGGACAGCTGGGGCTATACAGAGAAACCCTGTCTTGAAAACACCAAAAAAAAAAAAAAAAAAAAGCAAATAGATCCATATTTATCACCCCACACAAAATTCAAGTCCAAGTGGATCAAAGACCTCAACATAAAACCCAATATACTGAATTTCATAGAAGAGAAACCTTGAACACATTGGTATAGAAGACAATTTGCTGAACAAAACACTAATAGCTCAGGTTCCAAGATCAATAATTTATAAATGGAACCTCATGGAACTGCAAAGCTTCTGTAAGGTAAAGAACACTGTTAAAAGGTCAAAATGTCAGCCTATAAGTTGATAAAGGTTCTTCACCAACCCTACATTTGACAGAAGGCTCATATCCAAAATTTATAATGTACTAAAGAAGTTAAACACTAACAACCCAAATAAAACAATTTAAAAAATTGGGTACAGAGCTAGATAGAGGGTTCTCAACAGAGGAATCTCGAATGGCCTGAGGAGTACTTTAAGAAATGTTACAAGTCCTTAGTCATTAGGGAAATGCAAATCAAAACAACCAGGAGGTTTCGTTTTTACACCCATCAGAATAGTTAAGATCAAAAATTCAAGAGATAGCACATTCAGGCAAGAATGTGGATCAAGGGGAATACTCCTCCCTTGCTGGTAGGAGTACAAAGTTGTACAACCACTTTGGAAAACAATTTGGTGGTTTCTCATTAAACTGGGAATACTTCTACCTGAAGACCCAGGTTATACTGCTCCTGGGCATATACCCAAAAGATGCTCCACCATTGACACTTGCTGAGGTATGTTTATAGCAGCTTTATATGTAGTAGCCAGAAACTGGAAACAATTTAGATATCCCTCAACTGAAGAATGGATAAAGAAAATGTGATACATCTACACAATGGGCTGCTATTCAGGTATGAAAAATAAGGACACCATGAATTTTGTAGGTAAATGGATGGAACATGAGACTATCATCCTGAGTGAGGTAACCCAGTCCCAAAAGGACATACATGGTATGTACTCACTATTAATGGGTATTAGCCATAAAATACAGGATACCCATGCCATGTTCCACAGACCCAAAGAAGCTAAACAAGAAGAAGGCACAAGGGAGGATGCTTGATTCTCACTTAGGAGAATAAAATAGTCACAATAGGTAGATAGAGGGAGGGAACTGGGTAGGGGACCAGACGAGGGGGTTATGCAAGAGTTCAGGATCAGGTGTGGGGAGGGAGAGAAGGTATGGGCAGATGTCCATGAAAATGAGTGGAAATCTGTTCTTTCTCTTTTTATGATCACAACAAAAGACAGTTAATTCTCTGTTCAGGAAACTGGTATCCACATCTGATTGAAAGCAACATAGAGGAAAGGGAATGGGGATGGACTCTTGACAACACTCACGCCAACCTGGACACAGGAAGGCCTAACCTGTGTCTTCTGGTGTCTACATTAGCTTAGGTGAAGCCCGGATTCCCTGCTCCAAGTCTTTTCTTTACTTTCATGGTCCTCAAGATCTCTCTATCTTTCTATCAGCAGACATCTTTCAGTCTTTTATGTCATTAAACTCAGTCAGGAGCTCATGCTGTTTCTACTGGGGCAGTAATGTTCACCTGTAATCCCAGCAGCTGGGGAGGCTGACACAGGACAATTCCATGAGGTCAGCCTGGGCTATACAAGAATAGGAAAGCTGTCACTTCTAGAGAGTGCTCCTCCAGTGTTCTCTCTCTCTCTCTGTCTCTCTCTCTCTCTTTCTCACTCTCTCTTTCTTCTTTCTTCACCACATCCACTGTCTCTTTTCTTGGGATTGAATTAGAGTCTGGTACAAGTTTGTAATTGCTTCACCACCCACTAATTGTACTACAATAAGTTACACGTCTTGGCTACTTTTTCTTCTTTAGACTTGGTTTTATTAGGTCCTTGGACTTTGGATCTTCCCATTTCAGCTTTCTTGAATTTGGTATAACACATAAGGCCTAAGGCAATGGTAAAAGTTTTTAAGTGACATTAGGAATTCTCTACAGACTTCAGGATGTTTCTTAGTAGAAGTACATTAATAGGAGCCTGCAGAGAAATCAAGACTTCCAGTCACAGAGAGAGCAGCTTACGGAATAAGTGCTTAGAATAATGGGTAAATCCACTATTACTCAGAGAATCTTAACCTTTTGTTTTCAAACATCCCTCTGGCTTTACTACTTCTTTGGAGGGAGAGCAGTGTCTGTGTTGGAGCAGGAGATTCATGCTGTAACTCAAAATTCAAGATTAGAAAAAAGACTAATGTCCATTTGGAAAATTAACTGGATCTCTCCAGACCATGAAAGCTGTCTTCCTCAAGGCCACCCTCTCTCTGGCTCCTCATCCCCAGAAGACTCAGCAGGAAGTCAGCAATTTACCTCCAACCCCTCCCCCTTCTCAACTCCACCTTAAACTCACCAGAGCAAAGACAGTGTTTTCTTCTAATTACTCCAAACTCAGCAGTCGAAAATTGACTCACACCTTCAGATACCAAGAGACCCCGAATCTGTGGAGAGGAGCAAACACAGGCCAGAGTCTAAGTCCTGAGGATTCAGCCAGTTATGCTGGTAGTCTGGTGAGCTAGTAGAGAAGTGAAAGTAAAGACTTTGTGGGCTGGAACTAAGAAAAAGAAACTACAGAACTACCAACCAATGGGATGGTGCCACATCATTAACTGGGGTTTTACCACCAGAGGGAGTCAGTTGCCTTGGATCAGCTCTGTCTTCCGGGAACTTGGGACATTTTTCAGAACTACAGGAACTTGCTATGAGTCACTTGTTCTGACTCATGATACAATCACCCTAAAAGTTCCTGACTCTCTGGAAAGCTGGAAACAAAGCCTTCCCCATGGGATTCTCCTGCACCTGAGCTCCTGGCTGGGTGTTGCCTTGGTGGCAAGTGTGGCCCTAAAGGGAAGGAAAAACAAGGCTAGGGACAGAAAGCTACAGTGTTCCTCTGAGGTTGGAGCTGGACTCTTACAGGATGAAAACATGAATGAAGTTGCAGTTCAGGGAAGATGCCAGACAAGCAAGTTTTCCCACCCAGCAGGTACAGGTTGGGGAGGAGGCACGTGCAGAGCCAGGCAGAAACACTTCTCCTCACTTAGAGCCAATAGAATAGTGAACAGCCCGAGTCCTTTCACAGTGCTCATCTGATCCATCCACTCATTTCCCCCTTTCCAGGAATCCCTGAACAGAATGTCTTGGAGGTACCTATTGGTCTTAGAGGTGTTTTGAGCACCTGTATAGTTAGTTACCCAGCATTACCCTAATTAGAACGGGGAAAAACTGTACAGCTGAGAATGAGGTTCAGTTGACACAGTGCTTGCCTATTAAGCATGGAGCACAGGGATGGTCCTCAGAAATGTACAAAACAATGTGTGGTGGCTCCTGCATGTAGTCTGTCTTAGTTATTCTTCTGTGCTTGTGTCTTAGTTAAGGTTTCTATTTTTCTTAGATATTTTCTTTATTTACATTTCAAATGTATCTCCATTCCTCACTTCCCCTTTTAAAATCCCCGGCCCCCATCCCATCCCCCACCTGCTCACTAACCCACCCACTCCTGCTTTGCTGTCCTGATATTCCCCTACACTGAGGAATAGAGTTTTCACAGGACCAAGGACTTCTTGCATTGCTGTCCCACAAGGCCATTCTCTGCTATGTATGCAGCTGGAGTCCTGGGCTCTTCCATGTGTACACTTTGGTTGGTGGCTTAGTCCCTGGGAGCTCTGGGGGTTCTTACTATTGTTCCTCTTATAGGGTGCAAATTCCTTCAGCTCCTTTGGTCCTTTCTATAGTTTCACAATTGGGGAACCTGTACTCAGTCCAATAGATGGCTGTGAGCATCCACTTCTGTATTTGTCAGGCACTGTCAGAGTCTCTCAGTAGATAGCTGTATCAGGCTCCTGTAAGCAAGCACTTGTTGGTATTCATAATAGTGTCTGGGTTTGGTAACTGTATATGGGATGGAGCCCCAGTGGAACAGTCTCTGGATGGCCTTTCCTTCAGTCTCTGCTCCACATTTTGTCTCTGTATCTCCTCCCATGGATGTTTTGTTCCCCCTTCTAAGAAGGACTGAAGTACCCACTCTTTGCTCTTCATGTGATCTTCATTCACTTGAGCTTCATGTGGTCTGTGAATTGTATCTTGGATATTCTGAGCTTCTGGGCTAATATCCATTTATCAGTGAGTGCATACCATGTGTGTTCTTTTGTGATTGGGTTACCTCACTCAGGATGATATTTTCTAGTTCCATCCATTTGCCTAAGAATTTCATGAAGCCATTGTTTTTAATAGCTGAGTAGTACTCCATTGTGTAAATGTACCACATTTTCTGTATCCATTCCTCCGTTGAGGGATATCTGGGTTCTTTGTAGCTTCTGGTTATTATAAATAAGGCTGCTATGAATATTGTGGAATATGTGTCTTTATTACATGTTAGAGCATCTTCTGGGTATATGTTCAGGAGTGGTATAGTTGAGTCCTCAGGTAGTACTATACCCAGTTTCCTGGGGAACCACCAAACTGATTTCCAGAGTGGTTGTACCAGCTTGCAATCCCACCAGCAAGGAGTGTTCCTCTTTCTCCACATTCTCACCATCATATGCTGTCACCTGAGTTTTTTATCTTAGCCATTCTGACTGGTGTGAGATAAAATCTCAGGGTTGTTTTGATTTACATTTCCCTGATGACTAATGATGTTGAACATTTCTTTAGGTGCCTCTCAGCCATTTGGTAGTACTCAGTCCATTGTTGAAAGTGGGGTGTTGAAGTCTCCCACTATTATTGTGTGAGGTGCAATGTGTGCTTTGAACTTTAGTAAAGTTTTTTTTTTTTTTTATGAATGTGGGTGCTCTTGAATTTAGAGCATAGAGGTTCTGAATTGAGAGTTCATCTTGGTAGATTTTACCTTTGATGAGTATGAAGTGTCCCTCTTTATATTCTTTGATAACTTTAGGTTGAAAGCTGATTTTATTTGATATTAGAATGGCTACTCCAGCTTGTTTCTTGGGACGATTTGCTTGGAGAGTTGTTTTCCAGCTTTTTACTCTGGAGGAGTATCTGCCTTTGTCACTGAGGTGGGTTTCCTTTATGCAGCAAAATGTTGGATCCTGTTTACGTGTCCAGTCTGTTAGTCTATGTCTTTTTATTGGGGAATTGAGTCCATTGATATTAAGAGATATTAAGGCAAAGTGATTGTTGCTTCCTGTCATTTTTGTTGTTAGAGATGGAATTATGTTCATGTGGCTATCTCCTTTTTGGTTTTCTTAATAGAATATTAATTTTTTGCTTTTTCTAGGGTATAGTTTTCCTCCTTGTGCTGGAGTTTTCCATTTATTATCCTTTGAAAGGCTGGATTTGTGGAAAGATATTGTGTAAATTTGTTTTTGTCATGGAATTCCTTGGTTTCTCCATCTATGATAATTGAGAGCTTTGCTGTATATAGTAGCCTGGGCTGTCATTTATGTTCTCTTAGGGTCTGTATGATGTCTGCCCAGGATCTTTTGGCTTTCATAGTCTCTGGTGAGAAGTGTGGTGTAATTCTGATAGGTCTGTCTTTATATGTTACTTGACTTTTTCCCCTTACTGCTTTTAATATTTTATTCTTATTTTGTGCATTTGTTGTTTTGATTATTATATGACGGGAGGAATTTCTTTCTTGTATGTTCATGGGAATCTCTTTTTTTAGGTTAGGGAAGTTTTCTTCTATACTTTTGTTGAAGTTATTTACTGACCCTTTAATTTGGGAATCTTCACTCCTCTCTCTATATATTATCCTTAAGTTTGGTCTTCTCATTGAGTCCTGGATTTCATGGATGTTTTGGGTTAGGAGCTTTTTGCATTTTCTTTGACTTTTCTTTCAATATTTTTTATGGTATCTTTTGTCCTTGAGATTCTCTCTTCTATCTCTTGTATTCTGTTGGTGATGCTCACACCTATGACTCCTGATCTCTTTTTTAGGTTTTCTAGCTCCAGAGTTGTCTCCCTTTGTGATTTCTTTATTGTTTCTACTTCTATTTTTTAGATCCCAGATGGTTTTGTTTAATTCATTCAAGGCCACTGATTTGCTTGAGTTTATTTTATGTCCAACTACTCTGCTGAAGTGGTTTATCAGATTTAGGAGTTCTCTGGTGTAATTTTTGGGGTCACTTAAGTATACTATCATATCATCAGCAAATATTGATATTTTGACTTCTTCCTTTCCAATTTGTATCCCTTTCATCTCATTTTGTTGTCTAATTGCTCTGGCTAGGACTTCAAGTACAATATTGAATAGGTGGGGAGAGAGTGGGCAGCCTTGCCTAGTCCATGATTTTAGTGGGATTGCTTCAAGTTTCTCTCCATTTTGTTTGATGTTGGCTACTGGTTTGCTGTATATTGCTTTTATTATGTTTAAGTATGGGCCTTGAATTCCTGATCTTTCCAAGACTTTTATCATGAAAGGATGTTGGATTTGTCAAATGCTTTCTCAGCATCTAATGAGATAATCATTTTTTTTCTTTGAGCTTGTTTATATAGTGAATTACGTTAATGGATTTCTGAATATTGAACCATCCCTACATCCCTGGGATGAAGCCTACTTGATCATGGTGGATGATCATTTTGATGTGTTCTTTGATTTGGTTTGCAAGAATTTTATTGAGTATTTTTGCATTGATATTCATAAGGGAAATTGGTCTGAAGTTTTCTTTCTTTGTTAGGTCTTTGTATGGTTTAGGTATAAGAGTAATTGTGGTTTCATAGAATGAATTGGGTAGAGTACCTTTTGCTTATATTTTGTGGAATAGTTTGAAGAGTATTCTTTGAAGGTCTGATAAAACTCTACTAAATCCATCTGTACCTGGGCATTTTTTGGTTGGGAGACTATTAGTGACTGTTTCTATTTCTTTAGCAGATATGGGACTGTTTAGATCATTGATCTGATCTTGATTTAACTTTGGTACCTGGTATCTGTCTAGAAAATTGTCCATTTCATCCAGGTTTTCCAGTTTTGTTGAGTATAGGCTTTTGTAGTAGGCTCTCATGATTTTTTGGATTTCCTTAGTGTCTGTTGTTATGTCTCCCTTTTTATTTCTGATCTTGTTAATAAGATACTGTCTCTGTGCCCTCTAGTTAGTCTGGCTAAGGGTTTATCTATTTTGTTGATTTTCTCAAAGAACCAGCTCCTGGTTTGGTTGATTCTTTGTATAGTTCTTTTTGTTTCTATTTGGTTGATTTCAGCCCTGAGTTTGATTATTTCCTGCCTTCGATTTTTCTTGGGTGAATTTGCTTCTTTTTGTTCTAGAGCTTTCAGATGTGCTGTCAAATTGCTGGTATATGCTCTCTCCTGTTTCTTTTGTAGGTATTTAAAGCTATGAGTTTTCCTCTTAGGACTGCTTTCATTGTGTCCCATAAGTTTGGGTATGTTGTGGCTTCATTTTTATGAAACTCTAGAAAGTCTTTAATTTTTTTATTAATTTCTTCCTTGACCAAGTTATCATTGAGTAGAGTATTGTTAAGCTTCCACATGTATGTGTGCATTCTCTTGTTTATGTTGTTATTGAGGAGCAGTCTTAGTCCATGGTGATCTGACAGGATGCAAGGAATTATTTCAATCTTCTTGTATCTGTTGATCCCTGATCTGTGACCAATTATGTGGTCAATTTTGGAGAAGGTACCATGAGGTGCTGAGTAGATGTTATATCCTTTTGTTTTAGGATAAAAAGTTCTATAGATATCTGTTAAATCCATCTGTTTCATAACTTCTGTTAGTCTTACTGTGTCTTTGTTTAGTTTCTGTTTCCATGATCTATCCATTGCAGAGAGTGGGGTGTTGAAATCTCCCACTATTATTGAGTGTGGTGCAATGTGTGCTTTGAGCTTTAGTAAAGTTTTTTGTATGAATGTAGATGCCCTTGCATTTGGAGCATAGATGTTCAGAATTGCAAGTTCCTCTTCATACTTTCCTGGCAGGGGAGACACCTTGATCAAGAAGGTGGTTTTCCCAGGGGGAGGCTCACCCATTGCACTTGGGGTGTGCTGACCCCTGCGATTTCCCCAAATGCAGGAAACTAGACTGCATAATTTGTGGTAGCGGGGGACTGCATTCACGGCATTCCCCCCCCCCCCAAAAAAAAGAAAGTTCCTCTTGGTAGATCATACCTTTAAAGAATATGAAGTATCCCTCCTTATCTTTTTTGATCACTTTAGAGTGAAAGTCTATTTAACTCGATAGTTGAATGGCTACTCCAGTTTGTTTTGTGGGACCATTGGCTTGGAAAATTATTTTCTAGCCTTTTATTCTGAGGTAGTGTCTGTCTTTGTCACTGAGGTGGGTTTCCTGAATGCAACAAAATGTT
>NW_022196904.1:93328782-93328986 GCF_008632895.1 Mastomys coucha
GAAAGTCTTTAATTTCTTTCTTTATTCCTTCCTTGACCAAATTATCATTGAGTAGTGTGTTGTTAAGCATCCACGTGTATGTGGGCATTATATTGTTTATGTTGTTATTGAGGAGCAGCCTTATCCATGGTGATCAGATAGGATACAAGGAATTATTTTAATCTCCTTGTATCTGTTGAGGCCTGATGTGTGACCAATTATATG
>NW_022196904.1:93330353-93333047 GCF_008632895.1 Mastomys coucha
ATGTTTCCTGATTTCTTTCCTAAGATTTCTTCTTTTAGTTTTGATGGAAAATTACTTTTTTGCTTTTTCTAGGATGTAGTTTCCCTCCTTGTGTTGTAGTTTTCCATCCATTACCCTTTGAATGGCTGGATTTGTGGAAATATATTGTGTAAATTTGGTATTGTCATAGAATACTTTGGTTCCTCCATCTATGGTAATTGAGAGTTTTGCTGGGTACAGTAACCTGGGCTGGCATTTATGTTCTTTTAGGGTCTGTATGACATCAACCCAGGATCTTTTTGCTTTCATAGTCTCTGGTGAGAACTCTGGTATAATTCTTATAGGCCTGCTTTTACATGTTACTTGACCTTTTTCCCTCACTGCCTTTAATATTCTTTCTTTGTTTTGTGCATTTGGTGTATTGACTATTATGTGGCTGGAGAAATTTCTTTTCTGGTCCAGTCTATTTGGAGTTCTATAGGCTTCTTGTATGTTCATGGGCATCTCTTTCTTTAGGTAGGGAAATTTTCTTCTATAATTTTGTTGAAGATATTTACTGGCCCTTTAAGTTGGAGGTTTCACTATCTTCTATACCTATTATCCTTAGGTTTGGTCTTCTCATTGTGTCCTGGATTTCCTGGATGTTTTGGGTTAGGAACTTTTTGCATTTTGTGTTTCCTTTGACTGTTGTGTCAATGTTATCTATGGTGTCTTCTGCCCCTGAGATTTGTCAGTAGGAGAGTAAGGCACTGAACATGATTTGAACTTCTCAAACCCCAAAGCTCACTCTCACAAACACACTGCTTCCACACCTACTCAATGTCCATAGTTCTCAATTGTGCTACTCCCTATGAGCCAAATGAACGATTTTGATTCTAATCACCATACTGTGATGAACAACATTGCTGAGGTACCTTATTTTTGGGCTTACAGCACCAAAGGGTTAGAGTTCATGACCAGCACAGTGGGGAACATGACAGCAGGCAGGGGCTCATAGTGTTGATGAAAGGTACTTTTCATTTTCCACTTGAGTACATCTGGGATTAACTAAAACTTAATGACTGAACATACCTGTAATGGATTTTTCTTAAGTCTTTTGATGGGGGAAGATCCACTTCTTTTTTTTTATTTGATATTTTCTTTATTTACATTTCAAATGATATTCCCTTCCCCTCAGAAAAAAGAAAACCCTATTCCCTCTCCCTCCCCCTGCTCACCAACCCACCCTCTCCTGATTCCTGACCCTTGCATTCCCCTAAATTGGGGCAAAGAGCCTTCACAAGACCAAGGGTCTCTCCTCCCATTGATGACTGACTAGGTCTTCCTCTGCTACATATGCAGCTGGAGCTATGAGTCCCATCATGTGTACTCTTCGGTTGGAGGTTTAGTCCCTGGGAACTTTGAGGGTACTGATTAGTTAATATTGTTGTTCCTCCTATGGGGATGCAAACTCCTTCAGTTCCTTGGTCCTTTCTCTAGCTCCTTCATTGGAGACCCTGTACTCAGTTCAATGGATTGCTGTGAGCCTCTATTTCTATATTAGTTGGACACTGGCAGAGCCTCTCAGGAGATAGCTATATCAGGCTCCTGTCAGCCAGCACTTGCTGGCATCCACAATAGTGTCTGGGTTTGGTGATTGTATATGGGAAGGATTCTCAGGTGGGGTAGTCTCTGGATTGTCATTCCTTCAGCCTCTGGTCCATACTTTGTTTCTGTCTGTACTCCTTCCATGGGTATTTTGTTCTTGAGTTTCTTGTGGTTTGTATGTTGTATCTTGGATATTGTGAGCTTCTGGGCTAATATCTATTTATCAGTGAGTGCATATCATGTGTGTTCTTTTGTGATTGGGTTACCTCACTCAGGATGATATTCTCCAGATCCATCCATTTCCATATGAATTACATAAATTCATTGTTTTTAATAGCTGAGTAGTACTCCATTGTGTAGATGTACCACATTTTTTGTATCCATTCCTCTGTTGAGGGATATCTGGGTTGTTTCCAGTTTCTAGCTATTATAAATAAGTCTGCTATGAACATAGTGGAACATGTGTCCTAATTACATGTGGAAGCATCTTCTGGGTATATGCCCGGAGTGGTATTGCTGGGTCATCTAGTAGTACTATGTCCAATTTTCTGAGGAACCACCAAACTGATTTCCAGAGTGGTTGTACCAGCTTGTGATCCCACCAGCAATGAAGTAGTGTTCCTCTTTCTTCACAACCTCACCACCATTTGCTGTCACCTGAGTTTTTGATCTTAGCCATTCTGACTGGTGTGAGATAAAATCTCAGGGTTGTTTGATTTGCATTTCCCTGATGACTAAGGATGTTGAACATTCCTTTAGGTGTTTCTCAGCCATTCAGTATTCCTTAGTTGAGAACTCTTTGTTTAGCTCTTTACCCCATTTTTTAATAGGGTTATTTGGTGCTCTGGAGTCTAACTTCTTGTGTTCTTTGTTTATATTGGATATTAGCCCTCTATCAGATATAGGATTGGTAAAGATATTTTCCCAATCTGTTGGTTGCTGTTTTGTACTATTGACAGTCTCCTTTGCCTTCAGAAGCTTTGTAATTTTTTGAGGTTCTATTTATCAATTCTTGATCTTAGAGCATAAGCTATTAGTGTTCTGTTCAGGAAATTTTGCCCTGTGCCCATGTGCTCAAAGCTTTTCCCCACTTTCTTTTCTTTTCTTTTCTTTTCTTTTTTTTTTTTT
>NW_022196904.1:93335780-93339691 GCF_008632895.1 Mastomys coucha
GTGTATCTGGTTTTATGTGGAGGTCCTTGATCCACTTGGACTTGAGCTTTGTACAAGGAGATTGGAATTGCATTCTTGTACATGCTGACTGCTCATTGAGCCAGCACCATTTGTTGAAAATGCTGTCTTTTTTTCCACTTTATGGTTTTAGCTCTTTTTTTCAAAGACCTAGTGACCATAGGTGTGTAGGTTCATTTCTGGGTCTTCAATTCTATTCCATTGATTCACCTGCCTGTCACTGTACCAATACTGTGCAGTTTTGTTTTGTTTTGTTTTGTTTTTTAATCACTATTGCTCCATAGTACAGCTTAAGGTCAGGGATAGTGATTCCACAATACATTTTTTTATTGTTGATAATAGTTTTTGCTATCCTAGGTTTTTTGTTATTCCAGATGAATTTGCAAATTGCTCTTTCCCAGTCTGTGAAGAATTGAGTTGGAATTTTGATGAGGATTGCATTAAACCTGTAGATTGCTTTGGGCAAGATGGCTATTTTTACTTTCTTAAACCTGCCAATCCATGAGAATGGGAGGGAAGATCCACTTCTGTTCCAGGTATTTGAGATAGGAAGATCCACCTTTAATTTAGATCTTTTCAGTTTGGAAGATCCATCTTTGATCTGGGCGACACCTTTTGCCTGCATCCTGTACAATGGACATGGATTAAGGAACCTTGCTGTCTCGTTGCCTGCTTTCTTTAGCTTTTGCTAACAAGTCCATTCCTTCACTGGCATGCTGACTTATGTGGCAGACCAGCTGAGAAATTCTGATTTGTGGACTGAACAAATTGGATTCTAGAATTCCATTGGTAAACAGTTATTATTGGATTGGTTGGCTTGTAAGCCATTCTAATATCTGCCCTTCCAATATAGATACATCCTATAAATTCGATTCTTCCAGAGAAGCCATTCTTTTTTTTTTTTAAACAGATCTTGCCTTGAGTTTATTTGTAAAAATAGCAAACTGGTCATCTGCAAACAGTGTGTAGGTAGGTGTGTCACAGCAGTCCATCTGTCTTCACACTGTCTCCTGCCTTTTCTATGGGGCCTTCACAGGAGCCTGGGCACCTTTGGGAGCCTGGGCTGAAGCTGAAACCTATGCTTTAGCTGGAGCTTTGGCCCCTGCCTTTGTTTGAACGTTGGCCTTTTGTTGGCAGAACCTTTGACCCTTAGCCATTGTACTGGCTGGTTTTGTGTGTCAACTTGACACAGACTGGAGTTATCACAGAGAGGGAAGTTTCAGTTGGGGAAGTGCCTCCATGAGACCCAGCTGTGGGGCATTTTCTCAATTGCCCCTTGTGGGTGGTGCCATCCCTGGACTGGATGTCTTGGGTTCTATAAGAGAGCAGGCTGAGCAAGCCAGGGGAAGCAAGCCAGTAAGTAACATCCCTCCATGGCCTCTGCATCAGCTCCTGCTTCCTGACCTGCTTGAGTTCCAGTCCTGACTTCCTCTGGTGATGAACAGCTATGTGGAAATAAGCTAAATAAACCCTTTCCTCCCCAAATTGCTTCTTGGTCATGATGTTTGTGCAGGAATAGAAACCCTGACTAAGACAGCCATGCAGCTTCGAATCTTCTTCCCAAGCTTGGGGTGAGCAATGAATGCCAGATGGCTGAGTTTGCGACTGGGACCCTTTGGCATCTTGGGCTTGATGGCCCGAGGCTTCACCAGGGCCTTGATGGCCTCTGCATGTGCACTCACTGCCTTTGCGTTATTGGCCTGCATCTTCTTCAGGCCTTTCTTGTTGTGCTTCTTGGCAGAGTGCATGTTCCTCAGAAACTTGAGGTCAACCCCCTTTAGAGATTTGTATCTTTCTTTATGCCATTTCTGTGCCATTTGCAGGACTGGTTGTGTGTGATGTGGTTCTTGGACTTGGCCAAGTCTGCACGGTAACCCGCAGATTCCACAGCACCTGGAACTGGAAGAGAAAGAGAAAGGCTTGCAGTTCCCAGAGAAGTCATTCGTATATTTTTGGTGGTGAACCTAGCCTTTAACGGCTGAGCCATCTCTCCAGCTCCAGAGAAGTCATTCTTAACCCACAGATTGCAGCCCCTTTTTCTTTCTTTCTTTTTTTTAAATTTTTTATATATTTATTTATTATATGTAAGTACACTGTAGCTGTCTTCAGACACACCATAAGAGGGCATCTGATCTCATAGGTGGTTGTGAGCCACCATGTGGTTGCTGGGATTTGAACTCAGGACATTCTGAAGAGCAGTCAGTGCTCTTAACCACTGAGCCATCTCTCCATCCCTGCAGCCCCCTTTTCAAACTTCTATCTCAAAATATATCAAAATTCTGTTTTATAACAGTAGCAAAATTATAGTTATGAAATAACAAAAATAATTTTATGGTTGGGAGTCACAATAATATGAGGAAAAAGGTTGAGAAGCTATGCTCTAGAGAACCTTCAATAATAAAGCACTGAATTACAAGAGGTCATACCTTGAGACACAAACAATAACCAGGGAGAGAGGTGGGAAAAGGGGAATGACACATTGGTAACGTCCATAGTCTTTTGAAACTTTAAAGCCTGGTTAATGACACACCATCTGCAGAAAAGTGACGCCTATTCACTTGTTATATTCTTAGATATACTAAAATGTGACATAATGTGTGACATGTAAACCAATATGCCACTTAATTTAAATTTTATTTAACATAATTGTTTTCTTCCTTTTTCTCCTCCTCTTCTATTAAGGTAGAGTCTCAGAATTTACCCCTACCTGACCTCTGATCTCTCAGCCTCTTCAGTGGTGGTATCATGGATGTTTGTTGTTATTGTTTGAGTTTGGTCATTGCCCTTCTAGGGAGTGGACCCATGACTTTGGGAATACTGGGTTACTACTTCATCCCTGAGATACACTTCTTAGCCCAAACTTCACATCTTGATGAGGTCAAGAGACTCTACTGTTGTTCCTGCTCTAGAGACAATTGTTGTCAGTGTTATGATGTTCTTATCCTCCTCAATTGTTAATAATTATATAAAACCCTTTAACAATATTTTTACAGTTTTTCACAAAACTGTTTGGCAAAGTAGTTAATGTCATTACAGCTTGGTTGGAGAGTCAGATGCATCACTAACCCAAGAAGGCCTTAGGGAGAGAACAGAGAAGGCATTGGTTACATTTTGTTAAAGATGAAGATCTTGTTTGGTTTTGTTTTTGAGGCAGAGTTTCAATCTATCCCAGACTGGGCTGGAATTCACCAAGTGTGTAGGATGGTCTCCAACTCCTAGCAATACCTCTACCTCAAACTATGGAGTACATTGATTACCGGCTTGATGAAGTGAAACCCCTGGACTGGAGTGGTTTAGGGTAGGGTTGGGGTGTGCCCACCAGGATTACTTTGTAACTGGTAACTGCTCAGAGGGTCTAGAGGCTAGCAAGCACTTTGGTATGATACATACATCAGTCATACATTAATGGAAGAGTCACATGTCCTTTTTGCTAGAGATAAGGAGAATTATTGATTCTAGCAAGTAGGGACTATCTTTCAAGTCCCTGAAAGAATTCTGGCTTTTGTCTAAATGCCAGACTTTGGAAAAAGGAATCTTATGGGACCTGATACTCAACCCATCCCTTGGTCTCAGCCACCAACAACAGAGGCACTTTCTTTATGGAAGTTTGGTAACAATGCTGGCCTTGGAATTGTGTAGGCCATCTTCATAATCCTTCCTGTACCCCAATTCCTATTTCTCAGTCTTAACTACCTGCTGGCTGCTTCTTCATCTCTGCCTCCATTCCCCAGAAATCCTTGGATCAGCCTTCCTCATCCTTTCTTCTTGAGTCAGCTGGCGATACTTAAGAGTTACTCTCTATCTGGGAACTGGCTGGCCAAGAAGACTAGGAATCAAATAAGTAGTCTTTTTTTTTTTTTCAGCTAGCCCATTTTATTTATTTATTTATTTTA
>NW_022196904.1:93340965-93341243 GCF_008632895.1 Mastomys coucha
CTTGTTGTTCTCTTACAAGCCACCTCCCTAGTTAATTGTCTATGTTTCTTTTGGATATATAAATGCTTTTGAAATATATAAGCTGTTCTGAAAAACATAGTATAATGTAAAAACATGAAATAAGCAATTCTACTGATAGAGAGGCTGAGATAGGAGAAGCAAGATTTGAAGACCCTTATGTTGTACACAGCAAGACACTATCACAAACAAATAAGCTGACAGTGTATATAGATTGTACAATGTTGGACCTATTTCTCCAATTACCAAAGTAGAGAGAT
>NW_022196904.1:93342133-93351032 GCF_008632895.1 Mastomys coucha
GTTCCTGCTTACCTCTGATCCTGGGTGTGTCAGAGCACCTGGGAGTGGAGCTTCCTCTGGGTGTTGTGCAAATAAGTAGTCTTCAATCCTTTTCCTCCTCTCCATTTCCACTTCCCCAGTCTCATTTCTGGACTTATAGCAGACCACATGCATGAAGCCTCTTCTGTCTCCTTGCCCTCATTCCCAGGGCATTCAGAAGATCCTTGTAGCAAATCCAACTTCTCTTCCTTTGGGAGACCTTCTTAGATGTTCCCACTCTCTGCCTCTAGTCCATCCCCACCCCTTCCTGCTAGCTCTCAGTATCAAGAAACATATTCTATCAGGGAACCCCAGTAGTTTCTGGCACAAACCACACCTGGCAGAAACTCAGAAGCACTCAGTACCAGGCAATCTATAGTCACCACATTCTCCTAAGATTGAGAGAGGGCAACGGAAACCAAGGAACAAAACACCCACTCAACAATGCCAAGACCATATATCAGTACCTAGAATTACAATCATCCCAAACCCAGATACCCAGACACCAGTATAGAAATGCAATAAATTTCTCCAAGAATCCAACAGTTCTATTATAGTAGTTATAGTGCAACATACCAGAGGCACAAATAGCTATTATGAGTGTGATCAAGGATATTATTTGCACACGCAGGCAAGAAACTTACTTTCACATTGAAGTAAAAACATCTGAACACATAAAATTATAAAATAAAATAAAAAGACAGAATTCTGTATAATGAGAATATCACTAATTATCAAATTAACAATTTCTGTGGGATTTTAATTTCTTGTTAGTAAGCTAAGTAAAAGCAATAAAACTTACATGATGGCCATATTTTCAGGTTTAAGTTTTAGACTATTTTTAATATCTCTACTTTTTCTTAGTACATAAACTGTGGCACAGACTGATGACTATCTTGTTTTCCCCAAACTTCATGAATGCAATTGTAAGGTTTGTTAAATACTGGAAAGAAAGGGAGGAGATGAGAATCAAAGGACAATTTTACTTCGATATAAAGACAGGAGTAACATATAAGAGCCTCGGTTCCAGTATGTTTGCTCCTAAGTGTTTTCCCCTAGACAAGACAAGGAAAGCACATTCATAAAATTTCAATAATGCAGTCTTCTGACCAAAATTGGCATAATGAAAATACCAGTTGATGAGCCAATGTGGACAGGGAAATGTAACAATAATAAAGATGAGATCATGAACTTAGGAGTGAGAGGGGGCATGGGAGGAGTTGAAGAGAGGGACAGACAACAGTAATAAAGGTGCAGTTATACATATGAAGCTGTAAACAAAATATTTTTTAAATGCCAAGAAGGAACATAGTAATGTTTATGATTTTGAAGATACAATGGCAGTACTTGGAAAAAGCAATAGAATTATTTTTTTTTTTACAAGTTCCACAAAGAAAACTAACTTTTTCAACATTTTACCTCTTGCACTAAAATTCTGGGCTTTTGAATAATAAAACCATATAATCCTTTTCTGTTGTTTTACACCATGGTGTATACTGTGGTTTATTTAATTATTTCTATTTTACATGTAGATGTTCATCCTGAATCTGTGCACCACCATGCTTTCAGGGCAAGCAAATGGCAGAAAAAGACATCAGACCCTTTTGAGATGGAGATGTAGGTGCTTGTGAGTCGCTATGTGGGCACTGTGATTTGAACACAACTCCTATGAAAGAGCATCCAGTGCTCTTAACCACTGAGCCACCTCTCCAGTCCCATGCTGTTTTTTAATAGCATCTATAGAGTACTTATATATAATCTTCATGCAATAAAGGGTAGTTTTATTTTAAGTGCATATAGAGATTATAGTCTGTTATTGGGTAAATCAGTAGGAAAAGAATCTCACTGATAAGGAAATACATTTTTAATATTTATAGTATAAGTACTTCATAAGATAAAGTTATCAAATATTTCCTTATTGGTATATTGTTTCTATGCAATCACTATCTCAGTTAATTTATGATTTGTATATATTTGAATACTGAGAAACTGTCAGTGAAAGGGGCTGGAAAAAGCAAAGGAAAAACTGAAACCCAAATTACAAAGTTTATTCTTCAATATCAAGACTCTAGAACATGGTAATGCTATTTACATAGGATTGGTACAAGTTTATGTAAACTGATTAAAGGATACCAAAGCTATAGGGACACTCTTAATAATCTATGAATTCTGCCTCAACTGTTTGCCTGACTCATCTCTGCATGAACCTGCTAGGGACACAATGTCTATAAGTTATTAAGACATGCAACAGACATCCCTCCTCAAGGGAAATCATATATCATTAATCATATCCCTTGTGTGAGAATGGGAATGGGGAGGGGTTACTTCATCCTACTTACCTCTTGAGAATTTAGTTGTGCATAAATGTTTTCATTTACCTCTCAGTAGTATCTTTCCCTTCTGAAAGTGTAACTGAATTCTTCCAAATTCTTTTCGTTACTCCTGTGAACCAAGAGAGTCAAGGCTGGTGAGTTGACACTGGGATCAGTTAGTAAGAAGGAATACTTTCCTCACGTGTGATATTATTAAACCACACAATTTTCAGCTCATTTGGTGTCTAAGGGGTTGTGCTCTGAACACTTGTCTGTGGGAAGAATGGATCTTTTTTACATCAATCATTCTTTCTAAAAATATTTAAAATCACATTTATTTTATTTGTGTTTATGTGCACGGGGGTGCATGCACACATGTGCATGGGTGTGTGCACATGCATACACACATGCGTGTATATGCATTTGTGCCATAATATATACATTTGGAGGTCAAAGAACAGCTTGTGTGAGTCAGGTTCCTTCCATTGTGTGGATTCTAGGGATCTAATTCAGATCAAAAGGCCTAGCAGCAAGTGCCTTTACCTGCTGAGCCATCTCTCTGGCCCAATACCAATGATGCTATGATAAGACAGTGGCCTTTTAATAGGAAGCTATTGATTTCAAGTACAGAGCAACTAATGTACTCAGATAAATATCCAGGATTTCAGTAGAGGTTTTCTGGTGAAAGAAATAAGTTGAGAATAAGTTCTGACTAAAGCAAGAACCCGTGGTTCTGATTCTTTGAACCACTACCCCTACCCTCCTTCATAGTTTCAGTGATGAGTAGTTATTTTTCTCCGTCTTAGACGTGTATTCCCTGTGACTTTTCTTTTGTACTGTGGTGGAGTTAACAGCAAATCTGTGCTATAACAGACTGAATTTAAAGTTCATTAATGAGATGTTTTGACATCATGGGTCTTCCAGAGTTTACTTGCTCATCAGCCAAAGACATAGCTGTCATTTTAGGGAGAACATCATGGAACATCTCTGTTGGGGATTATTTATATAATTTCTGTGCTTTTGGTAGTTTATTCTACACCAGGCCATGGGACTCAGAACACACATTCACAAGAACACACATTTGCTGGCAGTCATCTGCATTTCTCTCAGATGTGATAGATGTGCTTACTGGTTAAGGCAAGTGCTAGTGACAAATTAAGAAAGAGCAGTTCACTAATGTAAAGCTCTGACTAGCAACCTAGAAGATATGTCACAAAGCCTAGGTAGCCTTAGGTTTTCTTCTTCTGGGCATAAGACAACAGATCCCCACCACAGGTCCTAGTGTACAACCATTATGAGTTTTTTGCCAAGTCACTTTCCTGCCTTTTGCATGACTTTGTAACTTTATTATGGTTAATTGCTTTTGGATAAGCACCAACTCTAACATTTACCTATGGATAGCTCTCAATCTGTAGGTACTAACAATAGGGGACTTCTTAGCCTCAATGTCTTGATTATCTTTCCCTTCTACCAGAAAGAACTATCTAACATAGATCATAGAAACCGAGTTAGCAACAAAGGGTGTTTTCCCCAGTGCCATCCCTAAATGTGGGCTCTATTGAGTATAAAGCTAGAGATTCTGAAAAGGTAGGGCCTAGTCACCAGCATACCAGAAAAGAAAACTTTGAGGCAAATTTTCTCTATGATTCTTTAATTTTGCTGTAGGAAGTGAGACTCAGCAGATACTTTACCCATACAAACTCCTCTGTCTGGCTGTTGGTTTTTTTTTTTTTTTTTTTTTTTTTTTTTTTTTTTTTTTTTTTTTTTTTTGGTGATGTAAGTTTCTTCCATACCAGCAGTGGGAATGTCTCCTCTGCTAGCAATGGAGAGGAGATACCATTTAATGTTTAGGACATTGGCCCTGAAGTCCCAAACTTTAGCACTTTTAAAAAAGCATCTTTTGGGTTCCTGGCTTTCTCCTATAGTTGAGTTAATACTGCTCACCCCTTCCCAAGCGTCTCAGGAAATACACATTCTTATGTTTGCATCTTCAAAAGCCTATAAACTGAATAAAGCCCATTTCAATCCCTGAAGCAGAAGTTCTCACACCACCCAGAATGACAATCTGCCCTCTCACCACTATTCTTCTGTTATCTTTCCCCTTTGGGCACTCAATTGCTTCAGTTTATTTTATCAAATGTATAGTCTGGAACACAGAATTTACCCTGCAAAAGTCAAGTCTCTTTCCTCACAGCTCTGCTTCATCTAGTACAGCACCAAACAAACAAACAAACAAACAAAAAACCAACAAAACAAAACACTTGAACTTAAGGTTTATTTTAAATTCTGTGTCTATTTGTGGGGTCTGAATGTGGGTGCATAAACATGGGTGCAGGTGCCTGTGGAAGCCAGAAGAAGTCAGGTTCCCCGGAGGTAGAGTTATAGGCTATAGTGATCCATCCCTCAAGGGTGATGAGAAAAGGATGCGGGTCTTCTGGAAGAGCAGTACTCTGTCTTAACAGCCTAGTATTTTTAACATTTGTATTTTTATCTTTTCCCTTCTCACTGCACTTCTTTTCCCTCTTACCTTTGGCACTTTCTCCCTTTTAAAAATGTGCTCATTTTAGAGTCTTAATCACATGCAGTTCTTGACTTACACAAATTACTTTTTTATATTGTTTATTAATCAATATGAATACATAGGCAATGAAGTGAAGCCACTGGCACAGAGAAGGGGCAATGAGCAAGCAATCTACAAGCATTTCTTCCTCTTGGAAACAGAAGGTGATTCCAAGCAGAAATGCTAACTGGTCACCAGTCTTCTGCACCCAGGGTTAGACATTTACCTTTCATAAGTGATTCTGAAAGAATCTTTGTCCTCAGGCTCAAGAACCAGCAGAGGCCATGTACAACCTAAGCTGTTACAACCCAGCTTCCTTCACTCTTGTTGGCATACCGGGCTTGGAAAAGTTCCACATCTGGATCGGGATACCCTTTTGTGTCATCTACATTGTGGCTATTGTAGGCAACTGCATTCTCCTCTATCTGATTGCAGTGGAGCAGAGCCTCCACGAGCCCATGTTTATATTGCTATCCATGCTGGCCGGCACAGACCTCATCTTGTCCACTGCTACAGTACCCAAACTGCTCAGTAACCTTTGGTTTGGGTCCAAAGAAATAACCTTCTCTGGTTGTCTCACTCAGATGTTTTTCCTCCACTTTAGCTTTGTGGTGGACTCGGCTATCCTGTTAGCCATGGCGTTTGATCGCTATGTGGCTATCTGCTTACCCTTGAGGTACAACACCATCCTGACTCCACAGGTGATTGTCAAGATTATGGTGAGCATCATTGTGAGGAGCTTCTCAGTCATCCTGCCAGATGTGTTCCTGCTGAGGCGGTTGCCATTTTGCAAGACCCGTGTCATTCCTCACACATACTGTGAGCATATAGGCGTTGCAAGGCTTTCCTCTGCAGACATCTCTATCAACATCTGGTATGGGTTTTCTGTTCCCCTCATGACTGTAATCTCAGATGTCATCCTGATTGCAGTATCCTACATCTTCATCCTCCGGGCAGTTTTTCTGCTCTCTTCCCAGGGTGCCCGCCAAAAGGCCTTGAGCACATGTGGTTCCCATGTCTGTGTCATCCTCATGTTCTACACACCTGCCTTCTTCTCCATCCTTGCTCATCGCTTTGGTCACAGTGTTCCTCGTAATGTTCTCATCTTATTTGCCAACTTCTATGTGGCCATCCCTCCTGCTCTAAATCCAGTTGTTTATGGAGTGAAGACCAAGCAGATCCAGGACAAATTCCTTCTTCTCTTCTCTTTGAGAAATACACAATGAGTGGGTACTGAAAGCTAAACTTAGCCAATGTTGATCTGATGAAAATTTTAATTCCCATTTATTTGAAACGGGGTCATTCTACCCATGCACAAAATACAGCTGAAGAGAAAAGGGGAGAGATCTCCAAAACCTCTGGGGAAAATCAAGACTTCTTTTGTTGAGCTGTCAAACCCCTTGGTGGATAGAGTTGGTCGATTTCAGTGCTTATGAGCAACACCACAACTGAGGTTTGCATCGTTTACTGATAGATATTTGAATGATGGGCATTTCCCAATATCCTTGTGTTTCACAGCTTCTTCATTAGAAGCAATGTACTGTACTTTTCCTTGCTAAGTACTGATCAATCCTAATCCTTTCTACTATAATTACTAAAATTTTTGCTTATACTTCTTTACACTACTGTATTTCCTTTTGCCTTTACTTGTTTAAAGAAAATGAGTAAAAAAGACAAACATCTCTTTTTATTCCCCCTTTACTCTGTACTTGGTGGATTAAGTAGAATTATTCCTTTTTCCTTTCTATTTTTTCTTAATTGTATGCTTGAAGAAAAATTTAATTTTTATGATCTAATTTTTTGTAGTACCATATTTAATTAAGAATTATTTTTGAAAGAGTAATGCCAGTTAATTGAGTTTACAGATAAGAAGAAAGAGTTGTAAAGATTACAGCATATATTAATTGACACGGTATGCATACAGGGGTCTGTGTAATTCTGAATTCTGAAAACTTTATCTAGTATAGTTGTGGGATCACATACACAAATGACACACAAATCCTTCAAAATTAAGTTTTTCACAAACTGGTTTAGAAACTCAGAACCAGCCTTTATGTATACAGATACTACATGCTAAACAGATAAAGCCACCAGAGCTCTAGAACCTACCTTTACATGGAGTATACCTGCACTACAACGTTTTCCTTTATGGTTTTGACACCACCAAAACCATGGATCTTAAAGCAGAAACTGACGAAATGTATTCTGTTCTCTGATACTCCCCTGTAGCAAAACTAGCTCAGCATTTGAATTGAACATTAGAGTTTGAAGTTCTCATGAGTCATTCTGTTGGAGGCGCGCGTGTGTGAATTTGTGTGTGTGTGTGTGTGTGTGTGTGTGTGTGTGTATTGCACTTTCACCTTTGATTTGACATCAAGTCTGACTATGCTCCAGCGTCCTGTCTGTCTCTCCATAAGTATTTCAAGGTCTTTTTGGAAGACGTTGCATCCTTGCTCCATAATCAGCTCCATTTACAAACAGCAGGGTGAGCATTTTACAATTCACAAAGAGTTTGCCATTTTTCATCTCGCTGAAACTCATTGTCCTAGGATCATGCATATATGTTTTTCCTCATAAAACTCCAAGTCTTGCATCTTATTTTTGTGGATTCATCTGTAATTTATTTACAGTCTATCTGTACTTCCCTAACTCTTGGAGCAAGCATCTCCAGAAGAGATGTTCAACTTTTGTGCTTTCATACTCTGTGTCACATTTTTTTTTTGTATGAAACAAGACTTAGCATGGAGTTCTGTGTACTATGGACAATGATTTCTGCTAGTCATGCTTTGGGCTTTGAATGAGTGACCTAATTAAGTATCCAACAAACCAAAGCAACAGAAAAACAAGTGATAGATAGACACAGACAGATAACATCATCGAAATAGAAGCTCAAAACACAGCAGAAATTGACTAAGGAAATCAAGCTAAACCAGTCAGCTAGAGTTCCAGATAAAGTATCCTGGGGTTAACAGAGTGTCCTCTGATGCAAGGCTTCTAAATAAAAGGAAACAAACAGGAGGTGACATCATCAAACCTGGGACTTGCAGACACTCTGCCGATGCCTACTAGGGGAAGTGGAGACTCAGCTGAAGTTCTGACTGAGTTCTTTCCAAGGATGCTTTTCTCCAAGGATATGCTTCCCTTGGCTGACCCTGTTTCTCTTTCCACACAACAGGTACTTCTATAGCATGGGGTAAACATCAGTGGCCTCTGTTTGAAAATTTTACAAGCTGTTCCCAAGGGCACATTTTAAAAAAATTAAGGTAATACTTTTAACAATATTTTGGAAATTTTACACATTGCACCCAATAGCAGTCGCTGTCCAATCCTCTCAGGACCACCTCCCACCCTTGTGACCTTCTCTAAACCAAAAAATGGAAGAAGAGGAGGAAAGAGGAGGAGGAGTAAGAGGAGAAGGAAAAAAACCCTCAAGTCCAATCTAAGTTACCCATATATTCACTGGAGCATGGTCAGACTTCCAGTGGGCAATGCCTGAGAAAACTGAGTCCTTCCCCAACTGCACCCTGGCCCATACCGGAATCCATCACTTGTGGAGAGCTACCCTATAGCAGCTCTATCACAATTTTATTTAAGAGTTCTCTTCAATGGCTTCACAACTCGACTGTTTGTTTTTTTATTGGGGGGTGGTGGGGGGATATGGAGATGTTATAGAAACCTGTGTCTCTTATTCTCAACTGGGAGTCTGCAATCATTGTTCCTACTGCAAAAGATGCATCCTTGAAGGGCACATTATTATTCTCTTGGGCTGTTTTTCTGTTGCCTTTTCTTCTTGTCACAGAGTTAGAGAGATCTTAGAGGACACTTTGAGGCAAATATGCTGGGTATGAAATGGGGAGTGGGTGGGTCAACTCCACTTCCATAATCAACTTCTTATGAACTCAAACAGCATATGACAATTTACCAAGACAATGTACATCATACTTGGGCTAGTACATATTGTGTGGAAGCTATGCACAAACCCATTTTATATATATATATATATATATAT
>NW_022196904.1:93351042-93364737 GCF_008632895.1 Mastomys coucha
TATATATATATATATATATACATGTGTATATATATACACATGTATATGTATATATAAATATGTGTATATAGATATATATATCTGTCAGTGTGGTGGTAATCCCAGCATTGGAGAGGCAGAGGCATGCAGATTCCTTTGAATTCACTGCCAACCTGGTCTTCAGAGCAAGTTCTAGCAAGTCAGGAATACACAGAGAAACCCTGTCTCGAAAACACAACCAAATAGACAAATAAAATAAAATAATAAATTAATTAATTAATTAAATTAAAAAAGAAACCAACCAACCAATAGTCTAACAAACAAAAACATTTGAGGATGCAATCTAAAATCTGCTGTAAAAATAAAATCATTCATATTTAGCTACAATGAATACAAGAAGCCCCCCTGGGAGTCAATGATAGGGAGTGAATGCAGAATGACATTATACCTGGAGACTATATGCCATTTTCCTTGCTTCTTAGGCAGCTCCCAAGAGACTCTGGTGATGGCTGCTTTATTAGACCACAATAAAAAATTATGAAACTTGGGCCAAAGATGGCTCAGTGGTTCTCTGTTTGGTACCCAGCATCAAGCCTGAGTACCTAATTTGAATCCCTGGGAATCATGGTGGAAAGAGAGTTGTCCTCCAACCTCCAGATGCTTGTGTGTTGCACATTGTACTTAACAGAATTTGCTAACATCTTATTTCTTTTCTAAGCTGCTTACATCCTGCAGTGCATTATTTTATCCATTGAGTTATGTCCTAAACTCACCTGTCTTTCCTTCATAACCAGTAAAAATATTCCTAGACTTTTAAAGTCTTTTTTCTAGTTTTTTGGAAATTGCTGAAAATAAGCCCACAAAGCAGGCTAATACTATTACTAATTATTTAAAACAAAAAGTATCACCACACTTGCCTGGTTTGGGGTCTTTAAATTCATAGAATTTTTCATTTCTCTTCTCTCCATAATTTTTTGACTGGACATTCTTATTTAGAATTCCCTGTATTTCCTTTCTCTAATATTCCTACTGCCCTAGATCCTGTGCCCTGGATCATTGGTTTTGTTTTTTTTTTTTTTTTCCTTTTGTTTTTGTCTTTTTGTTTTTGTTTTTAAGGCATTCTCCTGGGTCTGAGGTTTTACATTTAGGACTTCAGTGAAGTGATTATGAGGGTATTAAGTTTTAAGATTCTGTACTGTCGCTGGGCAGTGGTGGAGCACGCCTTTAATCTCAGCACTTGGAAGGCAAAGGCAGGCGGATTTCTGAGTTCAAGGCCAGCCTGGTCTACAGAGTGAGTCCAGGACAGCCAGGACTACACAGAGAAACCCTGTCTTGAAAAACTACAAAAAAAAAAAAAGAAAAAAAAAAAAGATTCTGTACTGCATTGAGAACAGGTAAGACAAGCCTACTTCTTTATACTATTCATCTCATCACTTCCAATGTTCCTGGTATGTGGTGAACAGAAGGTATATGTTTGCCTTATAAGTGATTCCAAAGGACTGAGTTAATGAGAAAAATCTGTATTTTTCAGGAAATAATTTGGACTCATTTGTCAGTCTACACAGTCAGAAAACTTGGAGACTCATAGAAAGTATTGTTCACCCCGAGATTGGTGATAATTACTACTGCACATAATACTTGGAACTTCTCCTTACGTTTAACATTTGTTTATTTATTTTGTGCAGTCTTTGAGACAGAGTCTAGTTATGTAGCACAGACTAGCCTTGAACTATTTAAGTAGCTCAGGCTAGTCTTGAATTCACAATCCTCCTGTCTCAGGCTCCTCTGCTGGAATTACAGGTGTGTGCCACCATGCCTGACTCTGGAACTTGTCTTTAAATATTTCCAAATTACCTTTATATGTTCACATGTGTGAAAACTGATTACTGTACCACTTACATATTGCCATGCAGCACTAAGGACAGGGAAAACAGAGCAAGTACTGAATTCCAGTTCTGGACTTCAAATATAGATTCCCTTGTTGGATTGAGAGATTATGTGAAAGATTTCCCTGTTGGGAGAGCTAAACTGAACACTGGGGCTGGGTATCTATGTCTTTTGAACCTGAATTTTATCTGTACTAGAAATTTACTCCACAGAAGTGGGTTACTACCCTATTCTCTGACAAATGGGCTTAACCAAAGTTAGTGTTGATTTACCACACGGGGAAGATGGGAGAACCATCTGGTGTTGAAGTTTGGAAACACAGACTGCTTTGAACCTGCAAAGATGACAGCTAATTCCAGAAATGTCCCCAGAGTTTTGTTTTCTAAATTTCCAAAAGGGTTTATTTCAGTTCAATGGTACTAATTGGCCATCATAATAAAGTTGCTTACATTCATGGATACAGAAGATAACAAAACCAAGAAGTTTAAGGAATTTTGTATTGGGATGGGGGATTACTAGTTCTTACTCTATGGACCTTCTAGATCAATCACTCAGCAATATCTCTGTTGTTGCTTAGGCATGATTCCCCAAAGTGCAGCTCCTTGGCATGGAATTCCTTTGAACAAATGAAGTGAGAAACGCTTCAGGAAGCAAAATATTCCTTCAGAATTCTTCCCTTTCTCTTTCTTCTTCCCCCATGTATCTCCCAGAAGCATCCTGTGAGAGATAGAATTTTTCTTTAAAGAAGATCATGGAAACTAGAATTCTATACCAAAGCAAGAAATAAAATCTAGAGCGGTCATGCTGTACCTTGCCTGTAAATATATCAGAAAAGCCACATTCTTGAAGTGTGGTATCTGCTATCTGAGGAGAAATAATACTATACAGAGAAAACAACAGGACTCTGCATCCAGCAGGTTTTGTTAAGATACCTAATTTAGTACTGGTATTGGCTAACTATATCTCAAAAAAAAAAAAAAATCCAAGCTTAAAAACACACAATAACTCTTGGGTCTTTCTTTTTTAATTCCCTCTCAGACATGTGAACGTTAAAAACATATATTTTGATTTTATTGCTTAGTTCAATCTTTATTGGAGTGCTGTCCATGCTAAGGAAAAAGAAAATATATTTTGTCTTTTCACTGTACACTCCCTTCCCTTCTAAGATTGCCAAACTTCCACTAACATGAGCAGAGTAGGATCTTAAGGAATCAAGGTGTTATTTCAACTTGCTCATGTCCTAGGCTAACTTGAAAATTTGGTACCTAATTCTCTCAGGCTTCGAAGTTCTCTGTTCTTACTAGTTTATGATCCCTGGAGAAGACTAGGATGTTTATCAACACTCCACCTTCTAGGCTCTGCATTGGCTCCTCCTTACTATGAGCATGGTCCCCTATGAGCTACTTTTGTTCCTTTGTCTGTCTTTCCTGACATTGAGACTGCTTTTCCTGCTCTTCCATCTGCCCTTTCCTTGCTGCATTTTTGCACTCTCCAGTCTTATCTCTGCTTTTGCAAAAGGACCAGACCTCCAAGGTATAAACTGGTGGGAATCAGGATAGAACTCCTAGAAGAAATCAAGCTGCTAGATCTGGAGAGAAATAAGGCTGATGGAGCAAAGAAGAGCTGTGGCAAAGGTGAGGCTCTATGAAATAGAAACAATCAGATTAGAACCTTGACTATATTTTTATAGCATACTATCACATAAAACAATGGTGTAAAAGAAAAGTGTATATATATTTAAATCTTAGTGTATCCCAATTCTCTTCTCAAAGCATTTCCATGCTTTTGGGAAGGCAAATGTTCTAACCCTAAGAACATGAAAATATGTATTCACAATGTTTTTGTTTTTGTTTTGTTTTGTTTTTTGTTTTTTGCTTGGACATATCAAACAACAGGCATCCATCTGGAGATTGGAGACTGGAAAACCACTGTGGAGACTGACATATTATTTCATATAAGCAAGCAGAGGTTTGTACTGTGAACACATTCATGTGCTGATGGGGCAAGTACCAAGATAGCTTATTTCTCTGCACACCATGGAGTAACATACATCCTTAATGCAAATTTAATTCTGGAATGGGCCTTAGGACCTTAGGATTTTAACAATAATTGGAAAAGGTACTAATTTCCCATATCTAGATGAGCTTCTTCAGAGATTAGCCTTTAGTGAGGAGGACTAGCTCTGGTGGATTTCATGGTGGGAATCCAGTCTAGGAGTATTTAAATATGGGGAGCTAAACTTCATGCAATTTTCAGAGGTAAAATTCAGGAGCCTGTCTTCTCTATTATGGTGGGATGTTGTGATAGAAGGTCAGGGACAGATGAGTGAATCTCATGGGTAGGAACAATAATAACTTTATGCATAATATAGTTGATAGTTATTGACTGATCAAAACAATTACTGAAGGTATTAAAAAAAACAAGAAAGCTAATTGTTATGAACTCCAAACCTTTTTATTCATTTCTTTTTACCTCATTAGAGCATTTTAAAATCTACTTCTTACAGATTAAAATTATGGTCTAATTCATGTGGAGACATATTGATTCAAGAAAATTAAAACAAAACAAAACAAAACAAAACAAAACAAAACAAAAATACCTAGACATTGAACCCAGGACCTTGTGTGTACAAGACAAGCACTCTACCACTAAGCTATGTACCCAGCCAAGAGAGAATGCTTATTTGAGTGACTGAATGAGTAAATGTCTAGGTTCTCATAAACTGCTTATAGTAGTTTTTAAAGTAAGCATAGAAGTCATTTAAGCTTCTGTAGGCCTATTAACTATTTGTGAATTCATTGAGTTATTTCTTCTTTAAGCGTAAGAAGACAGATTTGGGGAAATAATTAGATAAGGTGTTTGCAGATCACAAGTGAAGCCTTGGGTTCAGTTTCTAGCACCATGGAAACAAAACAAATAGATTAAAAACAGTCTTAAACTGTCTGAATAAGGCATTATATGGAAGGAGATAATTGCTGAGAATCTTTTTTTATTTATTTTATATAAGTTAGCCTATTTATACTTCTGAGTACCCATGAACAATATTTGTCAATTTTTATTTTTTTCTGAGTTTCATGTGTTTTGCTTCAGTTGTCAAAACGTTTGTTTCTATAAAACATTATTTAGTATTATAAAATCCTTTGTCCATTCTCCACCTTTTAATCTTTTTATTTGCAAATTTTTACATTATGTCCATGTGTGCGTGTGCGTGTGTGTGTGTGTGTGTGTGTGTGTGTGTGTGTGTGTACATATGACACAGGACATGTATGGAAGTCAGAAGACGATGTGCAGAGTCAGTTCTCTCTGATAACTAAGTGGGTCCTGGGAACGGAACTCAGGGACTCAGGCTTCTAGCAAGCACATGTAACATCACAGCCATCTCAGTGGCCCTTAATTTTCATTCTGACTTAAGTGTATAATTTTCATCACCATCCACACAGAAAATTTTTTTTACTTATTATGTAGACCAGGCTGACCTGGGATTCATATGCCTATCCTTCTTTCCCAGGTGCTGGAATTAAAGGCACCATGCCCAGAAAAAGTTTCATTTTAAAACAAAGTACATGTATATGACACCAGTTATATTCGTACATATATGTATATAAAAGCAAAAAGTTAAAAATTCTCCTCCACTTAACTTTCAAAAATGATGTGCCCATTACTTTACCCTTAGGACAACTGATTTATATTGATGCAAATGCTGAGACTTTCAGTCAGTGCTAATAACATAGAGTAGCCATGTGCTCCAGTTGGTCTTTACTTAACAAAAGTACTCCAGTGATTTTTGACTTTCATGTGCATAACTTTACCTCATTCTTCTTAAAGTCTGCATACACTTCTCTTACATTGTAGTGGACACACTATATATTCTCAGTGGAAATGTAAATATGTGTCACTCCAACAATCTTCATTTTCTACATAATAATTTTAATTGAATTCATAATATAATTTAATTATTGTCACAGTATAACCTTATGTATTTATATAACCTCCTCTTCAGGGACATTTATGTATTGAAGTCACTAGGAGAATGTATATGTTCCTTTTATTTTTTTATTTTTTGGATACATACAGCTAAATTAATCTTCAGGAATGTTTGATAGTAAATTCTTTACAAAAATAGCTATACCACCTCTTCATTTCACCTGATACTATGCAGAACTGGGTATCATTATCCTTTTGAAGTATTTGTTCATCTGCTAACTAGTGCCACTCATCTCTTTTACAGCAAATTTAATGAAAAGACAGAATTTTATTTTCATATTTTATATGACTTAATTATTTATATCCATTACCAAGTTTCTTTAGATCAATGGGCTTTAGCTTTGTAATCTTTAAGAATACTTTGAATATTAATAGAATCATATGGCTTCATTAGAAGTCATCTTTAGTTACTGTAAATTTGTCATGAAATTTGTTATCTCCTTTTTTTCTTTTCTCTCCTCTCTGTGTAGCAAGGCTGTTCTCAAATTGATGAGCCTCTTGTTCCAGTCTCCTAAGGGCTGGGATTAAAGGAATACCCTACTACATCACTACATCTAGGTTTTTAAGCTTTCTACTTTTTTTTCCCTACAGATATCATCTAGGTGTATATTTATAGATGTGTGACATGTGGAGAAGGTAATTTATATACAACTTTGGAATATCCAACAGGAATCCTTGTACCTTTGACTGAACTCATGCTTAAAGCATCTTTATAGATCAAAAGCTCCTGCAATTGGATCTTTTTGTAATGGAGATGCTGCCTAGCTCTGAGCATAAGGGAGAGCCATTGTTGACACCAGCCTTGTTGTATCTCCCTTTCTGGGAGTGATTGGATTCCAACCTTCTTTATTCTTAGTTGGGACAGATAGATCTAGGCTCTCATCTTTTCTCCAGGAACAGTAAGCCCCTACTTCTAAGGTCAGCCTTGATGACAGGTAAACTACAAGGAGTAAATTGGGACATACTTTTAAAATAAGTCTTGCATTTTCTGAAAATCATTTCGGGATCTTTTCTAAACTTACAAGTGCAAATGAAAAACAGATGCATTTATGTTAGGAAACAGAGGTCTTGGCAAGAGTGGATGGTATGTAGGTTAGAGCACACTGTGTAAGTTGCAGACATACTCAGAGTGAGCACTTAAAATGTGATAATCATTTAAAGATGAGGAGAGTTCCTTTGTGTGAGGTAGATATGACTAAGACAATTTGAAGTTATAGAAAAACTGATTGTGCTGAACAGTCTATGACTTGGAAAATATCACAAAAGAAATGAGGCTGAGACAGTAGAAAGACAAATGCAGCCATTGTGTAGTGTTGACAGGAGCCTGACTGAGTATCTATTGCTGGTATTTGCCTTCATGGTGGGTAATAAGTGGCCTTTATTTTTCTGAGACAGATCTGGTCTAGTAACTTATCAGACTCTGTCTTCTCTTGAATAGACTTCAGGCTAGGAATGTTTGAAGATTGGAATAAGCCACCGACACCTAAAATTTGATTGGAGGAAGCTTAGCATAGTCCTCTGATTTATGCCTGAACTTTCTATGGCAATGATGAGAATCAGGGCAGGCACAGGGTATAGTATAGTTGAGTGTGGAGAAGCAAGTAAGAACACTGAATGGTCTGCTTAGGTTTCAGACACCAAGTCTGTCTTTGTGAAGCCCCGATTAGCAACTGGATAATTAAATGGATCTCTGACTAATATTTAACATAGCTTAATATATATATTCTTTGTGTGGTATTATTTAATGCACAAAATTTCCAAGGAAACTTCACTGGGTTGCTGTCAGTAGGCAGGACTGATTCAGTCATATGACTTAAGTATCTGGGAAAACACTTCAATAATGCATATTACATGAGTGAAAGTGTGGCAAATGTTTATTCTTTAAAAAGAAGAGAAGAGGGACAAAGTGATGATTTTTGAGAGGGAAAGGTATTGGGAAAGTTTACCTGGATCACTGTAACTATCATACCATTTCATTTTCAGTTTAGGAGAGTCATTTAACTCATGCCCATAATGGCTACATTCAACTTCAGCAGCTTCAATCCAAGCTTTTTCATCCTCCTGGGAATCCCAGGGCTGGAGCAATTCCACGTATGGATTGGGATCCCCTTCTTTACTCTTTACCTTGTGGCGTTTGCAGGCAACAGCATCCTACTCTACCTCATATTTATGGAGCGCAGCCTGCATGAGCCCATGTTCTTTTTCCTCTCCATGCTAGCTGGTACAGATCTCATCCTGTGTAATACATGTGTTCCCAAAACCTTCAGCATCTTCTGGCTGGGCCCTCAGCACATCTCATTTCCTGGATGTCTCACTCAGATGTTTTTCCTCCACTTCAGTTTTGCCATGGATTCTGCTATCCTGCTGGCCATGGCATTTGATCGCTATGTTGCTATCTGCTTCCCCTTAAGATACACTACCATCCTCACCCATCAGATTGTTATTAAGATTGTGCTGGCAATTATCAGCAGGAGCTTTTGTATCATCTTCCCCTGTGTGTTCTTGCTAAAACGACTGCCTTTCTGCCGAGAGCTTGTCATTCCTCACACATACTGTGAGCACATAGGCATTGCTCGTCTGGCCTGTGCTGACATCTCCATCAATATCTGGTATGGTTTTGCAGTACCTATAATGACTGTCATGTCAGATCTGATCTTGATTGGCATCTCCTACACCGTTATTCTTCGTGCCGTTTTTAACCTTCCCTCCAGGGATGCCCGCCAGAAAGCCCTCAGCACATGTGGTTCCCATGTCTGTGTCATTCTTATGTTCTACACACCAGCCATATTCTCTGTCCTTGCCCATCGTTTTGGTCACAATATCCCCCACTCCTTCCATATACTGTTTGCAAACCTCTATGTAGCCATTCCTCCTGCCATCAACCCAATCATCTATGGGGTAAAGACCAAGCAGATTCGAGACAAAATCAACCTCCTATTCTTCCCCAAAGTCAATCATTGATATGACATCAAGGACTTGGGAAAGATAACAGTCAATGATATCAACTTAGGAGTGTTTCATATTTCTTACAGGTGAAATACCCATAATGCTGACTTAAATTTATGTAAAGTTGTAGAAAGTCTACTCTGAATGATAGAAAATGTGGAAAATGAACCCATTTTTACAGAAGCCAAATAAGAATCGAAGAAGACATCTTGTATGAGAAGATAGAGAAAAGGGAGGTTAAGCTCTCATTTGTAAATAAGATTTTTAATCACCTCTTGGTCTTTGGGTTGATATCAGGTATAACGCCAAAAAATACTTTCAAGACGTATGAGACAGTATATTGAATACATAGAGTGTAGGCAGGTTATAACTATAAATAAGTTAGAATAGATTAATAAAAACTTTACAACATAACATATTTCTGTAGGTTACTTTTCAGATGAGAGCTGGAATCAGCAAATGATTACTCTTTTAAAAGAATATTCTGTGAAAATGAATCCTTTAAGACAGTGGTTTCCTGAACTATTTTGGATATTAGAACTTGATAAAGTTTAAACTTCAGGTTCACTCTTATTTTAATGAACCTTTACAATTTGTAATAATTTCTTAGGAGATTCTTATACTCAACAAATATCTTCCCCTTCCAGATCAAAATATCTAGTCTTTTGACCGATTCTAAAGAATTAGTTCTTGTGATTTTGTGGGTTAAAAGTAGCAATGTTTTTTATGTTCCACATAACAGTTACTTGATTAACATTATTCATTTATTCAAAAATTTCCACCCTTAAGCCTCATATTCAAAATATTACTAATTGCATCTACTTACTTTAGCTGTCTCTTCAGCCTGAGACTTTTCCTTGCAGATTTTTTCTACTTTTGTACAATACTATTCTCTACAAAATAAAACAAGAACAACCACAAAAATAGACTGCTGCCATGATTATTGGAAATTTTAGTATGTATATGAATGATCCTTTAATTATTCAGTGTGGCAGATTTTATTTTCCAATGAAGTCACAACAATATCTTAGAATGTCCATGCTTACTTATACTATGAGCTTCTTGTAATTTCCATGGCAATATTCACAGTCTAATTACCTTCTTGAATTATCAGGAGCTATCTACAAAAGGCTAAAGGCACGCAGGTGATTTCCTGGAGATGACTCATGGTTTTGAATGGCTACAATGGATAATTCTGAATTGCAAGACTTTCAGAAATCTCATCTCAGGATTGATTCCTATTGCTGATATACCTTTCCTGTCATTGTTATATAGCAATCCCTGGGCATTGGTTCACCCTATTCATAAGATTTTCTGCAGATCAACAAAGATATATTGTCTTGTAATGCTATGTAGATAAATTGATGATTTCATAATTCCTAATAATGATTCTATAGAATTCCTAAAATTATACTAGTAATTTTGAGCCCTCTTTAGAAAAGGCTGCAATTAGGTCTCTGTAAACCTTCAGGTGTCACAGGCTAAATTGCTCTAAAATAGAAAGCAGATTTGAATGAAATTAGGATCAGGGAAGACCTTCCTTCTAGGCTGGTTGATAACTAAGGTCATAAATTGGGAATGGACAATTCTTTGTTGGTGCAAGGACAGAAGATAAAATATTGACTGGATTTATCTATATAAAAGTTAAAAAATTATGAGACACAAGGAAGATGATTTGCCTGTTGTCAAAACTCTTAACTTATGACACAAAAATTATAGTTTTAAAGTCTTAACGACTGTGGAGCTAGTGGCAGATAATGAATGTTTAAGTAGATAGTCTTAATGAAAACATATGTAAATGTTTCTGCTGTAATTTCTTCAATCTATGATTTAAACTTATTGTGAACTTTTGAGAAAGGATGCTTGGAATCCCATGTGATCATGTATTCTGAAAAAGTCTAAGAACTAGGAATGGTAACAATGAGTAGACCAGAGCCGAGCAGAGCAACGAGAGCAGAGAGGGCAGGCAGGGTTTTCATTACCATGAGACAGCTTTTTTTTTTTTTTGACAGTAGGCTTCTTCTTTCTGATAGGGATATGGCTTCTTTCTTGTAGACTAGGGTTTTCTTTCATTAAGCAATAAAGAGGTAGAAGCTTTTTCTTCCTCTGAGCAATAAAGTTTTGAGCTTGTTTTTCATCCAGAATGAGGGAGTTCTTTCTGTGCTGGTGCTTCTCAATGAATATACTCATGAGGGGCTTTTGCACCATCCACTGTATGTATGTGTGTGTGTGTGTGTGTGTGTGTGTGTGTGTGTGTGTGTGTATGTGTTTGTGTGAGTGAGCTCGTCAGGCTTGATATGAATGTGTGCCTGAAAGACCCCAGAACTCGGGAGACCCGCACTCAAGTCTCGGGATAACACGACCACCCAATAACTCACGAGAGACTGATCTTGCTGCAATCACATGAGGTTTATTCAGGCCAGATCTGGGGTCGAACTCATAGCCTGGCAGACCAGAGGGGTTCGACCACGAGCATGAGGAGTAAGGGGTATTTAAAGGGAAAAACCACAAACTAGGGGGGTGAAGAGGTTACCAAGGAAACATAACAAGAGAACAGTGGAAAATTCTAAAGAGACCCAGCCCCTATTTGAGTCAGGGTCTTAAGGAAAACGTCCTACACACTCATTATGCACAAGAATGTGGTCTGGTCAATGTTATTCACTTTATGGCTGACCATTCCCTAGAACTACCCAGATGGCTCATATCCTGCTTTTTGTTCTTGGACCTAACTAGGGGGAACCTTTGTGGCCAACAGATTTCTGAAACTGGCTTGTCTAGATTCTTAGCTTGTTACAGAGACCTTCTATGTCCTTTAAGTAAAGGTTATACAGTATACATACATTTCAACTAATACATTTCCCTTTTTCATTAGCATGCTTTCCCCCAAATTTCTAAATCTACCAGTCTTTCATGCCTATGCATATTTGCTTATGTGAAACTTTTTGAGCATGACTTTCTTTTTCCTGGTTCACAAAGAGTTAATTGTTTCAGGTCTCCCTCTCTCCTGGCCAGTGTGAGGTCTGGTGACTCCTGGATCAGAGAGAAAGGAACTATAACAATCAATACTTACTTAATTCTCTGCTGCTGCCAGCAGGAATTAATTTCTAAATGTATATCTATCTTTCTATGTGAATGTACACTTAAGAGTTTGAAAGACTGAATTTAGAAATTTGAGAAAAGCATGTTAATGGAAATGCATTAATGTATAACCTTTACTTAAAGAAGGCATAGGAGGTCTCTGTAATGAGCCAGGAAGGTGGACTGGTCAGTTCCAGGAACAAGATAGCAGTCAGCTATTAAGAAGATAACATTGCCCAGAATAAGGAACAGGATAGCGGTCAGTCATTAAGAAGATAGCGTTGACCAAACCACATTCCTCTAGACAATGGGTGTGCAAAATGACTTCTTCGTGATCTGGCTCAACTAGGTAGTGGGTTCCTTTAGAATTTTCTATTGTTCTCATGCTATGTATCCTTGGTCACTCCATCACCCCCCTTGGGTTGCGGTATTCTTTTTAAATACACCTCACTTCTTGTGTTCGGGGTCGAACCCCTCTGGCCTGCCAGGCTATGAGTTTGACCTCAGATCTGACCTGAATAAACCTCATGTGATTGCAGCAAGTTTGGTCTCTCGTGAGTCATTGGGTGGTGGTGTCATCCCGAGACTTGAGTAAGGATCTCCCCAGTTCTGGGGGTCTTTCAGAATTACCAAATAAGCCTACTGAAACTCCACAGGAATATTGAAAAACAGTTTTACCAGACTACAAGCTTGACAGAATTGCAACCTCTATTTTGGGCTATGATCAACATGTTTGGACACTTAACAAAAGATTTTTGCTGGTCAGCATTTAAAACGTGCTTATTATTTATACCAATTGACCTCTGCTAAAATAAGGTATTGAGTTATGTCATAAATGTACTTCTGTGTCAGAATAATGTTAGTGTATAAGGAATTTACAAGGGTTGGGTGTCAAAATACCCAGCACAATACTTGTATATTTTTTAGCATCATACAGAACCAAAATTTCAGGAATTGAGAACTCTCTTGACCTTCCATAGTGGAAGTCACTTCAAATACTGTGAGGCTTCTCTCCTTATCTGCCTGCTCAATCTGTTTACACCTCTTAATTTACACGAGAATACATAAGATTTGCTTAGCCATCCATTTTCTTTTTCAGTTTCATGCATTTTTTTATTTAAGTTTTATTGTATTATGATGAGAAAAGATATATGATTTCAATTCTATTTACTTAAAATATGTTTTTAAATGTTAACAAATACAGATAAATTGAAATAATGTATTATAAAAATTGTTTGATATAAAACAACAATCAATTTCACAGTCTTTTTTTTTTTTTTGAGACAGAGTTTCTCTGTATAGCCCTGGCTGTCCTGAAACTCACTCTGTAGCCCAGGCTGGCCTCGAACTCAGAAATCTACCTGCCTCAGCCTCCCAAGTGCTGGAATTAAAGGCGTGCACCACCACTGCCCAGAAATGTAACAGTTTTATGTAGATGCTTGTCTACAGCAGTACTGAAAATACATACATTTTTCTCAATATAAAAAAAAGGTGGAGTAGCTAGTTCCAGGAACTTGGCTAACTCAGAGCCCTGAGGCTCTGATTCCCGAAACCTGCCCCTCCTGACTGATCCACAATGAGGGCAGGACTAGGAATGAAGGTCTGGTTTACGAGCCTCTCCACCCCATCGACTGGTAGATGAAGATTACATTCCTAGAATATGTTCCCCTCCCTAACTGAATACTTTGGGTTGGGTCCCTCTGAAATTTTCCACTGTTTTTATGTTATGTTTCCTTGGTAACCCTCTCTCCGACCCCAGCTTGTGATTTTTCCCTTTAAATACTCCTCACTTCTTGTGTTCAGGGTCGAACTCCTCTGGCC
>NW_022196904.1:93365261-93367848 GCF_008632895.1 Mastomys coucha
GAGTTATTGGGTGGTTGCATCATCCCGAGACTTGAGTAAGGATCTCCCCAGTTCTGGGGGTCTTTCAGTACAAGCCCAAAATAAGGACAATTTTTAGACATTGGATTTCATTGTAATAAGACTGTACTTCAGTGACCCTCACATCACCAAAGGATTTTACCTCCATGGTAGCTAAGCTCAAAGTTGACAGTTCTGTGCTAAGGAATGAATTGTAGTCACGGTTTTTGGATACAGATTTCCTGCTATGGTCAAAGCTATTTGACTTGAGTGAGTGTCTTTATTCTCAGCCCATATAGAACAAGTTGCATTCATTTAAGAAATGGTGTATGTATTAAGATGGTCTAACCATAAAGTCATTCACCAACTATTTCAATGAACAGTGGTTCTGCTTGGAGGGTGGCACAGACATTAGGTGAGGGTAAGAATCTGGTTCATTCACTGTGATAATTTGGAAAAGCATTCATCTCAGAGAAAGAGTAACTTATAAAGTCCTTTTCTTCAAACTTGATACAATAGCTACAAACATCAAGCAAAAGCATTCATTCTTACTCTTTGTTGTTCTCTTACAAGCCCCTTCCCAATTTAATTGTCTACATTTCTTTTGGGTATATAAATACTTTTGAAATATGTAAGCTCCTTCTGAAAACCATAGTATAGTGTAAAAACATGAAATAAACAATACTACTAATAGAGAGACTGAGATAGGAGAAGCAAGATTTCAAGAACATTATGTTGTACACAGCAAGACAATGTCATGTACAAACAAGCAGAAAGTATATATGGATTGTACAATATTGGACCTATTTCTGCAATTACCAAATTAGAGAGACCATTGAATGGCAGTCAACAAATTTCTAATTCCTCATATTTTTAGATTTCGATCGATTAGGATATGCTGGTGATATTAATTTTCATATTAAGATATTAAGAAAAAGTAATTGTTACATTCTGTTGTTTTGTTGTAAGAGGTGGAATTAGGTTTGTGTGGGTTTGTTGAAAGATTACTTTCTTGCATCTTCTAGGGTGTAGTTTTGCCCCTTATGTTGATGTTTTCCATCTATTATACTTTGTAGGGCTGGATTTGTGGAAAGATATTGTGTAAATTTCATTTTGTTATGGAATATTTTGTTTTCTCCATCTATGGTAATTAAGAATTTTAGTGGGTATAGTAGCCTGGGCTGGCATTTGTGTTCTCTTAGGGTCTGTATGACATCTGCTCAGGATCTTCTAGCTTTCATAGTCTCTGATGAGGAGTCTGCTGTAATTCTGATAGGCCTGCCTTTATATGTTACTTGACCTTTTTCCCTTACTGCCTTTAAAATTCTTTCTTTGTTTAGTGCATTTGGTGTTTTAATTATTATGTGATGGGAGTAATTTCTTTTCTGGTCCACTCTATTCGTAGCTCTGAAGGCTTCTTGTATGTTCATGGGCATCTCTCTCTTTAGATTAGGGAAGTTTTCTTCTACAATTTTGTTGAAGATATTCACTGGCTCTTTAATTTGGGAGTCTTCATTCTCTTCTATATCTACTATCCTTAGGTTTGGTCTTCTCATTGTGTCCTGGATTTCCTGGATGTTTTGGGTTAGGACCTTTTTGCTTTTTGCATTTTGTTTGACTATTGTGTCAATGTTTTCTATGGTGTCTTCTACCCCTGAGATTCTCTCTTATATCTCTCGTATTCTGTTGGTGATGCTTGCATCTACAACTCCTGATTTCTTTACTAGGTTTTCTATCTGCAGTGTTGTCTCTCTTTCTGATTTCTTTATTGTTTCTATTTCCATTTTTAGATTCTGGATGGTATTGTTCATTCCCTTCACCTGCTTGATTGTGTTTTCTTTCCTGTAGTTCTTTTAAGGGATTTTTGTGTTTCCTCTTGAAGGTCTTCTAGCTGTTTACCTGTGTTCTCCTGTATTTCTTCGAGGGTGCTATTTATGTCTTTCTTAAAGTCCTGTATCATCACCATGAGAAGTGGTTTTATATCTGAATCTTGCTTTTCTGGTGTGATAGTATGTCCAGAACTTGCTGTGCTGGGAGAATGGGGTTGTGATGATGCCAAGTAATCTTGATTCTGTTGCTTATTTTCTTACCTCCTGCCTCCTGCCATCTGGTTATCTCTAGTGCTACCTGCCCTTGCTAAATCTGACTGGAGCCTGTTCTTCCTATAATCCTGGTTGTGTCAGAACTCCTCAGAATCAAGCTGTCTCTGTGATTCTATGATTCTGGGATCCTTTGATCCTGGGCTTGTTAGAGAGCCTGGGACTGGAGCTTCCTCTGGTTGTTTTGGGATTGGCTGGAGAGTTTGAGCCCAAGGTCTGCTCAGGGCACCAGCAGGCCCAGACAGATTGGAAGCAACCGGAGACACTGGGCTGGCAGAGTTCCTGTGTGCCTGGATCCTGCTGGTTCCAGTTACTCCCGGGGGACAGATGTTGTGTGTCCTCCTCACCTCTGATCTTGGGCGTGTTAGAGCACCTGGGAGTGGAGCTTCCTCTGGGTGTTGTGGAACTGGCTGTGGAGCTTGAGCCTAGGGTCTGCTCAGGGCACCCGCCAGCCCATACAACACCATCCTCTTTTTTTTTTTTTTTTTTTT
>NW_022196904.1:93367944-93406466 GCF_008632895.1 Mastomys coucha
TTTTGGGAAACCTCTGTTTGAAAATCAACTTTGTTACAGATGCATGTATCTTCAATAATGTCTCCAGACAAAAACCCTTATAGTTAATTTAATGTTTGTACTCAGAGGTGCAACCTAACAGGAGGGACCTGAAAAAGAAACAAGAGGAGGCTATTAACTATTTTTAGTAATATGTTAGCTGGGTGGTGGTGGCACACTCCTTTAATCCCAGCACTTGGGAGGCAGAGGCAGGTGGATTTCTGAGTTCGAGGCCAGCCTGGTCTACAGAGTTGAGTTCCAGGACAGCCAGAGCTATACAGAGAAAACCTGTCTCGAAAATACCAAAAAACAGAAAAAAAAAAGTAATATGTTGCCTTTGTCTTGAGGAGAACATGTAGAGTATGCTCTTTAATTTAGTAAATAGTTTTTAAGACGTAGAGATACATTGTTGTAGCTAACCAATTCTTAATCAAAATTTCTGAAATTCTCATGTTTTCCATACCTATCAGAAGTTTTCCAACTTGTTTGAATTATGGTTTTCCCCTTCTCTTCCCAGTCTCTTGCAAAAAAAGAAAAAGTTGGATCTGCTGGTGAACTGAGCAGAAATATTTTATATGCCTCTTGAGCTACATAACTTAACAATTGGATACTTGGTCATTTTTATTATGTAATCAATAATGATGATGTGTATTAATGATAGTTCAACCATATATTTATACTATCTGGGAATGTGTGGTTATAGTTCTGTGGGAGAAATAGTTTGTCAGTGTTCACCAGCTTGTAAAAACTCAGAGCAAGAGCTTCAACATCTAAATAAATGATGAAATGCAAAAAGAAAAAAGAGAAAGAAAAAAAAAAGACAAGTCAGAATACTGAGAATGGAGCTACCTCTGGTATCAGTGTGAATAGAAAGGTAAATGTCTGGTTTAAAAACAATTTGCCATCCCTTATGCAGTTTCACTGAGACCAATTTCTTACTTAGGTTTTCCTCTTGGGAATCTACAATCACATACTGGGTGACATTAAATCAGGACCAACCTTGATCAGAATTAATGCACCAGATGCTGGCTATTCTCTGGAAGTCCTGCTAGGATTGTTCACTTATCTCTGGTCCAGGCCTCACCCTTGGCCTCACTAAATTTATAAGGGATAAGAATTACATAAAATATTCCTGGGTTGGCTCATGCCAGGTGTTGTCACTTAACATGATTCCAACCCCGAGTTACCAATTTTAAGCTAATTCTCTGTTATCAATATTACATTGCAAAAGGCTGTTGTCCCCTTTAAGAGCGGCTCATGCAGACATTCAGTCAGCTTCTATCAGCTCCTTTTCAACTGTGCTTAACTCCTGGCCGAAGCACAACAGCTTGTCAGTCTCTGCTATACAAATTGAGACTGTCTTTTACCAACTAAAAGTTTTAACCGATTTTTCTTCTTCAATATGAAACACAGAACAACAATCATTTATCTAAGCAGCGCCCACCACATGGTAAGCAAAGCATAACTCTCAAGGTTGTAATATTCAATCACCACAGTTTACAAGGTACCAATTCAATAATTTTTGAACCCGATGATAAAGACAATATTTTAACCCAATTAACCTATTTTGTAAAAACCTACTTGGTTGTTCAGGGGTCTAGCAACAGTCCCTGACTGCTGTGCCCTGCTCTCTGGCCGCGCCTCACCTTGGAACCCATGTCAGTGGAGCCTAGGTACCTGCCTTGGGCTTCAAAGCAGCAGCTGTCCCTCCCGCAGACATGCCTCTTCCAGGGCCCCGTCCCTGGAAGAGCTGAGGATTCCACCCAGTCCCCACTGCTGTAGACCCAGTTAGCCAGGCCTGACTCTAGGTAGACCACCATTTAATCCTGCACTTGTCCCACCAATGGCTCCATTGGTTTGTTAACACTCTCAGCACATAAGACAGCCCCAAAGACAAAAAAATGCCACAAGACGGCCCCAGTTGGGGTCCCCTTGGAAAAGTTTGTGGGATACCTGGGTGAAGCGTTGCTGGGCTGAGCCTGGGGTCACATAGATGAGCAGCAGGTTAGAGATGGTATGGCAGAAGCGGGTCTCAAATTCGTCTCCAGCAGCCTGCATGGCTTGGTGCAGCGGGTCGGCTGCTGGGTCTTCCCCAGAGCCAGCTCCACAGACATAACCTTTCTGCCTCAGCTTATGTCTGGGGTTGAGGCTGGGGTCGCCATCCAGGTGGCCAGCCTGGATGGGGAAAAGGCCAGGGATCTGGATCTGGCCTGGAAAGAACTGGAACTGCAGCACCTGGGACCTGGCCCCTACCTCCACCACTTTGGCAGCTGTGGGGCCGATTCCATGTTTCTGACTGCCCTCTCGGGAAACACGGGACCACAGGATACCTGTGGACACCATTTTTTATTCTCGGTTCCCCCAAGAGCAGCCCAAAGACCCAGCAGCAGCGGCCCTAGCTCCAACACCGTCCATCAGTCGGGGGAGGGGGGGAGGGAGGGGGCATGTAAGTCGTCAGTCCAAGGTCCAAACACACACACACAAAATCAGTCACCACACAGACATCCACCTTTTTAGGTCCATGACACCGAGAAAGACAACAGGGCCCAGTAACAAACATCAGGTAGACAGGTAATCAAAGCCAAATCACAGAGTTGCTCGACGGCTGCCGAGATGGACTGGTCACAAAATACACACAAAAGATTCGCCTCAATCGCGAGTGCCAAACTTACTTCAGAAAAACAGACAGAAAGTGGGAGAGGGCGGGTGGCAGGCATGGGGAGGGGGGAGGCAACAGGGGTTTGTTTTTGTTTGTTTTTTTGTTTTTTGGAGGGGAAACTGGGAATGGAGAAATTCGCATGTAAATAAAGAAATAAAAAAAATAAAAAAAAAGAAAAGAAAAGAAAAGAAAATGGATAGTTATCATTGGCTTAGGCTTTCAACAAAATTAGTTACCCTATGTTAATGGAGAACCTTTTAAATGTATATAATGCATCTTGATGATAAAGCTAAAATATACTTCTTTTCATTTCTATATGCACATTGATAAAATAAACTACAATGTTAATGACAAAAAAAAAAAAAAGAAAAACAGACAGCTGGAAATTTACCAAGGTCCTTATTTCACCTGAACGGACATGTCCCTAACATGTCCGTCCAGGGAGCCAACGTCCAGGGAGCCAACGTCAGAGTTACCGTCCATCCCATTGCAGTCACAAGGGCTACAAAAGTCACAAAACACAACACAGAAAATCAGACAAAGAGTAACACAACAAGAGCTGCCCAAGCAGAGCCAATCGAACAGGTTTGATGTCCTGGAGAAGAGACCCACATTTCCCTTGAGTGTTAATGTTTCTCCCCTCACTTCCCATGGGGTTCCTCCTGGGCATCCCCGAGGATCCCCAGTTTCCACTGGGATGTCTCCCAGGGTACTAGTCAGTGGTCCTGACAAGTCTGTGGACCAGCCCCCTTTCCCCCTCATGGAGGGCAGGAAGTCGCTGACTGAAAATAAACTCTCTGGGGACTTGAACCCCAGACTTGAGACTAAACCCTGCCATCTCTGGAAGCAGCTAACTACAAATCTACAGGTTGTAAAACAAGCAAGCAGTTCCTAGACAAATGGAAAACACACAGACAGACGAATCACATGTAGGAACTCACCTCCAAGGGGTCTTCAGAGAGTCAAGGGTGGTCGTAAATCCCTCAGACAAGCCCCTAAATGAAAGACCCCAGAACTGGGGAGATCCTTACTCAAGTCTCAGGATGACGCGACCACCCAGTGACTCACAAGAGACCGAACTTGCTGCAATCACATGAGGTTTATTGGGGATACTGGTACTGGGGTCGATCTCATGACCTTGCCGGCCAGAGGAGTTCAACCCCAGGCACAAGAAGTGAGGGGTATTTATGGGAAAAACCACAAGCTGGGGGCGGGGAGAGGGTTACCAAGGAAACATAAAAACAGTGGAAAATTTCAGAGGGACCCAACCCAAGGTATTCAGTTAGGGAGGGGAACATATTCCTTCTAGGAATGTAAACTTTATCTATTGGTCGGCAGGGTGGAGGGCCTCAGCAGGGTGTAGAGCCTTGTAAACCAGTAGACCTTCATTCCTAGTTCTGCCCTCATTATGGATCAGTCAAGAGGGGCAGGTTTCGGGAACCAGAATCCTGAGGCTCTGGGTTAGCAAAGTTCCTGGAACTAGCTACTCCACCTTTTTTGGCTTGTGGCAGAGGTTTTCCATGCCCCCTTTTAGGTAAAAGTTATACATTATACATTCTAAGATTCTCCAGCCTTTCAATTCAACACATTAAGTAATTATATTTGACAAATCAGCTCCCATCTATCTGAAGTTCCACTTCCAAGGCAATGGCATCAGGCACCCCAGTTTTACTGAATACAACAGTTGTTTCTGTGACCATTGGAATTCTTGAAGCGGAGCTGCATTTTTGGACGGTTCTTCTCCAGATACAAAAGTTGCTTGTTGTTAAGAGCTCTGTGTTGGTTTTGTCTTATGAGTTGTACTGCATCTTCACATTTCATTCCACCTTCAACTAATGCACCGGAGCTCTGCCAAGGCCTGCGATACATGAACAGCAATACAACCAGGTTCTTCAGGATCTTCACAAGACTTAACCAGTCATCAACAGTCTGGTTGGGTGGTGGTGCACCATCATCAAAAGGCCAGTCAAGAACACAAATGCCTTCTTTCTCCACAGGAGTAGTGTCACAAGTTGCTTCACATCCTCTTACTTCCATACTTCTTAAGTTCCTCTATAAATTTGTTTAAGGTCTCATTGGTTGGATTGTGTGTAATAAGAAATCTCATATTCTTGTATGTGATTGCCACAGGAGCAGGGCGGTTCATTCAAGCCATGCTAATTTAGTTAAAAAAATAAAAATAAAAAAACACACAATAGGGTTATTATGAAAGAATTAAATAATCGAATTCAGAAATGATTCAAAACAAACGAAAAACAAAAAGCAAGCTGAAGTCTACTTCAATATTCAATATATTCCACTTGAAATCCTCAATGCTTTGAGTATGAATTGGGAGAAACGGGCAATGAAACGAACAAGGAGCAGTGACTCTTCAATCCAGTAATACTGAGGCAAAACAAAGGAAGTGCACTGAGGTTTACCCTATCCAGGTCTGAGCTCTTGTCAAATGCTCTGCAGATTTCAATTCAACACGCCTGTGTCCAGGTTATCCACTCTTATGGGGGCTTCTTGGTGGAGCAGTAATGAATTTCTACAGTTCACTTGTCTGCATAGAGGTCATGTTGTGCCTGGCCTCCATGACCCTTCAGAAACTCCATAAATGTGTGACGCAGGACACCGCAGGACTGAGGAATATGTCTATTCATTGAAGATTGTGGCCTAATCATACAGCGATCCTGAGACCTCTTAGGCTGCGCAGGAGGCAGAGCAGGCGGCGGTGGGCATGGTGTGGCAGTGGCTGCGATGCAGGCCGCGGGGGCACCAGGCTACTATGCAGTGTGCTGCCAGGCCGCTGCCCAGGGCCAATGCGCGTGCCCCCTGTCTTTCAAAGCTTAAACACCCCGGGGAGAAGATTGTTGGTGAGAACAGTGTAAATATCATGGAAAGTGAGGTTGTAAGATTGGGTGACGCAGCAGGGGACCCAAATCTTTTTTCTATCTGAGAGAGTTCACTTAGTGAGGAGGGGAACATGTATCCTGACCATGCTATCTACCCTGGAAATTTCCCACAAAGAGAGACTGTGGCTGGGTTAGGCAGGGGAGGAGGAAGTTCTGGGAGGTTGGGGGTGGGGGTTCCCTTTTGAGTGGGAATGAGTAGCTAGAAGACTAAGGGCTACCACTGGGCTGGAAGTGGGTACCAGGGAGATTTGATTAGGGTACTCTGTTTCTGGATAGGAAAAAAGAGAGACCAGAGGGGCTGGAGGAGGACAAGGAGCTATGAGTTGAGGCTATGGGGAGGTCTCATTAGCTGGATCGAAAGTAGTGGAGGAGTCATCTGGTTCGGGCTTCATGATGGAAGGAATTGACTCGAGGAACAGGAAGGACTGAGAGAGCTTGGAGTAGAGATAAGAGAAGGCCTGGACATAGGGAATCTGTTTCCAAATCTCTGATTTCTCACAGTAATTGTAAAGGTCCCAAATAATATTGGTATCTCTGGTGCCACTAGGCACTCATTTAGATTGGCTATCTAAGGGATATCGAGACCAAATTTGATTGCAAAAGTGAATAAGTTAGGGGTCCTTCAGGTAGGGTGCCGGGTGTAGAGGCTGGAGGTTTTCTGAGAGGCATCCCAGTGAGACTGAGAATGAATGGATGTAACTGTTTCCTTGGATAGAGCCAGAGAGGAAAAGAGATTGCATTAGCCAGAGGTTGAGAGCATTCCCAGGATTCAGGGAGGACCAAATGAGGACCAAGCCATTTAGTGGGTTATCATTGCACTCAGCAGGGTTTCATGGCTAACTACATGAGGAAACTTGGCACCTGGTACCAGGGCTTTCAACAAGGCCAGAAGGCAATGAAAAACCAAGATTAGGAATGAGTTCTCATCCAAGGGAAAAGTCATATATTGTCATAAAAGCTACAAGGACATAGGGAAGCTGTGGGGTTCAGGCAGCTCCAAGGGAGAGACAAAAAAGGGAAGGGGGAGGAAAGGGTTGCAATAGCCAAGTTGGGTCTAAGGAAGCTTCAGAATTGCAGCTCCACGTATTTGTGGGAAGAGGAATGGTGTTGGTGAAGAGAGTCAACCATAACTGTACAGACCACAGCTGGGGTACCTCTGCCTCCAAGCGTATCAGAGGGGAGCCAGATGCTCCATGGTCACTTCCGCAGATTCAAGGAAGCATTTCTACCAGCCAAAGGGGGAAACTTACAAAATTATTGCTGGTAGATGGGATACTGATCAATCTGTGAGTCAGAAGGTGAATCTGTTATGGGTGGATGGAGATGAGGGCCCCAGTTCATCTCAGACCCCAAGGGGAAGTACAGGCACCAGGAAAGCCTATCCAAGTCATGATACCAATGTAAGGGTTTTCTGGTACAAGGCCATCTTGGCAGTTGGGAGCCAAGGAATACCACAAAGTCACACCATACAATGAATCTCACACAAGAGATTTACTGCAAGAGAAATACAGAGAGAAAGCAGAGCACTGGGTAGAGATGTGCATTTTATAGGGTCTTTGGAGCATTGGTAGTGGGCTAATGGAAAAGTACAGCAAGGCCTGAAGTATTGCTTGGCCTTTAACTCCAAAACATTGTCTCTTAATGTTGAGACATGGGGGGATGGGGATTTCCATGTTTCAGAGCTCAGGGTCAAGCCAGGGGCTTTTTGTTTTCTTCTCCCTGGTCTCAGGCTTGGGGTAAAGTCATAGGCAGGATGTCCTTTCCTTGGCCCCTTTCACTTACACTGAATTGTAGTAAGCAGTAACTAAATAGTTTATTACTTTGTATACTTAGGTGAAGAATATAAGAAAAAGAATTACCATGAAAATGCAACAAAATGGTAAAGGGAAACGATCGACTTCAACATCAACCAGGAGGCATTCAGATTAGATACATCTCTTCTTGAATATAGGTAATACCTATGAAGCTTAAGAAGAAGGAAGACCAAAGTGTGGATACTTCAATCCTGCATAGAAGGGGGAACAAAATAATCACAGGAGGTAGAGGGAGAAAGAGACATGGGAGGGTGAGAGAAGGGGGAGGGAGAAGGGGAGGCAGGAACAGGTATTGGAAAGGAAAGGAGTATACAGGGTCAGGAAATTGAGTAGAAATATGTAGCAGTGGGGGATGGGGAACTGGGGGTAGCCACTAGAAAGTTCCAGATGCCAGGGAAGCAAAAGGTTCCCAGGACCCAGCAGTGATAACTTTAGCCGGAATACCCAACAAAGGGGAGAGAGATTCCAGTTAAGGGTTAGCCCACCCACCCATCTCAAAATTTTTAACCCAGAAATGTTCCTGCCCAAAGGAAAGACAGGGACAAAAAAATGGAACAGAGCCTGAAAGAAAGGCCATTCAGAGATCCTCCACCTAGGGATCCATCCCATCTTCAGACACTAACTCCCCACACTATTGGTGACACCAAGAAGAGCTTGCTGACAGAAGTCTGGTATGGCTCTTCCCTGAGAGGTTCTACTAGTACCTGATCAATATAGATGCAGATACGCACAGCCAACCATCAGACTGAGCCTAGCTGGGGACTCCAGTAGAAGAGCTAGAGGAAGGACTGAGGAGATGAAGGGGATTGCAGCCTTGTAGGAAGAACAATATCAACTAACTGGACCACCCAGAGCTCCCAGGGACCAAACCACCAACCAAAGAGTATACATGGAGGGAGCCACGGCTCATGATACATAGGTAGCAGAGGATGGCCTCATCTGACATCAATAGGAAGGAAGGCCCTTGGTCCGGTGGAGGATTGATGCCCTAGTATAGGGGGATGCTAGAGAGGTGAGCCAGAAGTAGGTAAGTGGGTGAAGCACCCTCATAAAGGCAAAGGAGAAGGGGAAGAGATTAGGGGTTTGCAGAGAGGAAACTGGGAAGGGGGATATCATTTGAAATGTAAATGAATAAAATGGTTAATAAAAAAACAATCAATCAATCAATCAAACAAACAAAAGAAACTAGATAATATAAGGTCTGGCAACACAACAAAACTGCAAATTCAACTCATCATCTATCCATCCATCACTTTGGTTGCTTCCTTTGCTGATTTATTCCTTCCTTTTTCCAAAATTACTTTCACCAACGCCTGGCACAATTTGATTATATTATTTTGCCCAAAGTCTGGAAGTCTATTATCCTATTAGTGTAAGGCTACAGTAACTCCTTCCTTTGAATTAGGAAAAAAAAAACCTCACACTTGAAAAGCAGATCTTGCCATAACTGGTGTGTATCCCCTGAGATAATATCTGGAAATTTATGTCTATTTTTAGCATCTGGGACCATTAGTGCTCTGAGCCAATCTCATCTCTCTGGACCAGGAGCACCATCACAAGTTAAGGTTAAAAAGGACCAGACCCTGCATACCAGGAACTATGTTGTATGTGCTTAATCGAGTTTTCTGTGGACCACTGAAACTGGGGTGAGTGTTTGATGACAATAATAGATTGTAAATGAAATAAGAAATAGTTCTGGGATGGCAGGAAGAGAGGTAGAGGAGGGCAGGAGAGACGACAGCCATGCAGAAATACTGATAGCTTTTCTTTGTTTTCACTTCTCTCTAGGTCACCTCAGACAGAGCCCTACTCTACAGAAACTAGTTCCTTGAACACCTCAGATATTTGGGTAGGTACAATGCATACTGCATACATACCAGCATTTTATAAGCATTCTTTTCTCTGTATATATGTGTGTGTGTGTGTATGTTTGTGTGTGTGTGTGTGTGTGTGTGTGTGTGAAAGAGAGAGAGAGCATGTGTGCACACACACGTGCATGAATCCTTTTGTGGCAGGTTTTAATCTCTGGCTGTTTTCCTGTGGTCTCAAGATAGGGTACATGAATTTCTAGGTACAGTCATTCTAACAATGAGGTTAGTACTTCTGGAGTCTTGAAAGAAAGTAGTCATTGTATATTTAATGTACAAAACATGGCATTATGAGGAATTATAGACAGTAAAACCTTAATTACATCTTGCTCTCACTCACATCAGACCAACTGAGTGTAAGCAACAGCTTGCATTGTTCTTGAGTTTGTAAGAAGACATACAGTATCCTCACAAACTCCAATTTGTCTACACAGTATCTGAACACAGATGATACCTTTTAAATTTAATTTACTCCATGTAGATAGCCTTGGAATTCTATGTATATAAATTTTAGAGAGCCACAAGCAAATATATCCTTGCTGTAACATTTTCCTCATGACAATTGGTGATTGATTACCTAATAAATGTAATGTTTAGTTATAGTACCCAATAAAGGAAATGTAATCATTGTTACACCTTTACTCTGATCATGATAACACAACAACCATGTTTGCTACTTATAAATGTAAGGACCACAAATGCTGTAATAGCTTCTTGATCCCCAAGCAATTAAAGAGAGGAATTCAACAATGCTGGAAGCTTGGTAGGGTTGGGATTGTTAGAGAGTTTCATATATTGTGGGCATTTATCTAGCCTAGCTAAATGAGGACCTGCCTTGAGTATTTTCAAAGTGAGATCTTGACTAGAGGAATGGTCAAATCATAGTACACTCACACCGAAGTGCACAACTCAAGAAAGGCTGTTTCATCTATGGCCATACCACCCTGAATGTGCCTGATCTCATCTGATCTCGTCAGCTAAGCTGGGTTGGGCCTCTTTAGTACTTGGATGGGACACCGCCTGGGAATACCAGGTGCTGTTAGGCTTAAAAGAAAATTTAAAAATCACGAGAGTTTGTCAGTGAACGTTTTAATTAATTTGCATTAATTACTTAGGTGACCTGATAGATTTCACATGCCTTCTGATTTAGTAATTAGCACTATTACCTATATTTTACTAAGACTCTAAGGACAGAAGGGAATATTTTTTAAAAAGCACTCAAGTTAGTACAATTAGCAAGGAATTGAAGCAGAGACATATTTTGAAACTAGATAGTCTAAATCTAGGCTCTAGCTCTCATCTTTCAGTCTGGACCACAGAACACGATCTGTAAAAGAGCTATAATACTGGAAGCCAAGCTGCCTGAAAGATGTTTGAAGAATTTGAAGAAGATTCAGATTTGGAGAGTAGCTATCATTTTCTCCAGGAAGATGTCTGTGAGTAGAAACTGGCTTATGTGGCATTTCTACTTGAATGGACATTTAGTAGGCACAGATGGCGTTTGAGATAACATCCTTTCATTTTCTTTTAGGAAGAAGGTCTTCACCTTGTATCATGATGCTCTCTGCCACTATCCCCAATGGAACTGCTTTCCACCCTTCCACATTTGTTTTGCTTGGAATCCCTGGGATGCAGGATCAGCATGTTTGGATTGCTATTCCCTTCTGCTCCATGTACATCCTTGCTCTGGTTGGAAATGGCACCATTCTCTATATCATTATAACAGACAGGGCTCTCCATGAGCCAATGTACCTCTTCTTGTGCCTGCTTTCTATTACTGATCTGGTCCTCTGTTCAACAACATTGCCTAAAATGCTGGCAATCTTCTGGCTCCGATCTCATGTCATTTCCTACCATGGCTGCCTCACCCAGATGTTTTTTGTTCACGCAGTCTTTGCCACAGAGTCAGCTGTTCTGCTGGCCATGGCTTTTGATCGGTATGTGGCTATCTGCAGACCGCTCCACTATACATCCATTCTCAGTGCTGTTGTGATTGGGAAAATGGGTCTGGCGTGTGTGACACGTGGTCTTTTCTTTGTCTTCCCCTTTGTCATTCTCATTGAACGTTTACCCTTTTGTGGACATCATATCATCCCTCATACTTACTGTGAGCACATGGGCATAGCCAAACTGGCCTGTGCCAGCATCAAGCCTAACACCATCTATGGTCTTACTGTAGCACTTTCAGTCACTGGCATGGATGTGGTCCTCATTGCTACCTCCTACATCCTGATTCTGCAGGCCGTGCTGCGACTGCCCTCAAAGGATGCCCAGTTCCGAGCATTCAGCACATGTGGAGCCCACATTTGTGTAATTCTTGTCTTCTATATCCCTGCATTCTTTTCATTTTTCACTCACAGATTTGGCCACCATGTGCCTCCTCAGGTACACATCATACTTGCAAATCTTTATCTCCTTGTGCCTCCTGTTCTCAACCCTCTAGTCTATGGCATCAATACTAAACAAATCCGCCTAAGAATACTTGACGTTTTTGTAAAGAGAAGGTGACAATAATCTCCACATAGACAAAAAGCTAATGAATTCCTAGCTTTACTTTGCTGCTTCTGCTAATCTCAGTAAGTCAGTATCATGTAACATTTAAGATTTTGAAGGTCTCAGAGCAATTCCTTCATACCTATAAAGTTAGGTATAGGCTATAGATGGATATTCAGTCTTAAAGGGAAAAGGAATGCATTAGGAGGGAATGTAAAACACTTGAAAGGAGAGCCATGAATGTTTACTGTGTCTCTCTACATAAGCTCATGTGTTAGAAGTAAAGGGAACATGGAGTTAAAGATCTATTTCAAGGAATTGAGAACGCACACACATATATATTTATTATTTAATCAATGGCAGGTATTTCTTAGAACTGGTGTCATCAATGAGAGTCTCAACCCTGGTCTTAGAAGGCTAGAAGAGACTAAGGCCCTTTGGACCTGGGTTGGGTTTGAAACAGATAAAGATGACAGCTGGGTGAGTCACTGTGAGATGTCTGAAAGCATGTTGCTGCAGAGGGAAGGCAGAACAGAAGTTTCTCAAGGAATTACTTCAAAAGATGCCACTCTGTAAAGAATATCCTTACTTCACGACTGACTTCTGCTTCTTGGCTTTCTAAGCAGTTGAGTTCAAGATTTTAAGGGCCACTGTGGACTGGTGTGATCTTTTGTTTACCTCAGTAGGTAGATTCCTGGGTGTACAAGGAACCCAAGGATAGTTTCTTGCTAGTTGCATCCAGTCAGAGTGACAAGAATCCTCAAGCAGCTGTCCTTCCTGCATATTTCCTTTGAGTCCTGGAACTGGAATTAAAATGGTTGTAAGCTGCTACATGGGAGCTGGAAATAGAACCCAAGTCCTCTGGAAGAGCAGTCAATACTCTTAACCACTGAACCATCTCTGTAGTCCCATTTCCAGATGTTCTTGATCATGAAGAACATTCATCCTTGTTTGTATTTTTCTTTTTCAATGATGTAACATTCAGCCTATCTATAGTTGGTTTAATATATCATGTGGCACTTGGTGAATAAGAGTCATATCAACAAAGAACATGAACTTTTACTGCAGTATCATAAAACTATACATACCATGAACTTTGTCATCGTGGCCTTTTAAAGTGGACAATTCAGGGATCTTATGCTTTCAATGTTGAGAAACCTTCAAATTTTGTTTATAAACCTCTACATCACTACAAGTAGAAATTCTGTAACAGATTAGAAATAACTACCCATTCCTCAATTTAATCAACAAAGGAATTTCACCAAGAACAAATCTGTTGTAGTTGCTTTAAGAGAACATAGCTTACTTATTGTAATTGAGCTTCCTTCCATTAAAAATATTTACCAAGGAGCCACTGTATACTGAGTATACAGTAGAGTTTAAAGGTAAATAGGCTTAAGAAACTCACAACCTAGGCGAGTGAAGAGAAGATGATGTGATTTCACCACAGCATGTCATTTGCAGTGACTCAGTATAAAAGACATGGGAGCCTTCAGTACTGCCAGTGACGAGGTGAATTCAGAAAAGGAATTTCATTGATAATGGGTCAAGATCCAGCCTTGACAACACAAGGGGTCAAATTTAGCAATGGAAGAAGACCACAACTGAAATCACATGAAGAAAATCTCATACAATTAAAAGCAGATAATAAATATGCTAAGTGAGATTGTATGGGGTCAGCAAATCTAAAACTCCATTGAGTTAAGAGGAGCAGCTGTTTCCCCCCCCCTCTCTCTCCCTGTCTTTCTTTCTTGCATATTCACATACATGTTCACTTTCAAAAGTTGCATTTTATATTAGGTAATGGAGAAACACTTTATGAAATTAGGTTGTGATTATAGTAAAAATGTTTCAGTGAAATGAAAAACCCTCAGACTCTTACTAAGATACACTGAATTAAGATAATAAGCAATACTAGTAATGAAACAAAGGAAAACAGTGATACAAATCTTAGTTTTGTTCTGCTGTCTTACCCAGAGGCTGTGCACTTTGTGTCATTGGTATGAAGGAGGGTGGCTTTGCCGTGTCTCTCTCAGGAGCCCCTGCTTATGAGGAGCTTAAGAATGCCCAGTTAAAGTTTCCTCTGAGTGGTAAATTTTTAACAACACACACTGGAAACAGGACAAAGGCACTCTCAGCTGAAAACACATGTGTGGTAATGAACTTATCAGAACATGGCTGGTTGTTATCTGTACCTGAGAAATTTTCTCCAGTAAGGATCAAGAGCAATCTTTTTGTTTTTTGGGTTTTTTTTTTTTTATTTTTAAAACATCCAATACCCCTTTAAAAGATTATTTTGTAGAAGGTAAACATAATTTGGTGAAGGGAGGTAGCCCTTACCTGTTGGAGATAATTTTAAACAGCATTGGTCAGTTTGTCATATCAACCAGCATTACCAAAACAGTACAAAATAGATCATCCAATTGACACATAAGGCACATTTAAGTTTTAAGAACTATCAACGTGTGAGTGCTCTGATTACAAAAATAGTTATAGACACTGAAACCTTTACTATTCACCGAGGCTTCTTATTTATTTGATGGTGTATTTTATAAATAGTTTCTGAGCCTGAATTTACAGTAAAGGTGAAAATGAAGGTTTTATTATATTCCAAAAGCGAACACTCACCAAAATATGTTTCTCCTACACTGTATAAAGAGAAAACTCACATGATATCATTCCATGAATTTAGAGAATAGAACACCTAAGTGTTTCTACTATCATTTAAAAAATGTATAATTTTAAATTAAGTTTTTGAGAATTTCATAGATCACAATAGTATATTTTCATCATATTCACACCATCTCTTACTCTTTTTAAGCACACAAACACATGTTTATGATACATAGTCATCATGTCAAGACCCTAAAGTTTCAATGTAAAAGACATCTTATGGTTTTTATTATTTTGAAATTAAGGCTTTAGTGAAACCAAGAATAAACAAAACAGTAAATTTAAATACAAAATACAGTTATATCAAGTCAGAAAATAGTTGCAAATCATGTATTAAAAACACAAAATCATAGAAATTTCCTTATGAAAATTTTATTTTTTGTAAAGAAGGGTATTTGATACAATGCTTCAATATGGCAAAATATTTAAAGATCTTTAATATTTAAAGATTCATATTTTTGAACTCCTATTCTTTATGATAATTTAATGTTCTAAATTTAGTATATACTTAAGGAAATAGAAATATATAGTTAGAAATGAAGTAAGATAAGACTATAATGAAGAAATTGTAAATTCAGAGGCATCAGCCCTAGTTTTAAAATATGACCAGTTATATCAGTACATTACTAAAATAGCATGAATAGTACTTTGAATTTGTAACCCCAATAAATTATAGCAGCTTTTATAATAAATGTAAGATTTTATAGTAAATCTTTAGTTTAACTTTTCTTTCATCCATTTCTTTAATGTGTTCATAGGTGTATGTATACATGTATATGTGTGGGTATAAATGAACTGTGGCATACATGTTGAGATCAAAGTACAACGTTCAGGTGTATTTCTATCCTTCTACCATGTGGGCTACAGGGATCTAACTCTGATCACGATGGGTGGCATACACCTTTACCTTCTAAGCCATCTCAATGGCCCTTAAATTCTTTTATTATTATTATTATTATTATTATTATTATTATTATTATTATTATTATATGTGTTTTGTATATGTGTGCATGATATGTGGATGCACATGCTATGGTGTGTGCGTGAAGGTCAGAGAACAACTGTGGGGTTAGCTCTTTCCTGTCTTTATGTGGCCTCCAAGAATTGGGCTCAGGTCATCAGGCTTGTGCTACTGTAATAATTCCAATAGAACAGCAACAAAAAAAAGTCAATAAGGAGTGATTTTGTGGCATACCACTTAATGAGTAATAAGAATTCAAGCACAATTCGTTCATTTAGTGTAAAGAGTATATGAGGACAAGCCTAAGGTGATAGATAACCTTCCCCCATGTGGCATGGGAAGATACATGTCCTTCTTGTAATGGCATGTTCCTCCCTAATGGATGGAAGGACATCTTAAGCTGAGCTATCTGAGGGTGGAGCAACCTTTGGGGGGAGTTCCATGGTGGCTGTCTTTCTTTACATAACATAGGGCAGCACATCACCTTGATGAATGGGGTCCATCTTGTTGGTCTGAGGACATATTTGAAATGGCTGACTGATGGACTATGTATTGAAGTCTTTGAAAGTAGCACATTTAGGACAGGATCATAGGCAGGCTGTAGTAGCTGATATTTAGCCTTTGTGGTGGATCATAAGACATAATACTGAGGTTCAGCTCTCTGCCCCAAAAGAACATGTCTCAGTAAGGGAGGAATTATACTGAGAAAATCATGCAAATGTAATCCTCTCTGCTAGCTTTTGATGTGGCAGGAAAGTGGGAAAATAGTGGATGAGATGGAGGTGTAGCCATGCTGTTTCTTACAGGAGTCAGTTGGTAAGAGAAAGGGAGTACTAGTCAGAACATTGCTAAAGAACCTTTCTTGGGACCACAACCTTGGAACACATGAGAATATTTGTATAGAGAGGATTACCATGGATGTGATGCTTTGACATACATTGACATTTTTTGGCTTTACTCTGAGAAATTCATTTAAGAAGGACTAGCCTTTGTAGTAGTTGTGTTTCATGCTTTTAGATATCTAAAATGAATAAGAACTCATGAAATAGGACTCACTATTTCTAAATGAGTTTATTTCACTGACTATTCATCATCTTATTGATTTATTAGATGTTTATTATATGCTATCATGTGCCAAGCATTACACATATGTTTGGAGTGCAAGGTGTGAGGAGAATACAGGCTTGGGTTGTTATCCTTAGTGCAATTATCCAAAGAACTAAGTTAAGTTTTTTTTTTTTTCTTAAAGAGCCTAGAGTCCCATGGCTATAATACAGAATTATTTATTTAAGGAGCTGCATTCAGGGATATAAATGTGATGAAACAGAACTAGGAGAAAGGATTCATTCAGTTAAAAGTTACGAGTCACTGGCACCTGGTTGCTACCGTTACTTAGCAGGATTACCTTGTTAACAGGAGGAAAATGGCAGAAGCCGGGATTTCTGAGTGTTACTAAAGTCACAACTTTCTGTATATGATGAAAGTATATGATTATAGTCAAGGGTACTTGTACTGCTATATTTATTAATGTTACAGGACATTCAATTCTAGGCTTCTTTTTATGCCCTTGGTTCAGTCTTGCTGACAATCACCTCTAATTGCCATCTTTCTACAAGATCTGTCTGCAAGAAGAATTTTATCAGAATTTGGCTGAATCCACCTTTTGTGGAGTTTTCATGATTTTGCAATTTTGATTTTTGACAAATAGTTTAAGGAAAAAAATGAAGTCATCTTATCATCTTAATTAAACATTGTTCCTTCCCAGTGTCAAAGAAGATAGAAGCTACTTTCAGCATGTCTTTCCTTGTCATTAATTAATTTATTTATTTACTTTACATCCTTATTAGAGCTTCCACTCTCTTTTCCCCTCCAACCCAGCCCCTCCTTCCTTCCTCTCCCCCTCTGCACCTTCCCTTTCTTCTCAGAGAAGGGGAGACCTCCCATAGCTATCAGCTTTGGCATAGCACGTTGTAGTAGGACAGGATGCATCTTCTATTGAGCCTAGGCTTGAACACAGTGCACTGTATCAGCTCCAGATCTCACTGGTAGCTGGAACTTTGCAGTTCTTATCTGATGTATCTGCTACTTTGAAATCTCTTTCTTACTCCTCCTTCTACTGGGCTCTCATAGTAAGCATCATTTTATTTTCTCTCTGAATTCTGTGGTTCCCCCCAGATTCTACATTTTAGTAAGATCATGTGATTGTTTGCTTTTTCTGTATGTGGCTTATTTTACTTGGCATAGTCTCCATCAAATATGTCTCTGTTGTGGCAAAAGTAAGGGCTTTTCTTCCTTGAGACTAACAACATTCAGACATAAACACACTGTACATTCTCTTCCATTATTTTTTCATTGACTCATCATTCAGTCAAGAAGAAGTATTTCCAGAATCCCTAAGATTAACCAGCTTTATCTTCTGGGAGTTCAGTCAATCTCCAGGGTCAGTTTTATACACAACAGCTATGGTGCCTTGTGGTTTAGTGCTGCAGAGGGGATTGTCAAGGAGCTAATTCCATACACATTGGGGCTTTTTCCTTAGGTGCCTTAAAGAAGTACATTATGGCTTCTGAGTGCCTGAGAGGAGAGTGGAGAGATGCAGGGCTGTGAGCATGAGTACTTGTTAAAATATACGTACATCCACATGTACACATGCAGTTCAAAATATTTGCTGAAGACGGCTGAGACTAGCTGCCCAGCTTCTCACTGCCTCCCATTCAGGTAAGAGAATGTAGGTGACAGTAGTCTTTACAACTCAAAATCTACTGCACGGCACGCACACTGACTGTCAGCTGTCCAGGCACCCAATGCCCATTTCCATGTTGACTGCCACTGCCAAATTCTCTCTTTCTCATACACACAGGAAAATATTTCCAGATCCCTCATCTGCTAGAAATGAATATTCCTTCATTTTGAGATGAATTTTGTATAAATGTGAAGTTAATTGCTTTCTCTTGTAGGTTTTTATTTTCTGATTGTTTCTGGGGGAGAATATGCCTATGTCTTTTTGCATTTTTGTTCATTTTTCTGACATGCTTTGAGTTATGATTTTTAGTGACAATGTATATATTTCATTGTATATTCACCTACATTTAATAATATATCTTCACAACAAGTTATCAATCATTTTTCCTCATTAAAAGCATTTCTCCTGCACACATTCTCAGACATTGATGCTGCGATGCTAACACTACCTTGTTACTACACAGCACAGCACAGTGCATAGCTGCATAGCATATGCTATCATTAATTCAGATTATTTTGTATGTTTAATATTCTAATATTCCCCTCCTTTAAGCATCTCAATTTTTTATAATTTAAATGCAGGTAGTTTCTTTGTTGCTCCCTTCAGGTACTTCACCAGGGTGCCACCATAATGCCTTGTAATAGCACCAGCCACCCTTCTTTCTTCATTCTCCAAGGCATTCCTGGGATGGAAGACAAACACAGATGGATCTCCATCCCCTTCTCTTCCATGTACTTCATTACTGTGATGGGGAACTGCACCATTCTTCTCACCATCTCCATGGAACGCTCCCTGCACAAGCCTATGTTCCTGCTTCTCTTCTTCCTGGCCCTCACAGACTTTGGTATGTCTACGACCACCATTCCTAAGGTGCTCTGCATATTCTGGTTTGGACAGAGTCAGATAAGCTTCGCAGGCTGCTTGGTCCAGCTGTTCTTCATCCATTCTATCTCCGCCATGCAGTCATCTGTCCTGATGACCATGGCCTTTGACCGTTACGTGGCTATCTGTAAGCCCTTGCGTTATTCCACCATTCTTTCCAATAGTCGCATTGGGCTCATTGGCCTAGCAAGCCTGGTACGAGCAATCCTCTTTATTCTCCCCATGCCTATCCTCCTCCAGCGTATGCCTTTTCATGCCAATCGAGTCATCCCCACTACCTACTGTGAACACATGGCTGTGGTGAAGATGGTATGTGTCGATACCACAGTCAATAGGATATATGGTTTGGTTGTGGCCATGCTGGTGGTTGGTATAGACATCTCAGCTATTGCCTCATCTTATGCGTTAATCCTACGAGCTATCATGCATCTCTCTTCCAAGGAAGCACACCACAAAGCAGTCAACACCTGTACCACACACATCTGTGTCATGCTTGTCTCCTACACCCCCAGTCTTTTCTCTTTTCTGACTCATCGCTTTGGGAGAGGCATTCCTCCTCATGTCCACACTATTCTTGGCAACCTCTACTTCCTTGTACCACCGATGCTTAATCCTATTATTTATGGAGTAAAAACCAAGGAATTTCGGGACAAAGTTACCAAATATTTATACAAGAGGAAGGAGCCTATAAGTTTTTCTCACAATCAGAAACTTGTTTGATGATCTAGCAGTTGTATTAGAAATCAATAGTGTCTACGGGGAATTGATTAATGGTAGAAATACATTGAAATGTCAGATTAGGGAAGAACTTCTTGATTTCAGTAACTCAAAGGCAATGCAATTGTTCCCCATGGTATGAAATAATGATATCTGCTCTTAATATTTAACAGTGTTGAGCAAACTACTTGTGATAAGATATATTAAAGTACTTTGAATGTCACCATCCACTCTTTTCCTGTGAGAGAATGTGGAACCTTCTCAAACAGAATACTATAGAGCAAACTGTAACTTTCTCATTCTCAATAAGTGCTCAAATATTATAATATATACTTGCCAAGGTATGCACAGCCAAGCCTGAGACAGGGTTTTGTGCATCTATTTGTGTAGTGGAAAGGAGGTTGGGAGAGAGAAAAAGTTGTTTAGAGGAGTGAAAGGGGTCAAGAAAGCTTGAAAATGAATTTAGAGTCACTGTTTTATCATCCTAGGCAGAAGTCTGACACTTGGACCGCAGAGTTTTCTGTTTCCTTTTGACCAAGGGAGTACATACTAGACACAAGCTTAGGCTTCTGGAGAAACTGGAGGAGAAGGAAGAATATTTGGAAACTCTAGTTAGAATAAGAAGGTTGATATGGATTTTAAGCAATTTTATACTTGCAAATACTGCTGGAGTCAGAATCTTTCAACACCAAACCAGTGTGGTGACAAGACCTTCTCTCTCTCTTTGAAGAGCTCTTTTAAAAAAATTTTTATTTATTTTTAATTCATTCACATTGGTGTTTTGCCTGCCTGCATGTCTGTGTGAGGGCATCAGATTTCTAAGACCGCTGAGTACTGCCATTTTGATCCTGGGAACTGAACGCAGGACTTCTGGAAGAGTAGTCAATGCTCCTAACTGCTGAGCCACTACTCCAGCCCTAAGAAGATTCTACTCTGATGGAACAACTCTTGAGAATATCTTAAGATGGAAAACTGTGAAAGTCAGCTTTACACTGAAAATCATGAATTTGTGCATAAGGATTCTCTGGCATAAAAATCTATGGACTGAGTACAGAGTCAAGATTTACTCTGGGCTTAGTAGCCAGTTCATCCACAGGCTGGCTCCATAGATCTTGTTTTTGCTTTGCATGGAGACAGTCTCACTATGTACTTGACTGGTGTGTAGCATGCTATGGAGACCAAAGTGGCCTCAAACTTAGAGAACCACCTGCTGCTGCCTTTCCCAGGCTGAGATTAAAGGGATGTACATTCACAACCAGCTCCACAGGTTATTAAAAATTCTAATTTTTAGTACAAAAATAATCTATCTTTCTTAAGAAAAATCAGAAATCACAACTCTAGTTCACTCAGGATGCTTTAGAAAAAGTGTTTTTAGAAAGCAAATAAAATAAATGAAACAATTTTAGAAGGAGCTTCTATAGGTTACCATAGTTGTCAAACTTTATGTCTTTCTGGGCCTTACTTTCCACAAAAAGGGCAATAAAAATGTTATCATTATTATTGTTCTCCATTACATTGTTATTAAAGACATATGTGCATTTGATAAGGCAGTCAACTGTGCTATACTATTCAATATAATATGCGTTTTCCTCTAGCTATGTACATGGACATATACTACATATGTAGGCATATACAACAGTTCTGTAAGAAAACCTGAAAATTTTAACCAATAGATGAGCAAGAAGATATAAATTGAATACATTTTTGATTAAAGTTTTTACTGATTTGATAGAAAGAGTTAAAATGTGTTAATACAATATATGATATTTTTAAAGGGATGGGACACACACATCCTTTATTTTTAACAAAAATAAAATGTAATAAGATAATAACAAAATCTATCATGTTTAAAAACAAAAGCCAACAGAAAAATTTTAAAAAATCCCCATGAGAAGATACAAAGATCAGAGACCCATTTGTTTACACATTTGGGAGTCCCAGAAAAGCGCTAAGTTCAAAGCTAGAGTATGAATGCAGAGGACCTGGTGCAAACACTTGTAAGCCCTGTGCTTGCTGCTTGTGTCTCTGTGAATTTATATGAGCTTTGCTCAGTTGTTTCAGAGCACTTTGCTCTCCTGGTGTTCTCCAGCCCCTCTGTCTCTTCTGCCCATTCTGCTTCCCCTTGAGGTTCCCTGCGCTCAAAGGGGAGAGATTTGATGGAGACATCTCACTTAGAAGACATACATTGAATAGTTTCAAATTAAATAAAGTAAATAATATACAAAGAACAAGGAGTATACCATTACACATTTCCTAGGACCAAAATATAAAATCTTCATTAGTGTATAGAAGATTTGATATCAATTGTGGACTGTTGATTTTAGTTATAGTGAAACAGAGCTGTCTCAAAAAGCAAATTTGTTTCCAGGAAATCCCAATTTGATGTTTGTTTACTCAAGTACTCTAAAATTCAATAAGGTAAAGCTTAAACAGTGGTTAGATGACTGATAAGTCAAGAGATCGTAATTTGTATATACTCTTGTCCCATTTAATTTTACATGAGTTTTCTGCCACTTCCTCAAATATAGTTTTAATGGTAAAATAATTCAATCTTGTTTTTGTATATTTTTAAAAGATTATTTTTAAATTTTTGCAATACAAAGTGTCACAATGAGACCACTGTCCACTTTAATATAAGCAGAACTGCTTCTTAGATAACCTAAAAAATGTAGTAACTACAAGTGGATCAGTGATGTCTGGGGAGATGGGACAGCTTGGGGATCACTGATTTTGGTGGAAGAATATTTTATGTTACTAAATGACTAAACATGAATTTAAGAAAAGCATACCCTTGACAAGAGATAGTCATCTTAAACATCTTCTATGAAAAAAAAACAGATTTATGATAAAGCCAGTATCATCTGTGGACAGGACTGAATTACAGTTTACAGTTTACACAAATTGGAATACATTGAAGTTTGTGTTTCTTTGATTATTTGTCTTTGTGGCTATTCCACAGCAGGATAGATATATCTGTTTAGTTATTTCAAAGCTCCATGGCAGTGCTTTTCAACCTTCCTAATGCTGTAAACATTTAATCCAGTTCCTTGACATTGCCCAGTGCATTGGGTCCCTGGGTAGGGTCACAGCAATCAGGACACGGGGATGCTGAGTGAAAAGAACCACTGCATACTTTATTGAATTATCCAGCATATTTTATAGGCAAGCAGAATAAAGATTTCTCACAGCTTCTAATTCTCAAGAGCTTCTATTTCTCAAACAGTAGTTTATCTGGGTTCAAGGTGACCAAAACCTCCTTTCAGACTGAGAAATCTGTCTGCAGCCCAACTCTTTTAAGTGACTTAGTTTAATTAAAACAAAAGATGTTTCTCATGAGAAAATGATCACAAAGGCCACTTCCTTAGGCACGCAGCACATCAGGATTCTCTAAAGAGGAAAGATGCTTTCTCTTTGTCCCAATGTGCTGGGATTCTCGGATATTCTTAAGTCACCTCACAGCTAGCAGGCTGGGAGCAGTCACCTCATGGCATCTCTCTACACTCATGTTGTGATAACCACCCCCGGCCATAAAAATTATTTTCATTGCTACTTCATAACTGTAATTTTATTTATAATTTTCAAAATTGTAATGTAAATATTTTTGGATATGGAGGCTTGCCAAAGGGCCACGACCCACAAGTTGAAAACTTCTAGAGAATTGCTGTATGTCTGTGAACATAATTTAAGCAGTCACCTACTGATAGATATTTATTTGTAGGGTTTTGATGCTTTTAGAAGAATTCTGTTATATAGATCATCCATTCACTGTTTGCACAAATAAGTATTATTGAAGAATAAATATGTAGAAATAATACTATAGGAGAAAATAGTATATACAGCAGTTTTTGTCAGATGATTAAAAAAACCAAACAAACACAACATACACTTTTAACCTTAAAATATGTTGAATCTGCACATGCCCCAGATGATGACTGGAGATACTGTAACATGTGTTAGCATCTCAGAGCAGGCATAAAAATTATCACACACTGAATAGCTTGCACAGGTCTTGTACCAGTGGTCATAATCTCTTTGAGTTCCTATGTGTACCTGCAATCTATAAGCAACCCAATATTAATAAACACAGACTTATTCTAATTATTTTTATTTTGAATTTGAAAAATTATATTTTAATTATTTCAGTTAGTATATAAAATAGCAAGTTTGATTATGACATTTTTGCATGTTCTTTTACTTATTCCACTATCTCCCTCCAACTCGTCAGTCCAGATAGGTACCATTTTGCTTTTGTGTCCTATGTACACAAAATATATTTAAATGTAGATTCTGTACAAGAGGAAATATGTAAAATTTCCTTTTCTTCCCCCCATTACCATTTCATATACCCTTAATCCTTTTGTCCCATGTTACTGCCCCCTTATATTTTTATGTCCTGTGCATATACACTTAAATCCATGTTTCACCCATTAGAGAAAGCATGAAGGATCGAATGAAAAGTCTGAGCAGAAGTGTCCCAGTGAAGAGTTCTGGGAATGTAGAGTAAGGGCATGCCATATGCAGCATTGGCTTTTTGACAGGCTCTCTTGTTAGCAATGAAACACTTGAACATAGACACTGCTGTAAGCAGACACCAGGCTAACCCATCCTTCCTAGAAGCCAGGCTTTCCTTTCAATCCTGCAGCACACTGTATCAAGGCAAGTTTGTATAAAGAACAAAATATGGCAGAGATGGTGCTGTGTCATTTCTGATTCTAGATCATCTTTCATTTAATCCATTCACTCTTGGGGAAAACAGATTCCTTGCCATGGGTTGTGCAGTAACTATGAAGAGATGTCTGCGACAAAAACTGAGGTCTCCAGTCAGCAGTGACATTGGGATTTGATTTTGGAATTGGATCCTACAGCTCCAATCAAATCTTAAGAAGATGTTTGCTTCAGTTGACATCAATTCTAAACTTTTTGAAAATGCCCAGCCAGTCAGCACCCACCAAGTTGTCATCAGACTCCCAATTGTCATATGTCTCATGCGAAAATATTGGGTGCTGCAAGTTGCTTTATTCTAGAATTAGTGTTTTCTTTTTAAAAATCTTATTGAAAGTGCTTAGAACAAAACATATACAGAGTGTTACATGTCATACAAACAATGGTCAAATGTACATTTTTATGGCTTGCTACACAGAAGGAAAAGTAAGTATGGACATTTCAGATCCAAGTTTCCTCTGCCTTGTAACTACCCAGGCCTTGACTTTTGGATAATTACCTTATGCAGCTCCATGCTGCCCAGTTGAGATTTTTCCTTAGCAATATATGACAGATGGCTACCCTTCCTTAATTCTCTATAATGATCTGGATTTCTTTATACCTGCTAATTTATATTGCCAAAACCATGAAGTTACAAATCCAGGAGCTCATCATGGTATATGGAAATTGAACCAGAGCAGGCCCACAGGGTACAGTAAACTGCCTGGGCATGGAATGGGTATCAGAAGAGTAGAAACTGGATGGAGGTATGTCAAGGCTTCAAAATGCAGGGTAAGCATAACAGAAAACGAAGGTATTTTATTCCTCTAAGTACTTTGAAACTGTTTATATTTCAATCACAGCAGAGTTTAAATTCAGTTTTGTTGCTGAACATGAGGTCGTCACATAATTTTTGCCATGTTTCTTTGTCGGCTGCCTTACCCGTCCAGTGGAAGTAAGGAGGCAAGCAAGCAACGAGCTCTTCCCCATGCAGTTTAATTAGGATCCTTGTAATCTTGCTTGCTACATCTTACTTATTTCTATTTACATTTTATTAGTTACATACTTATTCCTAATTCTATATCTTACATCTATCCTTACATCTTATTTCTATATCTACATCTTCTCTCCTATCCCATTACCAGCCCCAATTCTAAATACTTACTCCTAAATCTTACATAACTCATCACCAGCCCTAATTCTACATACTTACTCCTATCTCCACATACTTACTCTCCAGCCTCTCTCCAGCCCCCAGCCCTTGCGGGTTAAATACTCTCCCTGGTCCCAATCAGCATCAGCTACGTGGCAAAGTATAATAGGCTGCGGGAATTCATGCCAGCTTGCATCACAAACTAGAGGCATTCAGCTTCTCCAACTAAGGGCTTGATTATCAATGCTCTCTGCTTTGGCCAGAGACCAGGTGTTCAATATATATGTATATAGGGTGGCAGCTGCGGCTCCCCACATTTCTTGACATTTAAGCTTGTCCTATTAAGTGTTCCACTTAGTTTTGCTTCACAAATGTTTCAAGCCTTGTACTCTACAAATACGAATAACTGAGTGGGAAGAGCTGAATCTGAATGCAAGCTGACCTGTTCACTGCTTGTGTGGGAAGGTTTTATAAAGAAGCCAAGCCTTTTCAAGTTAATATGCAAGGCATGTTATTATGCAGCTGAAATATTATACATAAAATGGCTGGGGTAACCATAAGAAGAACCCCTACATATGGTGCTACTACTGGAATTAATGGAAGGTAAGAGAATGTGGCCTTCCATTAATGGAGAAACAATCTAACCTTAGCTGTTGCCCTGAATTTTTCTTAAGGGTTTCTTATTACCCAGTATATTGACCTACTTGATCAAAATATTTGCTCCTATAATATAATTGCATCCTATAATCCTTCTTAAATGATATGATACTTCGAGGATAACAGAAAATTCAATCATGAATTTTCCTAGATATTTTTTATGCATTCTGACATGGTGATCATGATGGCAGCTGAAAGTGAGCGTTACGTATAAATACTCTGCATGCTCCAAACTTCAACAGGAAATGAAAAGACTTGAAGAAGCCACCTAGACCCATGATAATACCACAGGTTCTCCCCATGTCAACGTTTCCCCCGAGTACTCCATAAGACTGTTTATATTATGAGTAAATTGGTATCTGTTTTAACAGATCGATCACGGGTTTCTTTTACACCTTATGTGGAAGATGTATATAGGTTTTGATGTAGGCATCTTCCGAAGCTAATCAGGGCCAAATAAAATCCAGGAGAAGAGTGTTCATTCAGAAAGGCTTTTCTGCTCTAGCCTAAAAGAGTCGAATTTGCTATTAAAATTGATAGACTGACTTATTCTTTTTTTAATTCAACAAATTTTTATTGATTTATTTATGATCAAACCAATCTTATAGCCTCTAATCTGAAATACAGATAATGAATACAATTATTGTGCTAAAAATTTTATAATTTTATAGACAGAGGTGAAGGTAAAGAAAAACACACAAAGGAATATGACATGATTACATATGATAAATTGTCATGTAAAAAAGGGTGAAGATAAGTGTCCTGATGGTTTGAAGAAATAAAAAAAGGCACAGGGGATGATTTTCATTGCAAGGTGACACTTGTAATAGTGTCTAAGCATTTTAGTAAGAGAAAAGACAAAAGGCGAAAGTGATTCAGACAAGTGAAGCATAAATGAACATATTAAAGGGTGAAAAGGTAACATGTTTGAGATGCATGGGGTCCTCAGTGTAGTGCACATGTAGATATTTGAAGTATACAGAAAAGCAGAAGCTGGAAGTAATGATACTTCATTTTATGATTTTACATCTTAGAGAACCGTAGATGTTAGAAACTTGCCAAAATACTCAACTTTAAGATTTCTGTAAATTCTGTAGAATAGATTGGAAGCAAAACATTGCAGAGGTTGGGAAACGAGTTGTGAGCATGTCAAGACAGGCCATACTTATGCACCATTTCTTTCCTTTTTTTCTTTCTTCCTTTCTTTCTTCCTTTCTTCCTTCCTTTCTTTCTTTCTTTCTCTTTTTTTTTTTTTTTTTTTTTTTTTTGGTTTTTCGAGACAGGGTTTCTCTGTGTAGCCCTGGCTGTTCTGGAACTCACTCTATAGACCAGGACAGTCTCAAACTCAGAAATTTGCCTGCCTCTGCCTCCCAAGTGCTGGGATTAAAGGCGTGCGCCACCACTGCCCGGCTGAACATTTCTTGAAGCTCTTCCTAGTCACTGTTTCATCTATTGAGAACCCTTTGTCTAGTTCTGCACCCCATTTTTTCCCTGACTTATTCTTAAAGAAAGAAGAAATTTAATGTGATGGCTAGAGATAAAGACTATAAATGTCTTGCTCATTATTACTCATTTAAGAATCTCACTGGCAAGTCAGCTTAGCCTAATAGGTGACCTATGAGGGTTAGAAGAGAAAACTAATAATACTATATTAGAATCTCAAAAAATAAATGACTTTTTTTGTTTTGTTTTTAAATTTCAAACACAATGTTATAGGTTGAGATTGGGGTTCAGAAATGTAAGGCCCTTTCTCCTAACTGTAAGCTCAATGACCACATCTGTTTGCCTTAATATTAAGATGATAATTGGGCTAGCGAGATGGCTCAGCGGGTAAGACCACTGATTGCTCTTCCGAAGGTCCTGAGTTCGGATCCCAGCAACCACATGGTGGATCACAACCACCTGTAATGAGATTGGACGCCCTCTTCTGGTGCATCTGAAGACAGCTGCAGTAAATTATGCCGGAGTGAGCGGGGCTGGCAGAGGTCCTGAGATCAACAGCAGCCACACCCACGATAGCTCACAGCCATCTGTACAGCTACAATGTACTCATACATATAAAATAAATAAAAATAATAAAAAAATAGAAAATATTTTTTAAAAAGATGATGATTAAAAGTTGTCTTTACATTCCATGCTTTTATTTTATGCAAGTTGTTTTAGACATGACATTATATAATTACATTTTTACAGTGATTCATTATGATAAATTTTATTCACACAATGATTTAAAACACAGTAACAGGGCAATACTTCACCAAATAATGTAAGTTGATCTTTATGCAGGAGGTAAGCCACTCTGGATGAATTCATGTGAGGCTAATGTTGGTTTAGAAGCAAGTAGTTTCCACTTCACATGCATTTTTTAGAGTAGAGTTCCCTCTCACAGGAGTATCTTGAATTATGAGTCCAAACAGCATGACTTAATTTGCAATGAAACAGTTCAAACTATGTATTTCAATAGTTCATAAATCCTGACTATATATGACATATATTATCACTATCATTTGAGTAGTCTTGTAAAATTTCACATTGCTAACAAATTAAAAAGTCACAATAGGGTGAGTAATTACTCTTCAGTTTCCTGAGAGGTTATTATAAAGAAGGATCCAGTGAAAGCACACCAGGATCTTTTTAGCAAGAAGATAGTAATTAGAAATAAACAGAACTTGAGAATGAGCATATAGAAAAAATGGAGTGAGACCACTCCTTTTTGGTCTATTCTTTCCGTAATATCCACAGGTCTTGGGTGGTTGTCAAAGGTCTTCTCAGTAACCTCATCATTTATCAAGGTGAAAGTTTATTACTGGGATTTACATCCTATGAAGTTCATCTGCACAAGCACTTGACGACCCTGTCCCGTATCTCTTTCATTTTAATACCATAGATAATTGGGTTGAATAATGAAGGTATGAGAAGGTAAAGATTGGCAAGGATAATGTGAGCATGGGGTGGAATGTTGCGGCCAATGCGGTGGGTGATGGATGAAAACAGTGCAGGTACATAAGTGATGAGAATGACAAAGAAGTGGGCTGAGCAGGTGTTGAGGGCTTTGAAGGTGGCATCTCGAGAGTTGAGGCGTACCACAGTCTGCAGGATGAAGACATACGAGAAGCCAATTAGAAGCAGATCGAGTCCCACTACAAGCAAGATCACAAAGAGCCCATAAATCCGATTGGGTCTGGTGTTACTACAAGCCATTTTTACCACAGCCATGTGGTCACAGTATGTGTGAGGAATGATCCTGTGACAGAAAGTCAGCCTTTGAAGTAGAAGAGGCATGGGCAGGATAAGGATGACACCCTTGGCAAGTGCCACCAGTCCTAGGCGTCCAACTAGAGAATGGCTCAGAATTGTGTTGTAGCGTAGTGGCTCACACACAGCCACAAAGCGGTCAAAGGCCATTGCAACAAGTAGGGCTGATCGTACCACTGAAGCTCCATGAATGAAAAACATCTGTGTGAAACAGGCATAGACGGCTATGACTCGATCATCAAACCAGAAGAGGCACAGGACCTTGGGCACAAGAGCTAGAGTAGAGATGAGGTCAGCCACCATCAGCAGGGCCAGGAGCAGGTACATTGGTGTGTGAAGTGTAGGGTCTGTGATAACCAAGAAGAGGATAGCACCATTGCCAATGAGGATAGCCAAGAGCATGGAAGTAAATGGAACAGAGAGCCATAAGTGTTGTGATTCTAAACCGGGCACTCCCATAAGAGTGAAAGTCATGGAGCTGGAGTGGTTGAAGATTAACATGCCAGAAACCAGTAGTAGTTGTTAAAGAAGGCTGAAATACCTGCCAACAAGATATGGGAGTTGGTTGATTTTACTGGTTTTGGTTCCAGTGGTTGGCTAAGTTGTGACCCAGAGAAAAATGTCATAATGCCTTCTTACAGTCATGTAATGCACAGCCTAGTTTCAGTCCCATTTCTAAGACCTTTTATTGTTTTCATAATAAATTTTTATGGGTCTTAGCCTTCAATATAAAGGGTGTATAGAAAGTCTTCATTTTTTGCTTTCACAATTCAGTAATCCTATGCTTTAAAAAAAGCCACCCATCCCCTGCTATGACAGCAGGATCACTTAGCAGGTAACAAGCTTGCTGTGCAAAAGTGATGACCTATTTTAGATTCTTGGAACTTGTATAATGGTGGAATGAGAGAAACAACTCTACAAAGTTGTTCTCTGACTTCTACATACACAACCACACATTCAATAGAAATAAATCTTAAGTTTTTCTGAATAATAATAGTGATATTAATAAAATAGTAATATTAATAAAACTGTAATTTTCTGAGTAATAATAGGAGAAACATTTTCATCCTTGAACAAAGGCTGAGAGAACCTGATAGAATCTCATGATGTTTTCACTCGTATGTCTTTCATATACACAGAAAGGGGGAGCAGGAGGCATACTTCTTCAATTTGTGTTCCCAGATGGCCGCACAGTTTAGAGAAAATATTATTTGAGATCTTTTCCCTTTGCATACCATGTTTCTTTCAGGAGTATCTCTGGTAGTAACATTCTTTCTCTCCATGCGACCTCTGTTTGTGGAAGACAAGGATCTATACAGGGACGCTGTGAAGTGACTGCCTCTTGAACTGTACATACTTATACTTTCTGGATAATTCATCGAGATATCATTCTCTTTTCCACTGTTAATGTCCTTCATATATAGAATGTAGATGTTTTTATATTTTATTATAAATATTTACTTCAAATTTGTCTACTGGACTTCCTACGAGTATGCATTCATGCCAGGGTCCTCATCATTAATCAGCAGATGTTTTCTCACTAAGGATCTTTGAATAATCTATGCAGTAATAAAATCAACACCATACTCTACTAATAACAATTTTGGGGGTAATGGAATACATGTGATATGAAAGGAAAAGGGGACTATTTGTGAAGATAAGAGGACTAGCAATGGGGAGTGTAGGAGAAGGTGGTTGGGGGCAAATAAAATAAAATATAATGTATGAGAATGTGAAGATAAAACCCATTACTTTGTATGCTAACTAAAAAAAAGAAAAAGAAAAACAGAAGTCCATGTAAGACACTGTATTCAAATAAGTTTCTTTTATTTTGGTGGCCTTTCCCTAAGAAGATAAAAGGCAGCTTCTATATTCCTTACTTTTTAAAAACCACTTGCTTTTGGCAATTAACACATGCCATTTAGCAGCAGGGAATTAGGTAAAGAGTTTATTGCTAGAGCTTTCTCTGGCAAGCTAGTCAGGAGCCTCACTAGCCAGGTGAGAGACTGGGAGCTTGTTCACTCTGTGAACCAGGAAGGAAAGAAAGAAGTCACTCACACAGACAACATAATACACGTTCTGATCAGGCCTGACTACCTGTTTTATTGAATCCATGACTGTTCATGCATAACTACACACAGACAAACAGACATATACATATATACATTTGATGAATGGGACTGAACCCCAAATGCCATACACATACATTTGGGTGGATGGATGGGGCAAAGCCCCCCTACCCAACATCTTATTTCTATTCTCTGGCCTTTTTATAGGCAAAAGTTCTTAGAAAATTACCTCATAGATAAAATGTCAGACAAAAGGGGAGTTACAGAAGGATGTCCATAGTAAGTTCAAAGCAGTTTGTTCTATATACTCATTATAAGTTCAAAACAACAGTTTCACACTACCTCATTTTATCATTGTGCACACATGCCTTCCTTCCTTCTGTCCTGCCCTCCCTCTTTCCCTTCCTCCCTCCTTTCTTTCTTTCTTTCTTTTTCTTTCTTTCTTTCTTTCTTTCTTTCTTTCTTTCTTTCTTTCTTTCTTTCTTTCTTTCTATCTTCCTTTCTTTCTGGACAGAGTTTCATTTGTGTAGCCCTACCTGTCCTGGAACTAGTTGTGTCGACCATACTGACCTTGAAATCACAGAGATCTATCTATCTCTGGGTTCTCAGTGCTAGAACTAAGGGCATGCACCAACACTGCCCAGCTCCATCTATTTTTTTTTAAGAGCACAGATATTCAGCATGAGCCTAAAATCTCTGCTTATGTGTCTATATGTTGGGAGATTTAGTTTTATGGTATAAAGTGATATTCATGAATTTTCTGAGCTGTTGAAGCAAGCCATAAGGTTGACTAATGGTTCTTAGAAGAAGTAATATCACTTTGCGTGAAGAAAGGATCTATACATTCTTTGGATATCTACTAAGTAGTTAATATTTACAGAGGTGTATATAATAAGGAAGAGAGGAGAGGACCAAATTCAATAAAGTCCTTGCCAGAAAAAAACCCACTATCACCAATATTTCAAACATATTAGAGTGCCATGTGACATTCACTTAGAAAGAACTTTGCCTGCATAATAAGTAGATGTTCAAAATGGCTCATTTTGATGCAGGCCACAAACACTCCAGATGAGGGTTGCCTAAGAGAATCTACAGATCCTATACAACACAAGAAGATACAGTGGAGGCATTTACCTGATCATATGGCTTTGAGCTGCTTTGTTAGGCTAGAAGCTTACTGATGAGATGTAGGAGTTCTGTAACATCCTGGTAGGACTTTGGAACTCTGAATTTGCTGACACTGTCATTGGAGCAAACCTGTCGGGACCTGTATAACTTTCTTCATGGAGTAGAAACATACATATTAAAGTAGTTTATTATAAATATAATATTTATAATAAGTGTTATATTTATGCACAGTCTTTTTCTTGTAAAAATCATAGCTATGATGTGCTTTGACTAATATTGTAGAATCCGAGTTTATCCAAAATTATTTCTGTTCTGCAGCACTCGTCTACTTCAGTTGTGTCTGCATGACAGGTCTAAAAAATCTGTCCATAGACCTGAGGTGCACGCTTCACAGTGAGCCAGTCTCCTGAGGTGGCCGGTCACTAACATCTCCTAACTCAGATGTGTTCCAGATTGATCTCTGTAAAGTCTGTGGAGAAATCTACATGCTTTCTTTATTCAGGCATAAAGGTGCCCTAAGAAATATTTCGTTATAGCCAAACTAAATTGAACAATGTTTCCGGGCCCCAACAATGCTCCAACTAATCCTAATCAGGGCTGAGCTGATTCTCGGCCTGGAATTTCTCAAGGATGTTTCCTATTCAGACAGATTGTCTCCAGAGAGGGAAAAAGACAAAGCATTAAAGTTTACTGTCAACAAATGGCAAACTATTTCACATATCAGAGAGAAGTTGATTAGCTCCCCTGGCAAATAGGGGGTCTGTCATGAACCTCCCAGAAATCACTCCCAGGGCCTAAGTAATGTATTATTCATGAGAGGTTAGCTAGAAGGAGACCCCAGGTGCATACTTCTGACAACCTAGAAGAATGAGATAGTTGGGTGTTTGTTTAGGGCTGCCAAGTAGCCCAGTTGGGAAGAGCACTTCCGAAGGAATCCTTTACACCTGGCTGTTTAATCTACTGTCTTTGTTGTGACTGCTACCTGCCTATGTGATCTCTGACATTCGCCCTGTTTTCTATTTACTATGTAAAGCCTGATTCTTATTTTGTGAAAATACATTCAGATAACACACTTCGGTTGTTGTGTCTGTCTGTCACCTGCCGAATCCCTTTCACACCTGGCCAAAACTCTCATCACCCCACAGAATAAGGGCTCCCCCCCACCCCCGTAAGAAACCCGGTCCATGGCATATTTTACCTTTTCTTTTATTGTTGCTGTTGTTGCTCTTATAGAATTATCAAAGATCTCCTCATATAGTTATCTGACCCAAACTGACATTTACAACTAAAGTAATCTGGCAGCATCCCCCTTGCCTCCTGTACTTATTCTCTTACCTACTCATAAAATCAATGCTTTTGTTGAAACTGATGCATTATACAGGACTGAAGTTGCCAAATTTTTGAGTCTTTAAAATGATCTCTATTGATTATGTAACCAACAGACATGGACAAAGAATGGCAATAATAGTATGGATATAGAACTGGGAGGTACTATTAAAGAAAGAAAAAAATTATAGACCATATTGTTCTGTTTTACCTTAAATTTCTTTTGGGCAAAGCGATATACTCAGGCTGTAAACTGCTTGTGCGCAGTCAAATGAAGGTTGATTTTATGTATTTTATTGCTTGTAGACTGCAAAATGTAAAAGTAATGTATGCATTAGATTTTGATCTCCATTATGCTGCCTGAATCTGTACTATCTTTCCTTTCCAAACCCAGTCCCCACAAAACTCATCAGCCTTCATACCCTTTATATGTCACAGAGCCACAAAGTGATTCACACCATTGCCATTAATTATAAATGCTAAGTGGTATAACAGTTCTCATACCGAGACCCAGACAACTGCACCCAAGTAAATATCCAGCACTGAAGCCTAGGAGCTCTAGTCTCCAGAGCACCTGCAACAATTCCCGGTGCTGTCATGTTGAGAATGACCAACCTAAGAAAATGTGGTTCATGGTACATGAATCTAGGTCCCCATTTATTCTCTATTATTTTACCTCATTCCACCTTGTTTCTCTTTATCTGTTAGGTAAATTTACAGACAATGACTACAAAGTTCAGCAAATGTTATAACTGAGATGGACAAAAAGTTGTGGTGCTTGAAGGGGAATTTTCTTGTACAGGGACAAATAAAATTGTAAAGAACATTTGCCAGATTCTTAGGGGATCAGAGAACATTCTGGATGGAGACGTGTGTGTGTGTGTGTGTGTGTGTGTGTGTGTGTGTGTGTGTAAACATACAATATCTGAAAACTTTGATTTCTTTAGAAAATAGAAATGCAGTGTGGACTTTGCCTCTAACTACATAGATTCTTGGGGGCAGGCGCATTCTCTTTGACTGATAGCACGATTTCCATATCCCTTTATTAATAAAACCATATCTTCCTCTATTTTCACCTTTTCTCTCTACACACACTAGTTATTTTTTAAGCATCAATTAGCCCAACTTTTGTTTTTTAAGAAGTTCTTCCCATTTAGCTCATGCTTATTAAGTACTCACTACATAGCTGGATTTGTAAATTAATTAATTATGCTGTCATAGTTCACATTTCTTTGTCATTAAAAATAATTTCTGGATTCTTGGATCTTTACTCTCTCACTCCTTAAATCTGCTGTGAACTCTCTCATCTTTCATAAGGGAGGTGTAAAGGTTGCTGAATGACTAGAAAATAAATGCTTGTTAAACAGGATTAATGGAGCTATAGATAGATATTGAGAGAAAGCAATTGAACCAAAAGAAAGATAATTATTTAAATTTTAAAATTAAGACTTACCTAGAAATATTCTATTACCTTCTTACCACTCACCTTGCTTCCGATAAGCAGAGCATTCCTATCTGAGGTTGAATGTGGTTTTTGTTTTCTACTGAGCTCAATAGAAAAGCACTCTCTCCCTGCATTTCTTTCTGTAAGATGACATATAAGTTTTCTTGTTGCTATGGGCCAAGGTTCTCTCATCATAGAAAGAAAGTTTTGTAGTCTATGATTTCGTCTTAGGAGAAATCTGAGCATAGGGACAGGTCTTCAGAGACCAAGGAAAGAGAAAAGTACAGCATAGCTCATCAGAGAATACCACTGGGTGTTTTATTAGAAGGCCAGCATGTCTTGAAAAGCAGTCCCCAAAGGAGAAGAAGTTGTTGTGACCATTCCCAGTTTCCACGTATTGTGAGATTTTCACTGTGTACCACTCTTCTGAAGACAGAAACAGCCTTTCAGTGATGTTTTCACCTAGGAAAACAAAGGTTCACTTAATAATTTGGATTTTTCAATTCAACTTTCTTCTTTTGATTTTTGTCAAGCAATGTCATTTTCACTTTTCAAATGACAAGGACTTGGCTGAAGTTGTTTTTGGAAATCTAAGTAATATTGGAAGAATTTTGCTTTTTTACATTACTGTGTATTTTACTACTTGACAATGATTGGTCTATAAGAGAGGTTTTGTACCATAGCTACTGTGTAAAGCCCACTACTGGGGAAAGACAGCTAACCCTGAAGGGCATTTAAGGGGTGGTATGGGAACCTAAGACAGCGGAAACTTTTTAAAATATATAAAGACAATTGTAATGAAGTTACCAAATAGTGGGGGAGATGGAGTCCCAATTGGCAATCTCTTATCATCAACTGAAGCTTCCAGCACCAGGACTATGTAACATCTACTTGAATTGTTGGCCAAAGGGAAATCTCCAAACAACTCATGCTGTGACAAGACAATAGGTTGTTTTCCACAAACAGACAGCAAGACCCCTTTGCTGAAAACAACACCCAAACAATTCATTGAATGTGGAGAGGTCAAGCTGGTGCCTACATAGAAATAGAACCTTCACACCTACATTCTAGTGTCTTTGGTATGATAGGGTACTCTGCAGGTTATCAAAAGAGAAACATAAACAACAACACAGACACAATCCCTTTGGTCTTTGTCCGACCTGCAAAATATGTTAGGGTGATGGTGGTACTAAGCTTGTGGGAATAAAGAACCAATGTCTGATTTGACTTAAGGCCCATTCCACGAGAGGGAATCCATACCCAACATTGCTTGGGTGACCAAGAACCAGAGTCTAGATAGCCCAGAGACATAGGGTAAAACCAAATACTACTCATTTTGAAAAAAAAAAAAAATAGTGATAAAATGCTCCTTAAGTGGTGGATGCCATGCAGGAGGAACTGCAGTGGGCAAGTGAGCTTTCTGGAGTTGGTCCACTGTTTTGCACAGCTGTGGTGGATATACCTTGGAGAGGCAAAGCCCTAGTGCATTCATCTCTAGATTGCGTCTTGCTGCTGTGGCGCCTTCTCATGTTTGTCATTGCTATATTCCTCTTCTATACAGCATGGTATGAATGGGCATGGGGAGACCCTCACTGACTCTGGTCTGGTGGTGGAGGCTGCCCAGTCTATTGGGCAACTTCCCTGCAGATCAATGTGCAGATAATATTGCTTAGATGGATTAATGGTTTTAAAGAACTCCTGACTTGATTTAAATAGTTTGATTAAGGGAGTAGATTAGGTTGTTCTATCATGAAAATATCAGACAGAACTAAAAATGAAGTGTACCTCATCCTTGTACAGTAGTGAGGGCTACACAGCTCAGAAAAGGAGTAATGTGAGCTTTCATGTGTTACAAGCATGTAATTGTCCTTGGAAAAGAAAGTGGGTTTGGGACAAGTTAATGATCAAATAAAACTTTCATTCTAAGTTGGGTCTGAGTTCTTTGATCTTATGATCTAGGGATATGGTCACAGGTTTTGGTGTGCACCCTGAAAAGACAGGGTTACAAACAAAGAGGAAATAACTCTACTATGAGCATGAGAATAGAGAACAGATGGTTAGCCAGTTTAACTGAACAAGACTTCAAAAATAAGACATAAGATAGATGATGATTCGTTTCTTGGTAAATACAAATTATTGTCAGCTAAGCATAGGGAAACATCAGAGAAGTTTCATCAGAGAAGCTTCCCCTTGCAAGAGACAGGAATAAACACAGAGATCCACAGCTAGACGTGTGTGTGTGTGTGTGTGTGTGTGTGTGTGTGTGTGTGTGTGTGTGTGGCGCTTGGAATACACAGATCTAAATGGGGTATTTTCATAGAATTTCTTACTTCAGGTCTAAGGGAGCCCTGTGGAAGAAGAGGTAAAAGAATGTAAAAGTCAGAAGGGATGAAGGACACTCAAAAAACTATAGACTTGGCTTGCTTAAACTTTGTTAATCAATGACAAAAGAATTATTTCTTTGGGGTTATGATGAATTTGTGGAAAAGTAGATGGTAAGATAGGTGTTCAGTTAGATATGAGTTTCAGAAGAAGAATATATAAAATAATTCTCTTGTAATTACCTTTTATGTAATAATTTTAATTTGTTTTTGAAGAATATGTTTTAGTGTTGATTGTTTTTTTGGAGAATATATAACTTGTGGCTATGAGATAAACTTTTATTCTTATGGAAGACCCCCAGAACTGGGGAGATCTTCACTCAAGTCTCAGGATGATGCGACCACCCAATAACTCACAAGAGACTGACCTTGCTGCAATCACATGAGGTTTATTTGGGGTAAGCCAGATCTGGGATCGAACTCATAGCCTGGCAGACCAGAGGGGTTCGACCACAAACACAAGAAGTGAGGGGTATTTAAAGGGAAAAATGACAAACTAGGGGTGGTGAGAGGGTTACCAAGGAAACATAACATAAAAACAGTGGAAAATTCCAAAGGGACCCAACCCCTGGTTGAGTCAGGTCACAAGGAAGTAGTCCTGCACACTCATTGTCTAGAGGAATGTGGTTTGGTCAATGCTATCTTCTTCTTCTTCTTCTTCTTCTTCTTCTTCTTCTTCTTCT
>NW_022196904.1:93409654-93445183 GCF_008632895.1 Mastomys coucha
GATCTTCCAGTCCCAATCTTCTAGGATTCATAGCCACTATGCCACCACACCTCCAATCCCAGACGATCGATCTTGAACTCATAGATCTCTCTCTCTTAATCCTCTGGAATTCGTAGCCACTACACCTCAAGATCTCCATGTCAAGATTCAGGTTGGAAACTTGTTATCTCTCAGCCTCCAGATTAGGGCCAGGTGAGCCCTCCAATTCTGGATTGCAGTTCATTTCAGATACAGTCAAGTTGACAACCAGGAATAGCCACTGCACTGATATTCTGCTATACTCACATACCCAGTGCCTTATTAGCCTTCATTAGAGAAGCTTCCCTTCACAGCAGACAGGAATAAATACAGAGATCCACAGCCAGACAGGTGTGTGTGTGTGGGGGGCTTGGAACACACAGATCTAAATGGGGTATTTTCATAGAATCCCTTACCTCAGGTCTAAGGGAACCCTGTGGAAGAGGAGGTGAAAGAATGTAAAAGTCAGAAGGAATGAAGGACACCCAAAAAACCAAGGTCCTCTAAATCCAGCTGAGCAAAGCTTATATGAACTCATAGAGACTGAAGCAGGAAGCACAGGGCTGGCATGGGTCTGCACCATGCCCTCTGCTTGTATTATGGCTTTCTGTTTAGTGTTATTATGGGACTCTGGAGTGTTCGAATGAGTGGGTCTGATTCTTGTGCCTTATCATGGGCTCTTTTCCTTTAGTCAATTTGCTTTGTCTAACTTTAATATAATAGTTTTTGTTTTATCATATATATATATATACCAATATATATGTATAGATATATACATATACCAATATTTATGTATAGATATATACATATCTATATATGCATATATGTATATACACATATTTGTATACACACACACACACACACACACACATACACACACATATAGTCATGTTTAGTTATCTCTTAGAAGCCTGTCCTTTTTTAACGAGAGACTAAAAGGGAGTGGAGGCAGAGCAAAGGAGAGATGTGGAGAGGGGCTGGGAGGATTAGAGGGAGGAGAAATTGTAATCAAGATACTTTGTATGAGAAAAGAATGCTTTCAATAAATCACCACTAAAAGTAGAGTGCTTTCTGCTCTTCAAGAGGACCTTTAAATCCACACATGCCAGTGATGTTCCATATGATCTGCTGCCATCTTCTGGCCCCAAGTGGAACAGCATGCCCGAGGTGCACATTTATATAGGCTGGCAAAACATGAGCACATAATTAATTCAATAAATTATATTGTTTATTCTATAATAATATAACTCATATTAATTTAATAATATTATATTATTAATCACATATTAAAATCCACTAAAAAACAACAATTAATTTAAAAAATCTCTGCTGAAGATGTGTGTGTGTGTGTGTGTGTGTGTGTGCATTTCTTGTGTGTGAGTTTCTAAATTATGATGTGTGAGTTGGGTGTGTGGAGAAATGGGACAGATCTTGGAGGAGGAAATCATAATCAAAATATGTGGAGAGAATATCTTGTGAATTGTATGGAAGCATCACCTGTCAATTACAAAACCTACTAAAATCTATGATTTAGACAGGAAATAGAGGTAGGGCATCCAGGAGAAAGAAAGGATTCTGAGATAGAGCCAGGAGGGAGATTCACTGGGAAGATGTAGTAGGACGGGTACATGGTACCTGAGCACAGGTGACCAGCCACGTGACAGAATGTAGGCCAAAATAAATGGGATATTTTAAGTTATATTTAGTCAGAGAAGAGCCTAGCTCTATATTTAGTCAGAGAAGAGCCTAGCTCTATGGCCAAGGTTTTGTAAATATATTCTGAGTCTGAATTGTATTTCTGGGAGCACAGGGCTGGGAGGAACAACCAGGGACTAACTTCTACAAAAATATATTGTCTGAGAAAACATTTTTTGTTTGTTTTTGTTTTTTTAAAAATAAAAACCCAAACCCAAAACAAACAAACAAAAAAAGAGCCCTTCGTAGTCTCTAGAGGACACGGGAGGGTTCGCCGCTCTTTGTCAGGAGGCTCGCAACAGTCTATAACTACAGTTCTACTCAATTTTATGCTCTCTTCTGGTTTCTATAGGCACCCCTGCTTCTAGCCACATACAGTAGGCACTTCCTGTGGTGGTTTAAATGAAAGCAATCTCTACAAGTTCACATATGTGAATGCCTGCTCCACAGTTGATAGAACTGTTTGGGAAACCTTAGGAAAAGTTGTCTCTTTGGAAGAGGTGTGTCACAGTGGTAGGCTTTGAGGTTTCAAAAGGGATTGAAATTATAGAATAGTTTGGTAATTTTCACTATACCTGAAGCTAGAGGAGTACCTGTATATTATTTAATAGATTTAAAGTATACTAATTCTGTCAGTTACTTCTGCTAAAATCTCACTAATGCAAATTGTAGAATTTAGTGCTTGAAGATCTTATTCTATAGTATTATATTGTGAGAACATGACATTGTCTCTTGTCAAATAAAGTAATTAAATTTTATGAGTTTAAAAAAATAAACTTATCTATTCTTAGATAAGTTTTTTTTTCAAACATAGCTTTCATTGTTTGTCAAGTTCTGTGGAATTCTTGATATTTAACTGAAATCATATCAACTTTATAAATGTACAAGGTAAGAGTATCTTTGTGAGACAGAACCTTACTGTGTAGCCCAAGATGACCTTGAACCCTTGGTAATTTTACTGTCTAGGCCTTGTGAATGCTGGGATTACATGTGTACATACCACCCCAGTTCTTCTTACACTCCTCATTTTTGGTTCCTTCATATCTGACCACATGCACTTCTCATTATATTTTCTTTAAAAGTATATAATGACCTATTATTTCTACCAATTATCACTAAGTTTCAGTTAAGATCATATAGTCATTTCATACTTTCTGTGTCTGACATGTCCCTCCCTCCCTTCTCTTCTTTCTTTTTAAGTTTTCCTCTCTCTCTGATACAATGAAATGATTGAGACTACCATCTTTTTTTGTTGCTGTACTCAAACTCTCTCTCTCTCTCTCTCTCTCTCTCTCTCTCTCTCTCTCTCTCTCTGTTTTTGTCAGTCTGTCTCTCTTACACACAGACAAAACACATGCCTACATACACAACATACATACAGAAGATACAGACACACAGTGGATTGATTTACACAATTCTGAGGCCTGGCTGGGCAAGCACTGAGATGCAAAGAACAAGCAATCAGAAAGCAAAGACTACAAGAAGGTAGGGGATTTCCAGGCCTGGGGTGAAGCTAGTTTTTATAGGATTGGGTCTCTTTTCCAAAGGGAAGCCTTAACTTCCTCTCAAGCTCTTCCCTCTGGTTATTCCAGATTTAATGGTCAACCCTTAATTTAAAATCATCTAATTAGGATGCTCTAGTGTGTCTATGGAGTCCCATTTGCAACAGCATCAAAACAAGTATTCAAATAAATAGAACTCGTGTGCATTTTCTGTTACAGGAGGCCACCTCTATGAGCCCTTTTCCATGAAATCACACTAGAAAGTGGACTCTAAGAAACTCAGTCCACCCTTGTGGAGTTGACCTGCCAGGGAGGTGTTATTTCCATCTTGGAATATGCTACTCAGTACTTTCCCCAGAACTTAATGAGTAGACTTGTTCATGGAGGATGAGAGAAAGCATTTTGAAGTCCATTTCTGAGCAGGGCTTGTAATATCAAGACTTGAGAAGTTGAAGTCGAATAATCTCGAGCTCCATGTCGACTTCGCTATGTATGCTAATTCCAGACCAACCTAGGTAGCATAGTGAGATCTTAGCTCAAGCAAACAACAAATCTCCTAAATCATATTCTTTTTCTTCCCTCTTTTGCTTCTACTGCTGCTTCAAATATTAGCAATGAAATGCGTTAAACTACTTAGCTCTAGCTAGGTAAGCAATTTGGGGGAAAGCTCCGGGAAATGAAAGTTTCTCAGGCCGACTCCAGTCTAGATTTTTAAGATATTTCGCTAAAACTGATTGTTACTCTGTTCTCCCAAACACACCCAGAGTGGATCTAGAAAGCAGTTGTGGAGGAACGTCCAGTCACTTGTGTTTGTCTTAAATGTTCATTGGCTCAGGGTAGTGGTTCTATCCATGCCAGCACTGGAAGCATCAAAATCAATTAGAAAATTCTTAGAAAAGAAAATTTGGGCCCATTATTATATACAATCCATAACTCCTAAAGTATAGCTTAGCTATTTGTGTTTAACAACAGCTGCCGGTAGGATGGATATACAATAAAATTTGTATGTGGCTGGCTTAGAGAGTCTCTCCGAAACTGTGATCAAGCATATGAAGGTGGCCAGTACTCATACCTAGTACAGCTGTGGTCAGAGCTCAAGATGGTTAAGTTATTTTGGAAGGGTAAATAACAAGGGGGGCGTTTGGACAGGTGAGGAGAAGACACCTGCAGTGCTTAACAGAAGGAACTGGAAATCTACATTGACTATCCCAGAGAGCCTCTCTACGTAATGCCAGCACCTAGACATTGAAGACCTGTTTCTCTAGGATTAGGACTTTAAGATTCTCGTTTGTGTTCTGAAGGAGGATTGAGATGTACAGCAGAGTAAATTATATTTACAGAAAGGTTTATTTCACATGTATTATTTATAGGAGGGAGTGCTGGTGGCAAGAGTGATTGAGTCCTGTGAAAAACTGGATTAGAGGCTTAAAGCAAAAGATCCCTTAGACATAACAAACTTCTTTTGAGATGAGTGATGATGCTGTAGGTATACAGAGAAGAGGTAGGTATACCACCAGAAGGTATACAGAAATACAGGTTTAGTGATGCTTAATGTATAAGCCTTCTCCACCTTTCTCAGTTCCTAAGATAATTCCATGTGGTGAAAACACCACTAACAAGTCACATCACCTGTTTTACAAATGAGTGGAACTTCCTTGAGTCCTACCACCATCTTGCTATATTTTTCACAGGTGATATAAAGAGGGAAACAAATAGAAAGGCATCCTACAAAGCAAGAAACACTGAGCAACAAAGGCCTGTTTGGGGACATTTTTTATAAACAGTAAATAGAATCCATAGCAGAATGGGTCAGAGATAACCACAAGAGTATGGAGTTGCATCAGAAATGGAAAGAGATTAGGGTCATATGGTCACTGCACTGGGAGCCTCTGTGGCTCTAAAATGTCAGATGCTCTCTGGTAAACAGGCATTGAGATCTGGGAAATTAAAAAGCAATTCAAAGAGACATAAAAATTGCCTAGGGAATAGACTATAATTTTGTCTTCCCTGCCTTAAGATTCATCTATACATTTTGACCTGGTCAACCAGGATTGAAAACATGGAGCTTAATTTCCAAGGAAACAGAGGTTCCCTGGGTAGCTTTAAACTTTGCATAACCACCAAACTCCCCTGAGCCCATGAAGTCTATTCTTGAGTATAACAGACTCTGAGCCCTTCGTTCAGATGAATCGTCCAGGAAGTGTAGAAAGAAGACAGGCTCTTTGATTTCTCTGAGGCTCATCCAGGATGCAGCATCTTCTCATTTATGGTCTCCCAGAGTTCTGTGAGTTCTGGTGGGAAGAAACTCTAGAAAACGGGTTGTCTAACCTTTGAAAGAAGTCTCTCCACTTAACTGGTCATGAGAAATTTGCTTCAAAGGAGAGGGAATGAGAAATCTCTTGAAAAATCATCTTTGTGTTGTCTCATCTAGATTTTAATCTGCAGTTTCCTCTCAGGGTTCTAGTTCTCTCAGTTCTAGTTAGGCTGTCCTTGGCACCAGCACAATAGAGCGTCAGAAAAAGAAAGAAAAACAGGAAGCTGCATGCTAACCAGATCTGCAATGAGTGAGACTGTGAAGACAGATTAAGGAAATTATTCATGGTAATATTTCAGATATTACTAAATAGAAAGAAAACACATTAATTCTTAAAGGAAATTTGTGTAAGGCAGACATTGCAAAGATCAACAGCAAGAAATTGGGTAAAGGAGTTAGTCAGGTTCTGGTGATTAATGACCTTGATTCTTCCTCTTAACACACACACACACACACACACACACACACACAGAGAGAGAGAGAGAGAGAGAGAGAGAGAGAGAGAGAGAGAGAGAGAGAAAGAGAGAGAGCACACAAACAGATGCACACCACACATCACCACACCATAGTACATCACACACACAAACACAAACACACATGCACACACACACACACACACACACACACACACACACACACACGTTGATTCTTACAATTGACAGAGGGAGCCCAAGTTTAGCTGTGCTCTCATGCAGACACACTGACAATGTTCAGTGTATGGTACAGTTTTGAGGCTTCAAGCCCCCTATTAAGTTATTAGAACCTTGATAAACTGGAGGCATTGGGTATAATGGCATAGTAAGACATGGAATAGTGATTAGGTCAAAGGAACAGTTTCTTTAAACTGGGAAACTAAGAATGATCACAAAAGTTTAGCAGTTTTACAAAGTGTTTCATGCAGGTGATGTGGGAAACAGTAGACTTGGGAGGTAGGCAGAGTGATGATCTTGGGACTGACAGGCTAGTTTGGATTCCTTAGAAAGAAAGAGCTACAGGTCCTATAAGAAATCCTCAGTTATGTTGTTAGGACATCTAGTTCAATGACACATGGTAAGCTGTACTTTCTCCAGCTTCTACAGAAAATCAAGCAATAAAGCATAGAGTCAGAGAGCTACTGGGAAGGGGGGAAGTGCTAAGAATTTTCAGGTTAGGCATACTGAATGTGGGTGTGTCTTTGAAAAAAGACTGACAGCCAAGCATGTGTGTAGTAGAGACTTAGTGCGCGGGACTGCGGGGCTTCTGTAGTCTGATTCTAAGTCCATGATCTATGCTGAGCCAAGAACCACATTAGCTCAGGAAGCAATTATAGGTCACATACACTACAGCTGAACACATTCATACAATTTGTTCAAGGGCACTTAGGAAGTCTGTTTTCCAATATCCCAATCAGATGCTAAAAGGCATACAGGAAAATCTGAAAAAGATAGTTTTTCACAAAGGTTACCCTAACAATAGGACAAATTACATTGAGTATAGTAAATAGCATTTATTAAACAACTTATATGGGTCATAGAGTTCAGTAAATGCTTTTATTTAAATTCTTATATTTTTGCAATGTACAGTTATTTCTATGTTATGAATCAGCAAATTACAAGGTTCCAAAGAAAAATATAGATGCTACTAATAAATTAACACAAAGATTTATCCCCAGTGTATTCTAACACCTAGTACTGCATGAGATGTGATATGTACTTTTGTTTGAATATAACCAAGCAAATGTCCAGAAAGTGCATCAATAAGGGCCATCTATTTGTTCAAGTCTCAGAACATCTTTATGTGCATCTCTTTAGGGAAGATAAATACTTGGGTCAAAGGCTTGCATGCAAGGCATAACCTTATACACCAGTGTGTTCACAACACTTTATAAACTCTGCTATAAGCCATGATTAGTTCTCTCTCCTTTGAGTCATATGATTTGTTGACAATGATCAGTGATTTGAATAGCTTTATCACAAAGCTCTAATTCTTTTGGTAATCTCCGTGAATTTAAGAACAATTAAAATATATCAATACTTGATCTTGTTTATCCACATGCTTGGGCTTCTTGACCTAATTTAGTTTTTCTTATAGCTCTTTATATTGTAGCAAAGGAACAGCTGTATGTTAGGGAAATCTCTTCTGAGAACTTGCTTTTCCAGTGACTATGACCAAGGAGCTAGCCGGCCCACTAAAGTTCAGGAGAGTTTATGCATCCCTTTAAAAATGAACACACAGTTAGAGTTGTAGCAAAGAAGTGATTCCTTCCTGATGAATTGTCTTCAGCTACTCACATATCCATGGTCCTTTGTAATGGTTTCTATGTCATCTCCAGAGTCTAGAATAGGGCCAGTTATATGCAGTATTGCAATTGTGATTGATAAGTGCACTTAGACTTCTAGGCAGTGAACCTCTTGTTCCTTTTTGAAAACTGTCAGGCAAAATGATTTTCACAAATATGAGTCATTATTGTCCAGGTACAAATTAAGGTAATTTTAGAAAATCACTTCTTGCCATTATGGAATGATGAAAATGGTAGGATTTGATGACATTTTTCTTTCAAATGGTCATGCACTGTAGCTAGAGTAACAGCAGAGGGATAAAGGTGAAGTTTTCCTTTTAGAAATACAATGGTGTTTAGAAGAGGGTTAGCTTCACTACATACGGGAGAAGGTGAAGCATCTTTTGAGGATAGTAGAGCAGTTAAGTGTTTAAAGTTCTGTGGACGTTTACTGTAATGTTGAGTTACATATAAACAAGAACATCAGGTAAAATATATAGAATCTTTGAATACTTAGCATAGGCTCATACAGAGACAATTATATAACTCCCTCCACCCCTTTTTTTTGAGACAGGGTTTCTCTGTGTAGCCCTGGCTGTCCTGGAACTCACCCTGTAGACCAGGCTAGCCTCGAACTCAGAAACCTGCCTGTCTCTGCCTTCCAAGTGCTGAGATTAAAGGTGTGCACCATCACTGCCCAGCTATTCTGCTCATTTTTATACTTCATTGGAAATTACAAAGACTAAACAGACAATGTAAATGTGACTAAGTATATAAAAATCTATCTATCATCTATCTATCTATCTATCTATCTATCTATCTATCTGTGTTAATATGTGTGCAAACAAGAAATACATATGCACTTACACACACACACACACACACACACACACACACACAAATATTCATAGATTAATGAAAAGGGTGCCAAACACTAGTGCAACTTGAAAACTAATTAGTGAGAACCAGATCCCAAACCAGAAATGGTTTTAACTTGGATAGGAAATATGGTGGCCATCTTGACCACTGTCTGTGTTTTTTAGGACAGATGGCCCCGAGTTAACATTTTTCTATACTGCATGGGTGTTCAGCTACATCCTAGAATACGGGCTGTAGGTCTTTCCTTTAAAACAGGTTCCATTAGCTAGGCTGAGATTGTAGTTCACCTAAGTACTTACTCAAGCCCTTTGTCATAGTTGCTTATCTTGTTACAGTCATATGTTATATATTATGCAAATATTTTCCCATATAATTTCCTAATTCTAGGAAGTAAATATTATAATTACAATTATTATGACTGTCATTTTAAGAATAATAGTTTTCCAAACATTCTGTAACTAGTGAAAGTTATTGTGACCTTATTTACTTATCTATCCAATGTTGTCTTTCCAGGTAATATGACATGGTGTGGGGTTTTCTGACCGGAGATGATGTCCAACACCGTACTCCAGACCATGGAGTCTCCTAATCACACGGACTTTGATTCCTCTATCTTCTTTCTTTTGGGAATCCCAGGTCTAGAGCAATTCCATATGTGGCTCTCACTTCCAGTGTGCTGTCTGGGCACTGCCACAATCGTAGGCAATATAACCATCCTGGTTGTTGTAGCCACAGAGCCAACCTTGCACAAACCTGTCTACCTCTTCCTGTGCATGCTCTCAACCATTGATTTGGCTGCCTCCTTCTCCACAGTACCGAAGCTACTGGCCATCCTCTGGTGTGGAGCTGGGCATATCTCTGCCTCCGCCTGCCTGGCACAGATGTTTTTCATTCATGCCTTTTGCATGATGGAGTCCACAGTGCTGTTGGCCATGGCCTTTGATCGCTATGTGGCCATCTGCCACCCACTCCGCTATTCTACCATCCTCACTGACACAGTCATTGCTCGCATCGGGGTAGTAGCTATGATGAGAGGCTCCCTGCTCATGCTTCCATGTCCCTTCCTCATTGGTCGTCTGAGCTTCTGCCAAAGCCATGTGATCCCACACACATACTGTGAGCATATGGCTGTGGTGAAGCTGGCCTGTGGAGACACCAGACCTAATCGTGTGTATGGGCTGACAGCCGCACTGTTGGTCATTGGAGTTGATTTATTCTGCATTGGTCTTTCCTATGCCCTCATTGCACAAGCTGTTTTTAGGCTCTCATCCCAGGAAGCCCGGTCCAAAGCCTTAGGTACCTGTGGCTCCCATGTCTGTGTCATCCTTATCTCGTACACACCAGCCCTCTTCTCCTTTTTCACACACCGCTTTGGCCACCGTGTCCCACTACACATTCATATTCTTTTGGCTAATGTCTATTTGCTTTTCCCACCAGCTCTAAACCCTGTGGTATATGGAGTCAAGACCAGGGAGATTCGTAAAAGGGTTGCCAAGGTGTTTCAGTGGGGACAGGGAACTGGGCTCAAGATATCTAAGTAATTATGGAGTATAGTATAGAGTACAAAACAAAACAAAACAAAACAAAACAAAAAACAGAACAAAAAACAAAAAAAACAAACAAAACCAACACAGTTTTTCAAGATTAAGAAATTCTCAGTATTTGAAACTGGAAAAATATTTTAATGCTAGGATAAGATCCTCTGAAAAACTTCTGTTCATTTACAATAACCATAAATCCCAGAAGAGGGGAAAGATTTCTGAGCTTCTCTTAGACCTGGAGAAGTATAACCATAATACTCTTCCTTCTGGATAGCGACTAAATACAGAAAAAACTTTCGCTGTGCTTGAAGGGTCTACTCAGTCCAGACGACCTCTGCATGGCTATGGGGTCCCCACATTTCCTGGACTTCTCCCAGAACCCCAAGCATGAATTCCAAATTCACAGCATTTGGAAGGATCAGAAGACAGGACAATTGAGTCACAGCTAAAGAACAGCAAGGAAATTCTTATGTTTTTTCACAAATTCTGTCATTGCCGGTTAGTTCCTCAAGTGTGGAAGAGACATGTGAATTGCCAAGAAATACAATATGAGTGAGCAGCTGTACAGAACTCGACCTGAGAATACTTTAACACAAAACCTTTAAAACCTCTATGGTTGAGGGTACTGGAGAGGTCAGGACATACCTTCATTTCTAACTTCAAGTTACTCTTCTCACACACAGCTCATTCTCTCTAGCTTCTAGGGAACCAGAATAAAACGAAATGCCTTTAGATATTATCCATACTAATATGTACTTATATTTCAGATTACTTGCATATTATCACTAGGAGTAACTTTGCAAAGTCATTGACTTTATCTTCTGAACTTGTAAAAAATAGCTAGATACCCACACAAACCAGTTTGCTATATTTTTAATTCACCCAATATTTATTAATCAACTTCTCTTTTATAAGAAAAAAAAATGGACAAGTTCAATCTTAGCTAACTTCATGTAGTTAGAGGTTCTTTTAATTTTTTTGTGTTATTTTTATGTGTTTTGGAGTCGAATCTGCACCCCCTATGTGCATTGTCTGTGGATGCCAGGAGCTGGCATCAGATTCCCTGTGACTGGACTTAGAGATGGTTACGAGCACACTATATGGGTGTTAGGGACTGATCCCAGGTTCTACCCAAGAGCAGAAAGCTCTTGATCACCAAGCCACCTCACCAGGCCCTGGTAAAGGTTCTTAACTTCATCAGTGGAAATAAGATTAGAAGCTGGTCACCAGATACACAAAGACTTTGGGTCTACAAGAAGAGTAACTTCAAATCATTAGTGTGTTACATTTCACTAAGAATGATCACTTTAAACTGAGTCCATTGATGGGAGACATTTTCTGCTTGTCATCCTGTTGTCCTGTGTAGACAGCACGCAAGACTCCTTGACATAGATTTCCATGTCCTCAGAAAGCATCAGTCATGAGAGAGAGAGAAAAAAAGACCTATTTATTGAAAAATCGCATGCTTGAGAAAATAAATGTTGCTATTTTTGGTTCTTCAGGCCAGCAATGAAAATAGTTTGCACATATTTTAATTTAATAGCCATTTTTAAGAGAAAGAGAAACATTATATTAGTCAATGGTAAGGGCAGGCAATACATGGGCTGTCAGGGATTTTTATTTTGCATTTAGTCCTCAGACTGAGATAACCTTAGCATATATTTTAGGAATTGGGTCTTGTTCCAGCTTGGTATCCAGCACTTGAGAAATGGAGGCAGTAAAATCACAAGTTCAAGGCCAGCTTGTGCTACGTAGCAATACTTTGTCTCAGTCCCTACAAATATACAATTCAAAATATGGTACTTCTTCAAATGAGTAAGCTTCTCATTCTCCAAATTTGCATTTTTCTGGCACTGAAGTTCCCTATCCCACTTCTGTAACCCTAAGGCTACTCTGTGCTTTGTGTCTCAGGTTCTGGACCTATGAGCTTGCAACACTTCTGATTAAACTCCTGAAAGTGCACAGATCGGCAGTATACTTGCTCATGACTTCTCATTATAACAGGATTCTCAGTGTTCTGTGTTTGTGGTTTTACTTCTGGTGTGTTTTATAATGATGCATTTTTATCACACTCAGTTATGTTCTATAATACCCTTCTCCATTCTTTAAGATCTATACTAATCTCTGTCCCAAGAGTTTAATAAAATGATTCCAAAACTCTAGCTATATAAGTAGCAGAGGACTGCCTTATATGGCATCCACAGGCCCTTGGTCCTTGGAGGCTTGCTGCCCCAGTGTAAGGAGATGTTAGAGAAATGAGGCAGGAGTGAATGGGTGGGGAACATTCTCTTAGAGGCAAAGTGGAGGAGGGATGGAATGGGGGTTTTGGGGAGTGGAGTTTGGAAGGGGGGGAAACATTTGAAATGTAAATAAATAAATAAACAATTAATAAAAAGTTCCAATTTTTATATAAACTCTTGACATCTATAGCCTTTACTTCTTCCCTTTTTGCTGTATTCACTTCTTCTTACCTCCTTTTATGTTCAAGAAAGCCTAGGAAGCACTGATGGAAACACATTGCATCATCTACCGCTAGTCCTTGGGTTAACAATTTGTCTCAGGTCACTGGTACTTTTTCTTTATAGTTCATTTTCCCAATTTCCCTTTGCTTTACTCTCTCTCTCTCTCTCTCTCTCTCTCTCTCTCTCTCTCTCTCTCTCTCTCTCTCTGTGTGTGTGTGTGTGTGTGTGTTGGTAGAGATCAAGCTTAGCCTTATACCTTTCACTGACCAAGCAAGCGTTTTGGCACTGAGTTATAGTCTTTGCTTATAATCCATCTTTTAAAAATTGAACATAGACTCTTCTCTCATAATTCCAATCACAGTTTCCCCTCCCTCCACTCCTCACAGCTGCCCTCGTTCCACCCCCTCCATTTCCTCTTTAGGAAAGAACAGACCTCTACCTCCCCTTTTCTGAGGAGGTAGGAAAGGGAAATGGGGAAAGAGGCGCTGAGAGGAAGGGTCTGAGTGAAGAGGAGGGAGAGGAAGCTGCAATAAGGATGTAATGTGAATTAATAAATAAATTAATAATCCAATTATTATTCAAAACAAGAAAAAAATAAAGGAAATAACAACAAAAAACAGGCCTTCAGGAGACAACAGCCAAACAGGACAAAACAAGATACAGCATGACAGGGCAAAAGCTCCCCAAATCAAAGCTGAACAAAGTAACCCAATATGAGAGAAAAAGTCTCAAGAGCAGGCAAAAGAGTGATACACTCATTTCTACTGCTAGGAGTTCCACAAAAGCACCAAGCTAACAGTCCAACAAAAACCAAACCAATGGCTAGAACATATATGCAGAGGCCTGGTGCAGACTCATGCAGGACCCATGCTTGCTACTTCAGTCTGTGAGCCTATGTAAACCCTGCTTAGTTGATTTGGTGGGCCATGTTCTCCTGGTATCCTACATCTCTTCTGACCCCTACACTTTTTCCTTCCTTTCTCCCAGGGGTTCCCTGATCTCCAAAGGGAAGAATCTAATGGAGGCCCCCAATTTATATTCTCTGTCTCTGCATAATGTCGGCTGTGAGTCTCTGCGCATGCTCCTGTCTGTTGCTGACAAATCCTCTCTGAGGCCAGCTGGACAGCGTCCATTCATGAGTATATAAACTATCACTAGCAATCATTTCACTGATTTTTTTTTTTTTTGCCAGACATTTTTTAACTAGTCTTTAACAAAAGATTCTTCTTAGCACATATTAATTATATGTAATAATGAGCTTTGTTGTAGCAATTTCATACATATGTATAATGGATTTTGATCATTTTGACTCCACCCCATCACCTTTGCATTCCTCTCACTCCTGCTACTCTTCCTCTTTTAACTATTTCTTCTTTTTCTCTCATATCGTAAAAAAAGATCATTTTGGTGAACTCATAGAAATTCCTCATAGGAATGTGAGTGAGCTGTTATTTGTCAGAGTATGGGTAATATATTAGTGTTATTCCACTTAAGAAATATCTCTGCACTGCTCTCAACAATGAACTGCTCATAGATCCCAAAGGAAATGGTGCAGTTAGTTGAACTGCTCACACCTAATGATAATTATTTGCACATATATGTTAATATATATGTGTATATATACATATATACACATAGACACATGCTTACACACACATATATGTGTGTCTCTGTGTGTGTGTTTATAATACATACTCTCAAGGAAAGGTGGGGCCACTTGAGCTTTTCCCCACTCTATGATGGAAAGTGGACAGGTTCAATCTTGTGTAGTTTATCATAGTCAATAGGAGCTCCAGGTACAAGGGCATGTCTTGAATAGAAGGAAATGTTCTACAGCATTTCACCTTTTCTCCATCTGTTATATTCTTTAGATGTCTATATCTTGTAAGAAATGACATAGACACTAAGTTCATGGCCAAACACTTAATAGTCATTTATTCTTAGCTCCTTATCTAGTTATGAACTTCCCTAGTAACCACTGTCCACTTCAAAAAGAAACCTCTCTAGCCAGAGCCAGCATAGGCACTAATCCATGAGCAAAAACATAAATATTTAGAAGACAATTTGACAGCTCTAACATGTCAATTTAGCAATACAATGGCATCAAGGGTATGTCCTCTTCAGTCACAGGCTTTTGACCAGTCTTCAGTACCAAATATGTTTGTTCTTGTGGAGGCAGCCTTGAAGTTAGTTAGAAAATGGTTGGTTTGCCCCTAAACAGCCATGCCACTAGTGCACTGGTGGGTTCATGCTACTTGACAGACTGGTTGGTAAAAGAGCATTCAGAGTGCACAGTTAAACAAGATAGTTAATGACAACTCCCCCTCAGCAGCCTGGTAACACCTTTTGGCACTGTGAATACCAACCACTGGGAAGGAAGCTGCTAGTTCATTCCAGCTTTGTTTTTCTGTCTTGTAGCCAATGCATTATTACCACTTGAGTTTACTAAAATAATTTTGATACTAATTACTTCTACGTTTCTACATTCTTGACTCTTGCTTCTTCAGTTACAGCTAGTTTCAACCAGAAGTTCACATTTGTAGTAAAACCACTGTCATCAGTAACCCTTTCTACCTATGTCCTTACAGTGTACTATAGGTCCCAGTTTCTAATGGTTAGCCTCATTTCCTGAGCAACTGGAGTACTATGGAGAAAGCTCTTGCCTAGGTTTATATCTTGAAGTGCTTTTGTTTGTTTTCTTTTAGAAACTTCAGAGGCTTAGGTCTTTCAACCAAGTCTTTGTGTGGATCTGTATAATTCCTTTGCAGGCAGATATCCAATTTTCTCAGAACCATTTACTGAAGAGGCTGTATTTTGTCCAATTTATATTCATGACACAAGTTACATGTCTGTAGCTATGTGGAGTTTATTTTTGGATTTTTCTTCTATTGCTCTTGTCTATATGTTTATTTTTGTGCCTCACTAGGTAATTTTACATTAAGACATTTATACAAGTCTTGACATTTCTGTATTTGATTTCTTTTACATTTAATGTTATGTTCCCTTGCCCTCACTAGAAAACAATTTTTTAGGAGAATGAAATTCATGTATTTAGTGATCACTTTATACATGTTATGTTTTACAAACACACTAGGAACTTTGTTTTTGAATGAATGAATACTTTCTTTTAAAAACTCTTTAAAGAAGATGTACAATCACATATTTTATAATCTTTTAATTTTTTTATGCTTAAAAATGATTAAGAAGTCCCTACCTATTGTAGGATCATTTCGGTTCCCTGAAGAAAAATGTTATTTCTATTTATGCAAGGTGTCAGGTTACATTAATAGAAAACACATCTCTGAATTAATCTCCTTGTTACACTTTAGGGATTTAACACCATAGGAATTTAGCTTTCTCTACTGGCCATTCTCCCTCATGCCTCTAATGGAGACCTATTATCCTTAGGTTCTTGAGGTGGTAACATTTCCTATAAATTCCATAAGTCTGTGATTCCATGATTTCTGTCTCACATTCAGATGAGAATATATCCTTATCTCATGTAAAAAAAAAATTTTTTTTTTTATCAAAATGCTGTGTTTCCCAGCGGGAATCTCTTTCCATTACTAAGACTCCAGGCTGTGAAGTTCTGCTCATAACGACAGTAAGTTATCACACTTTGTTCAGTCTTATTGGTTAATTCTTTCAGCTTATGGTGTTTTGTTCCAAATTTAATGTTGTTCTGCAACATCTGGCAAAAAGCAAGCAATACTATTGGCTACCATTGTAGGAGACAGAGGTTTGTAAAGCTTTTGAGAAAAGGTCTAAGGGCAAATTTAGAAAATACCAGGCTGGTATGGAACAGCTGAAGTTATTTTCAGAAAAAAACCCAACCTCCATGTTATTTTCAATATTTACATTATCAAGCATTTTTTGATGGAAGAAACATATTTTATGTTATTTTGAATTTAATTGTTAAAAAGTCAAAAATGTTTTTTTTTTCTATGAGTTCAAACTCACTTCTAGTCTCAACTGAATAACAGAAATATCAACTAGGGGAACATTTTAAATGAAAATTATGAAAATAGAATTATTCAGCCTTAAAAAGGTAGAAATTCTGGAGTTTGTGACAACACTAGTAGAATCAGAGACCATTATGTTAAATGAAGTAATCCCTACATAGGAAGACAATACCAAATGATGTCTCTCAGGTGTAGTACAAAATAATTTTATTCAGAGAAGAAGAGAGAGGATGGCAGTTGCCATAGTCTGCGCTGGAAGGAGGAAGGGTGGTGGACAAGGAAGGAAGCTCTCAGGTTGGCGGGAGGAATAGTTTGGTCTTTTTAGATCAATTGCATAGAATCCTGAATAGAGCTGGACATTAAGATCTGTACATTTCAATATTGCTAACAAAATACATCTCTATAAAATATATGCATAAATATGTGCATATATAAATATGCATAAAATATTTGGATGAAGGAAACATTAATCAACTTGATTTAATCCCTCCATATAATATTAACAATTAAAATACTACATATAAAAATAAGTAAGTAAATCAATGTAGATCTTTAAAAAGAAATAAATGAGAATCTATCAAATAAGAGGCTGTGTGATCTGAGGTAGAAAGAATGAACGAGGGTCTTAGAGAAATGCCAGGTCTTGTGCAAACACATGTCCTACAGTTTCAAATCCTCAGGACTTGTGGATGCCAAGCTGAGTTTCTTTGAAATACTCATCTAAGATCTCAGTGAAACTAGTGTATCTCTAAGTTTCTTTGTGTTTTTCATTCATTAAATTATGGTGTGGTTATATTGAGATTACTCTGGCCATGTTGGGCTTATCATAAAGAGTCACTAGGGACTATATGCTTGTTGAAATATGGAAGCTTTGGGAAATATCTGAAGAAAAATTATCTTGTTGTTAATAATTGTTTTTTTGGAGCTAGTGAGATGGAGCAATAGGTAAAGGTGCTGGCAAGTAGCCTGATGACACCAAATTGATCTCCAGAACCCTAAAAAGTGGAAGGATTTACTCCTGAAGACTGTATTCTAAACTCTACACATGAACAGTGTCAGTTGTGTTCCCCAACCACACATAAATATACACACACATAAGTGCAAAAGTATTCACAACAAATAATTGTTTCTTGCTGGTAATACTATAGGGAAATTATTTTCTTCAATTTCTTTGCTTTGTGTTTAAAGTTACTGTGTCAAGAATAAACCTATATTTAGTATAACTAAATTGCTAACATCCCACTTTAAACTACCAAAGTTTTAAAACTTTGGTAAGGAGGGTGTGTGTGTGTGTGTGTGTGTGTACTCCAGGCTGTTTTTTTTTTTTCACTCATATGATGGGCCAAGAAAATAAAGGACATGACAAACAATAGAATTTGAATGTGTATGAGTCTAATTTTACCAGGATTCTGAGCATCTTCAATACCTGCTTCAAAATGATAGGTGTAGCTTGTCCACAATGTAGGGAATGATTTTTGTTCCCTAGTTATGAAGATTCAATTTTATAGGAAAAGCCTCTGAAATCTGTGTACAATAGTGTACATAATATTCACTGTGTACTTGAGGATCTGAGGATATATCTCATGTTAAGTGTGGCTGATACAATAAAAACATCATTATATGTGCCTAAATTCTATCTTTATAGATCCACTAAGTAACTAAAATTTATAAGATCACTAGATGGCTAGTTAAAATAAAAAAATGTAGCTATGGTCATTTAGCATTGTTTAATTATTTTGCAGTCTCTTCAAGTGTGTTTGTATACAAAGTGTACTATAAAATAAAATATATTCATCCCCTAAACTTCAGCATAGTTTATTTCTTGAACCTTTATATGTTTATGATAATACTTTTGATAAAAGTATGTATAAAATATGAATGGATATATATGTAATGGATATATATATTATTGCATTGTTTATTTATAAAATTAAGTATCTCATAATTACAGATTAAAATTCTAGTGGTTGTTATCAATGAATAACATTAAGTCAAGCAATGATAACAAATATACAGTGGAAACAAGGTGCTCATTCATTTCTGTGTTTCTGATGTGAGGAAGAAATGCTTAGAAAAACTGTTGTTGCATTTGTGTGATAACACTGCCTGGAATAAGAAAGGATCTTGCAAAAACAGATTTCTTATTTATTCTTCAATTTCCATGTTGAGTCAAATTGCTAACTAAAATACTCTTTTGGAAGTGACAAGAATCAAACCTTGAGATGTGAACGATGGCAAAGCTTTCTACTATTGATCCCCACCCCAGCCCATGTAAGTGTGACTTGTAAGTCTACTTCTCTTGCTAAGCCTCTTGAACTCTCTGATGCTTTATCAACATAAGCACTGCAGTAATGGACTGTCTGTAACATCCATTCTTTCATAGCACTGAGTTGTGCCTCATGATGATGGCTTTAAAACACTATTGAAAGATTCCCGTGGTAGAGCTTGTTCTTCTGAGATGGATGGATGGCTTTTTGTGTCCTTATTTTGAGACCATTTTCATCCTATCCTCATCAGTTTCAGCTCTTGCTCCAAATCTTTGTTGTTCAAATCACTGCTCACCTTTTCTACATCCTGGTTTGATGAAGGTGGATCCAAATTTCCCCTCACTTACTGAGTCTCCACCTTTGTCCTTAGCTGGACAAGTTCTACTTCTTTAGATTGTAGCTGTGCATTCAATAATTTGAAAGACAGAATTGTTTTTGTTTATTTTATCCAAATTGTTCTAAAAAATATCTCTACCAATGCAAATTTCTTGGTAGACATGATGGGCCTTATTCATTGCTTTTTGTGCCACTGTATGAGCTCCCCACCCCCAAGCTCTTATTTTTTTTTCCTTTAAGAAAAAGTTCTCTCCAACCTCAAGCTGCTTCTCGATGTCTTCATACATGGTGACAAAACAAAATGTGAAATAACAGACCCATTTCCCAAATGCATTGCAAGTGATATCTTTGCCTCTCTTTAATGGGCTTTTTCATGGTTTAGAATGAAGACAACATTTTGCACTAGTGCATCCATGACAGCCTGATTCCAGGCTACATAGAACAGAGGTCTTCCAAGCTTGAGCCTGCCACATGCTAATATGCAGTGTGCACACTGGGAACTAAAGGCAGAGATTCTTTCTCATTTACATCAGTGAACTCCAATTGCAACCAAGAAAGCCTGCCCCCTAGTAGGATTTGCTGAAGTCCTTGGGAAAAAGCCGGAAATTGCATTTGATGAATTTCACTGCAACATACAAATGACATCTCTGTTTGTTATCAAATGGCAAAGCTGGTTGTCACCCTGCATCTTCCACTTTAACTAGAAGTTGTGAAACTTTTTATTGGAAAAACAAACCAAACAGCCTTTGAGTCATGGATATATAAGAAGAGATAAAGTCCTGACACTAGTGAAGACTTCCAGGAAATCAGCTCTTACCCTAGAAATCCTCTGGAAGGTGTTTCTTGGGTATTCCCAAACAGGGCTAAATCTACTAAGACAACATTTGGTGTCATGAGGTATTCTAAAAAGAAGTTTCCTTTGCCACCATTGCATTGCTAAAATCAGGACAATCAGAGTTGTGCTCATAAGAATTAATTGTGAAGTTTGTCATGATTTTATCACAAGATACCTCCCAGAAACCCTCCCAAGATTGTATTCAAATTTGAACTGGACTTTGACTAAAATGTTGCTGAGTTCTTCAGTATGTATACTTGCACACACTGAATATCACATAGTTGACTTTCCAGTATGAACTAGAAACCCCAGATCCATTTTCTAAAATCCAGAGTTACGTCATCAAAATTAATAATATTAACTAGTACTCTTAAGTGTTTCATTATAGGAACTGTGCCTTTAATAATTATGTGTTTTTGCTTTTCAAATAAAGATGTGGCTTTATAAAGTATGTGAAATTCTTAAATGCCTATTTATTAAATACAAAGAAACCTTTTAATATAAGAGATAAACACCATTTAATGATGCTTATGCTCAGAGAAAGAAACATTAAAGACCTCATCTTTTCTTTTCTGTACAGGAAAATGTCTGAGTCTCTCAAAGACTTCAATAGTTCCAAGTTCCAGGTGTCAGAGTTCATCCTTCTAGGATTTCCAGGCATCCACAGCTGGCAGCACTGGCTCTCCCTACCATTAACCTTGCTCTATCTCTCAGCAATAGGGACCAACGTGCTCATTCTCATCATTATCTATCAGGACCCTTCCCTGAAGCAGCCTATGTACCTTTTCTTGGGCATCCTCTCTGTGGTGGACATGGGCCTTGCCACCACCATCATGCCTAAGATCCTGGCCATCTTCTGGTTTGATGCCAAGGTCATTAGCCTTCCTGAGTGTTTTGCTCAGATTTATGCCATTCACTGCTTTGTAGGCATGGAGTCCGGTATCTTCCTCTGCATGGCTTTTGATAGATATGTAGCTATTTGCTATCCTCTCCGCTATTCATCAATTATTACCAATTCCTTGATCTTAAAAGCCACACTGTTTATGGTACTGAGAAACTGTTTAGGTGTCATTCCAGTGCCTGTGCTTGCAGCCCAGCGGAATTATTGTTCAAGAAATGAAATCAATCATTGCCTGTGCTCTAACCTTGGAGTCACAAGCCTGGCTTGTGATGACAGGAGGCCGAATAGCATTTGCCAGTTAATCCTGGCATGGGTTGGAATGGGGAGTGACCTAGGTCTCATAATATTGTCATATACTTTGATTCTGCGCTCTGTACTCAGACTCAATTCATCTGAAGCTATTTCTAAGGCTCTGAACACTTGCAGCTCCCACCTCATCCTCATCTTCTTCTTCTACACTGTTGTTGTAGTGATTTCAGTAACTCACTTGTCAGAGACCAAGGCCACCTTGATCCCAGTTTTGCTCAACGTGATGCACAATATCATCCCTCCTTCCCTCAACCCTATTGTGTATGCACTTAGGACCAGAGAACTCAGGCGGGGCTTCCAAAAGGTGCTTTGTCGGAGCTTACAAGAAAAATAAAAAACTCTTCTCCATGATATACATGGAATTCAGCATCTGCTAGAAGGATGGTAGCATTCTAGATATGATGGAGGGGAATGGAAGTGCTTTCGAAGAGTCCCTTTTCATGATTTTCTTTTTTACATAAATGATAATGAAAAAATTTTAAAATTCCTTTCACATTCATTCCAAACTTAACAAAAGATAAATAACTGTATTCAAGAATATGGAAAGGTCTCTACGTCGGTCTCTCAACGGTGCCGCTCTACAAGGGCCTCGGGAGCAGCAGTGAGAAGACAGCAGTTGTGATTGACCTAGGAGAAGCCTTCACCAAGTGTGGATTTGCAGGAGAAACTTGTCCATGATGTATAATTCCTAGTGTGATAAAAAGAGCTAGCATGTCTAAGCCGATCAAAGTTGTTCAGAATAATATCAATACAGAAGAATTATATTCCTAAAGGAATTCATCCACATACTGTATTTCAGGCATATGCTGGTGACTCCCAGAGACCGCCGAGTTGCGTTTATTGAGTCGGTGTTGTGTCCTTCCCACTTCAGAGAGACACTTACTCGTGTTCTTTTCAAATATTTTGAGGTCCCATCTGTCTTCCTTGCTCACACATCCCAGTACTGAGTTTCTGGGGAGCACTCCCCTTAGGAGGAAAAGCTCTTCACAAGGAGTTGGAAACTCAACTGTTGGAACAATGTACTGTTGACACTGGTGCTGCTAAAGGACAGAGCCTTCTCTCAGGGATGGGTTCAGTTCCAGAAGGTGTCCTAGAAGATATTAAAGTGTGTACATGCTCTGTAAGTGATCTGAAGTGTGGACTACAAATCCAAGCAGCAAAATTTAATACTGATGGGAGTAATGAGTGTCCAACTCCACCTGCAAATGTTGACTATCCATTGGATGGAGAGAAAATTTTACATGTACTTGGATCAATCAGAGATTCAGTTGTGGAAATCCTTTTTGAACAAGATAATGAGAACTCAGTTGCCACTTTAATATTGGATTCCCTTTTACAGTGCTCAGTAGACACCAGGAAGCAACTGGCAGAGAATTTGGTAATCATAGGTGGCACACCTATGTTGCCAGGATTTCTCCACAGGTTGCTTTTAGAAATATGGTATTTGGTAGAAAAGCCAAAATACAAAAAGATACGTGTCACCAAGAACTTCTGAATTCATACTCCTCCTGAAAAAGCGAATTGTGTGGCCTGGTTGGGAGGGGCTGTTTTTGGAGCATTGCAGGATATACTTGGGAGCCGCTCCATTTCAAAAGGGCACTATAACCAGATGGGCCCGCATACCTGACTGGTGTTCTCTCAACAACCCGCCTCTGGAAATAATGTTTGATGTTGGGAAAACAAAACCACCACTGATGAAAAGAGCATTTTCCACTAAGAAATAAACGCTTGGATAAATTCAGCCTTGCTTACTTCAAATTGTACAAAATATGTAGGATGATTTAACATATATATAGGTGACCTTTATTTAACAAAGCATTTCTGTATTTTCTCTTTGCATTAATATTTAATTCATCTGACTTTGTCTCTTGTGTCTATGTCGTAGTGGTTGCTTGTGAGATATGTATTTATATCAATAAAATATAGTTAAGCTGTTATAAAAAAAAGAATATGGAAAGACTGTCCACTAGACCAGCCAAAGAGTATTATAAACAGCACTAGTGATTTACATGTATAACCTAAACTAAAAAAAAAAAACCAATATATTAACAAGTGTGTGAATTATACGACATGCTTGCACTTTGTTAGCTGCATGTTAAGAATAAAGTAAGGCTGCCTCATTGGCATCACTTTAGTAATGTATGCTGCAGAGGTAGACATAGAAAATACAATGGGCAAAGCCTGACTGGGCTGTGAGAGAGTGCTCAGTGGTTCATGAGTGGGAGAACCAGCATGGACAAGTAAACACACTCATCCAGTTGCTATCCACTTACCTCTCTAGATTTGCTCTCTGTCCTTCTATGAAGCTCACTATCTAGAGAACTGACTTTCACGTACTCTGAGTCAAGCTTTTTCTGTCTTGGGACACTTAGGAGGACTAAAACAATGACAATGATAAACAAAAGAGATTTTTGATTAATTTTTGATCCTTGATTCTTCTATTTCCAGCCTTCCTCAACATCATTTCTGATAGGATGTCTCCTGACACTTCTCAGGTGGTCCACTGCTATAGAACATATGTCTATCCATTGACTCTTTCTTGACTTACCTTCCCATTGAGACAAAGAAAATAATAAAAATTTCTGTTATTAGTAAGAAATACGCACTGTTTTGTTAAGCTACATGGTCTATTTTTTCTTGTGTGTGTGTGTGTCTGTGGATCTGTGTACTTGCATGTATAAGAGAGGGCTGGGAGGAGGGGAGTTGCCTCATCTTCCTCCATATAGAACAGTATTCTCTGCCTCTGTATATGCATCCATGTTTAGATATAGGGCCTTTCCTTATAGTACTGAAATAATTAGAAAATACTTATTTACATGGAATGAAGAAAACACAATTTTAAAGGTTAACAGTCCACAGATAGCACAGAATTCTGAAAAAAAAAAAACATTTTATTTGGAAATGGTATTTAAAACAATTTAGCCTATGCTACATAGATATAATAAGATTTTGTTTTTATTATGATGTAATTTCAGGTTTACAGCAATGTTTCAAGACTAGAACAAGAAAGGCTTTGCTGTGCATGGTGGTGTTTGCCTGTAACACCAGCACTAGGGAGGTAGAGGCAGCTGGGTCTCTGTGAATTCATGACCAGCTTGATCTATACAGCAAGTTCTAGTTCAGCCGAGGCTATACAATGAGACCCTCCCTCAAGCAAATAAATGAGCAAAACAAGATAGAAATTGTATACACTATTTACAGAGATTCATCAAGTATTTATGTTATGCCCAAGTTATGAGTTATCTTCTTTCCATATCCCTGTGTGTGTGTGTGTGTATGTGTGTGTGTATGTGTGTGTGCATGTATGTGTGTCTGTGTATGAGTACAAGTGCGTGCACATGTGTATACATGTATACTATTTTTCTGAGCTATCTAAAACAAATTCTGTTTATTTTTAAACACTTCACCATGTGTTTTCAAAAATGAAGGCAATTTTAAAACTTGGTATTGGTTCTTTGTGAATTCCACACTATGCACCTCAATCCCACTCATCTCCCCATCCTCTCATACCTGCCCTCCACCCTTGTAACTTCCCCTCTAAAAGAAAAAAAAAATCATCGTGGAAGCTGTAGTGTGTCACAGTGTGTCCTACAGTATATCCTTTTGTCTACATTTCTTTGCTTGCAAATGTTCGTTGCTATGAGTCATTGGTCTGGTTTGAAGCCTCTGGATCTGTACACTATCAATATTTCACTGGGATTCCTTTCCAACATCCTGTTGTTGCCCTGTGTCATAGAGAACCTGTAGCTTTAGATCTGCAGGACCAGCCCCTTTACATGCTCCACCAGTTCATCAATAAGGCAGATGTTGGGGTGGGCCAACTCAAAGCCTGCATCTGAGCATGGGAGGTATCTGAGCTGGTCAGTTCACCCACACCCTCCTGTATCCACACCACTAGGATGAGCTCTCTGGCCCTGCCCTGGCTGGCCCATCCAATGATACAACCAGCAAGGGGCAGAGCCAGCTCTTTTACTCTCATGCACTGGGGCCCAGCTCAACCATGCCATGGGGGCCAGCTCTACTGTGCTGCTCAGGTAAGGTACAGGGTCCACTCTCACAAACGCTACAGCAGGTGAGGGGCAAGGACAACTCTCCTGCTCTGATGAGCTTGGGGCTAGCTCTCCTGACTCCCATAAGCTGCTAGGAGTAAGAGGGGCATCTCTCCTCGCCCACATCTTAAACAGAAGACAAGTGACAGGGGCCAGCTCTCTCACATCCATGTCCTCAGAGCTGCGTCTTTCCTAGCCCACCACCATGATCAGCTCTACAGTGCTGTCCAGGTGAGGTATAGGGCCTGCTCTCTTGAATACTGCAGCTGGTAAGGGGTGGGGTCAGCTCTCCCACTTGCGTGCGCCCTCAGGGCCACTTCTCCCAGGATGCCCAGGTAAGGACTGGGTGTGGTTCTGCACAGCCCTTAGACATCACAAGTGCCCTGGGAAGAAGCCCAGACCAAAGATGTCCACCTGGCTTTTGGTGGTAACAGCTCTCTTCCATGCTGCTGCAGGGCCAGAGACCCAGACATGGCCCTTTGTGGCAGTATTGGCCAGGACCTCACCATGGACATAGGTGGCATCACTGGCTACTCACATCAGACTGTTCCTCACTGCTCTCATCTCTTCATTGTGAGAACACCCTTCCTTTTCTCTTTCTCTTCCATTTCTCCAGCACTTATTTGCTCATCTTAGTGGTGCCCTGGGGTATCTGTGGTTGTCTCAGAAATGGTCTCTGGAGTGCCATGTACCATTCCTGTACTGTGGCACTGGGCAGGGGTTGTCCCTGGCATGATCTGCCTACCAGGGCCTGTGTGGTGCTGAACGGGTGGTTAAACTTGCTCCACATATGGCCCCCTAGCACTGGCAGGGGTCACCTACAGGTTAGCTTCTTGCCCAGGCTCTACAGCACTAGACTGGTGCTACTGGCCGGCCAGGCTAGGCCTCCCTCAACCGGTGGGGGAATCAGGGTCCTAGTCAGGTAGACAAGGTGTTGGTGAAAAAATGACAAACAGACACAACACCAGGGAGTATGGTATCTGAATGCAATTTGTACAAAGTAAAAATCAAGCTTATATAGTATACAGAAAACAGGGCAAACTACAGAAGTCACATAGGCAGGAAATGGCTACATCAAGGTCAGTGAGAACAAGCAGCCAGGTGCAAAGTGGAGGAACAGTAGTGTCCTTCTTCTTGGGCTATTTTGGTAGCCCCAAGAAAAATTCTCTGGGTCTGTCTGAGGCAAGTAGCTGAAGGTCGTATACTAGCATTCCTTGGCTATAACAGATAATTAGTGATGGAAGCCCTACAACTTCTCTCTGATAGTAAAACAATTTTGCCTTGTGTGGGACTACTCTGATAATAAGTGCCCAACTGTTAGCTCTAACTCTTGAGACACCCTGTCTGGTAAGACATCTTCTTTGTAAAGATTCCAAGCTAATTACAGCGAGGAAATCAATTTAGGATTATTGAAACACTGTGGAGGCCAGGAAATAATGTTTAATCTCAGTTTAGCTAATATGAAATATTTCTTAGGGCACCTTTATGCCTGAATAAAGAAAGCACGCAGATCTCTCCACAGACTTTACTACCTCAAGAGACTGGCCAGAGCGTACACCTCAAGTCTATGATCAGGTTTTTAGGCCTGTCATACAGACACAACTGAAGTAGACAAGTTCTGTGTGACATTACTCTCCTACTGATGACTGGTGAGCCAGGTATAGAGGTCTCAGCTGCCCCTGCAAGTATGGTGTCTGCCTGAATGCCACCATGCTTCCCGCCATAATGATAATGGACTAAACCTCTGAACTGTAACAAGCCCTACATAAAAGTTTTTCTTTATAGTTGGTCATGGTGTCTCTTTGCAACAAAAGAAACCTTGAGGATCACACAAGGCACAGGAGTGGTAGAACAGCTGAGACAGGGTCGTTCCAGCCATCATCTCCACCCAGGAGCTGGAATTATTCTGCAGCACTGGTCCTGCTACAGGAGAGCTGGTCTCCAGGGAGTGCTCTGACTCCCTGGCTCAGAGGTGAGATCTCCATTTTCTCTCCAGTGACTGTCTAAGGCGGGACCAACCAGGAACACACAGGGCTCAGGTGCAGTGGAGCAGCTGGGACAGGATCTTTCAGGCCTCTATCTGCATCCAGGAGCTGGGGCTGTTCTGTGTAAGGGTTCTGCCACTTCTGAGGAGTGCTGACACAGGCTAACAGGCCAAGCCAGAGACAGCAAGACCAACTAACACCAGACATAACCAGAGGGCAAAAAGCAAGTGCAAGAATCTTACCAACAGAAAATAAGGCTTCTTGGCATCATCATAACCCAGTTCTCCCACAGCAGCAAGTCCTGGATACCCCAGTACACTGGAAAAGCAAGATTGGGATTTAAAATCACATCTCATGATGCTGATAGAGGACTTTAAGAAGGAAATAAATAACTCCCTTAAAGAAATACAAGAGGACACAGGTAAACACCTAGAAGCCCTTAATCAGGAAACACAAAAATCCCTTAAAGATAAATCCCTTACAGGAAAACACAACCAAACAGGTGAATGAATTAAACAAAACCATCTAAAAATAAAAGTAGAAAAATACAGAAATCACAAAGGGAGAGAACTCTGGAGATAGAAAACCTAGAAAAAAGATCAGGAGTCAAAGATGTGAGCATCACCAACAGAATACAAGAGAAAGAAGAGAGAATCTCAGGGACAGAAGATATCATAGAAAATATTGAAAAAAAAAGTCAAAGAAAATGCAAAAAGCTCCTAACCCAAAATATCCAGGAAATCTAGGACACAATGAGAAGACTAAACCTAAGGATATATATAGAGAGGGGAGTGAAGATTCCCAAATTAAAGGACCAGTAAATATCTTCAACAAAATTATAGAAGAAAACTGCCCTAACCTAAAGAAAGAGATGCCCATGACCATAAAAGAAGCTTACAGAACTCCAAATAGATTGGCCCAGAAAAGAAATTCCTCCCGTCATATAATAATCAAAACAACAAATGCCCAAAATAAGGATAGAATATTAAAAGCAGTAAGGGGAAAAGTCAAGTAACATATAAAGGCAGGCCTATCAGAATTACACCAGATTTCTCACCAGAGACTATGAAAGCCAGAAGATCCTAGGCAGCCGTCCTACAGACCATTAAGAGAACACACATGCCAGCCCAGGCTACTATACCCAGCAAAACTCTCAATTTCCATAGATGGAGTAACCAAGGTATTACATGGAAAAAACAAATTTATAAAATATCTTTCCACAAATCCATCCCTTCAAAGGATAATAAATGGAAAACTCCAGCACAAGAAGGGAAACTACATCCTAGAAATAGCAAAAACATAATCTTCTTTAAAGAAACCAAAAAAGGAGCCACATAAACATAATTCTACCTCTAACAACAAAAATAACAGGAAGCAACAATTACTTTTCCTTAATATCTATTAATATCAATGGAATCACTTCCACAATAAAAAGACATAGATTAACAGACTTGACAGGTAAACAGGACCCAACATTTTGCTGCATAAAGGAAACCCACCTCAGTGACAAAGACAGATACTACTCCAGAGTAAAAGGCTGGAAAACAACTCTCCAAGCAAATCGTCCCAAGAAACAAGCTGGAGTAGCCATTCTAATATCAAATAAAATCAGCTTTCAACCTAAAATTATCAAAAATTATAAAGAGGGACACTTCATACTCATCAAATATAAAATATACCAAGATGAACTCTCAATTCTGAACCTCTATGCTCCAAACTCAAGGGCATCTGCATTCATAAAAAAAAAAAAAGAACTTTACTAAAGTTCAAAGCACATATTGTACCTCACACAATAATAATGGGAGACTTCAACATCCCACTCTTAGCAATGTACTGAGGAATGCCAAATGGCTTAGAGGCATCTAAAGAAATGTTCAACATCCTTAGTCATCAGGGAAATGCAAATCAAAACGACCTTGAGATTCCACCTCACACCAGTCAGAATGGCTAAGATCAAAACCTTAGGTGACAGGAAATGATGGTGAGGATGTGGAGAAAGAGGAACACTCTTCCATTGATGGTGGGATGGTAAGCTGGTACAACCACTCTAGAAATCACTTCTTCAGGAAATTGGACATAATACTACCTGAGGACCCAGCTATACCTCTCCTGGACATATACCCAGAAGATGCTCCAACATATAATAAGGACGCATGCTCCACTATGTTCATAGAAGCCTTATTTATAATAGCCAGGAGCTAGAAAGAACCCAGGTGTCCCTCAACAGAGGAATGGATACAGAATATGTGGTATATTTACACAATGGAGTACTACTCAGCTATTAAAAACAATGACTTCATAAAATTCTTAGGCAAATGAATGGAACTAGAAAATATCGTCCTGAGTGAGGTAACCCAATCACAAAAGAACACACATGGTATGCACTCACTGATAAATGGATATTAGCCCAGAAGTTCAGAATACTCAAGATACAATTCACAGACCACATGAAGCTCAAATATAAGGAAGAGCAAAGAGTGGATTCTTCGGTCCATCTTAGAAGGGGGAACAAAATATCCATGGGAGGAGATACAGAGACAAAATGTGGAGCAGAAACTGAAGGAAAGGTCATCCATAGACTGTTCCATCTGGGGATCCATCCCATATACAGTTACCAAACCCAGACACTATTATGAATGCCAACAAGTGCTTGCTTACAGGAGACTGATATAACTGTCTCCTGAGAGGCTCTGACAGTGCCTGACAAATACAGAAGCAGATGCTCCCAGTCATCCATTGGACTGAGCACAGGGTCCCCAATTGTGGAACTATAGAAAGGACCGAAGGAGTTGAAGGGCTTTGCACCCCATAGGAGGAACAATGATATGAATCAACCAGTACCCCCAGAGCTCCCAGGGACTAAGCCACCAACCAAAGAGTCCACATGGAGGGACTCATGGGTCCAGCTGCATGCATAGCAGAGAATCGCCTTGTGGGACATCAATGCAAGGAGAGGCCCTTGGTCCTGTGAAAATTTGATTTCTCAGTATGGGAATATCAGGACAGCAAAGCAGGAGTGGGTGGGTTAGTGAGCAGGTGGGGGATAGGATGGGGGCAGGTGTTTTTCAGAGGGGAAATGAGGAATGGAGATAACATTTGAAATGTAAATAAAGAAAATATCTAATAAAAAATAGAAACCTTAACTAAGACACAAGCACAGAAGAATAACTAAGACAGATTACATGCAGGAGCCACTACACATTGTTTTGTACATTTCTGAGGATCATACCAGTGCTCCATGCTTAACAGGCAAGCACTGTGTCAACTGAACCTCGTTCCCAGGTCTACAATTTCCTCCCTTCTAATTAGGGTAATGCTGGGTAACTAACTATACAGGTGCTCAAAACACCTCTAGGACCAATAGGTACCTCCTAGACACTCTGGTGAGGGGCTCCTGGAAGGGGGGAAATGAATGGATGGATCAGATCAGCACTGTGAAGGGACTAGGGCTGTTCAGCCACAGAATACATAATCTGGAGGAGACCACGGGGCAGCTGGAGCGCCCTCTCCAGCTCACTACCTGCTCTGAGTGTGGAGAAGTGTATCTGCCTGGCTCTGCACAGGACTCCTCACATCCTGTCCTTGCTGGGTGGGAAAACTTGCTTGTGTTGCACCTTCCCTGAATTGGAACTTCCTTCCTGTCGTCATCCTGTAAGAGTCCAGCTCCAACCTCGGAGGAACACTGCAGCTTTCTGTCCCTAGCCTTGTTTTTCCTTCCTTATGGGCCACACCTGCCACCAAGGCAACACCCAGCCAGGAGCTCAGGTGGAGGAGAATCCCATGGGGAAGGCTTTGTTTCCAGCTTTCCAGAGGGTCAGGAACTTTTAGGGTGATTGTATCATGAGTCAGAACAAGTGACACAAGTTCCTGTAGCTCTGAAAAATGTCTCAGGTGCGGGGCAGTGGTGGCGCACGCCTTTTATACCAGCACTTGGGAGGCAGAGGCAGGTGGATTTCTGAGTTCGAGGCTAGCCTGGTCTACAGAGTGAGTTCCAGGACAGCCAGAGCTACACAGAGAAACCCTGTCTCGAAAAACCAAAAAAAAAAAAAAAAAAAAAAAAGATGTCCCAAGCTTCTGGAAGACAGAGCTGAACAAAGGCAAATGACTCCCTCTGGTGGTAAAACCCCAGTTAATGATGTGGCACCATCCCATTGGTTGGTAGTTCTGTAGTTTCTTTTTCTCAATTCCAGCCCACAAAGTCCTAACTTTTCACTTCTCTACTGGCTCACCAGATGACCAGCATAGTTGGCTGACTCCTCAGGACAAAGGACTCAGGACTCAAGACTCTGGCCTGTGTTTGCTCCTCTCCACAGATTTGGGGTCTCTTGATATCTGAATGATGTGTTAGAATTGCTGCTTGAGTCAGAACATACCATACACTAGGCCCAAACAGTTCCAGGTGTAAGAGGTTTAATTGAGAGGGAGAGAGGGGGCAGTAGCGGAGAGATAGGAGGGAGAGAGAGCAAGAGAGGGAGGAAGGTTCCCAGTATATATATGGGTTCCGACTTAGTGGCCACAGGTGGGAGGTGAGCCCAATGGATTCTGGGAATATGGCGGCTGTTGTCCTGGCAACAGGTCTGTGAGGCCCGCCCATGTGACGTCTTGGGCTTTGGAGGCCTTGATGTTAATTAGCATTGAAGGTGTGAGACAATGTTCGACTGCTGAGTTTGGAGGAATTTAGAAGAAAACACTGTCTTTGCTCTGGTGAGTTAAAGTTGAAGTTGAGAAGGGGGAAGGTTTGAAGGTAAATTGCTGACTTCCTGCTGAGTATTCTGGGGATGAGGAGCTAGAGAGAGGGTGGCCTTGAGGAAGACAGCTTTCATGGTCTGGAGAGATCCAGTTAATTTTCCAAGCAGACTTAAGTCTTTTTTCTAACCTTGACTCATGAGTTGCAGCATGAATCTCCTGCTTCAGCAGGGACACTGCTCTCCCTCCAAAGAAGTAGTACAGCCAGAGGGGTGTTTGAAAACAAAAGTGAAGATTCTCTGAGTAATAGTGGTTACCTACAATTCTAAGGGCTCATTCTGTAGGCTGCTCTCTCTGTGATTGGAAGTCTTGATTTCTCTGCAGGCTCCTATTAATTTACTTGTACTATGAAACATTCTGAAGTCTGTAGAGAATTCCTAATGTCACTTAAAAATCATTACCATTGCCTGCCTTTTCCCTTGGACCATATGCACTATACCTAATTTAAGATTATCCCAGGCTAGTAATTCTGGCTATCAAGAAAGCTGAAGCAGGATGATCCAAAGTCCAAGGACCTAATAAAACCAAGTCAAAAGAAGAAAAAGTAGGCAGGTGTAGCTTATTGTGGTACAATTAGTGGGCTGGAGAAGCAATTGCAAATTTGTACCAGACTCTAATTCAATCACAAAGAAAGAAAAAGTGGATGGGGTGAAGGGAGGAGAGAGAGAGAGAGAGAGAGAGAGAGAGAGAGAGAGAGAGAGAGAGAGAGAGAGAGAGAGAAGAGACACTGGAGGAACACACTCTCTAGAAGTGACAGCTGTTCTGATCCCAGGCTGACCTCATGGAATTGTCCTGTGTCAGCCTCCCCAGCTGCTGGGATTACAGGCGAATATTACTGCCCCAGGAGAAACAGCATGAGCTCCTGATTGAGTTTAATGACATAAAAGACTAAAAGATGTCTACTGATCGAATGACCTAGAGATCTTGAGGACCATGAAAGTAAAGAAAGGACTTGGAGCAGGGAATCCGGGCTTCACTCAAGCTAATGTAGACAACAGCAGACACAGGTCAGGCCTTCCTGTGTCCAGGTTGGCGTGAGGGTTGTCAAGAGTCCATTCACCTCCTTTCCATTTCCTCTTTCCTTGCTTTCAATCAGTTGTGTACACCAGTTTTCTGAACAGAGAATTAACTGTCTTTACTACCATATGTTATCAGATACTAAAATGCACATTTGAGGGTTGTCCAGATTTTAAATATGCCAACATCTAGGGAATACACATTAATTTGCTTCAGATAATGCTACTTAGGAAATGAATCCCGGGATAATTTATTTGTCAGGCTTATTCGGAAAAGGACCATTTCTTCTATGACATCAGTACTTTGAACTTTCATCATTCTTAAAGAAACAGTTTTACATGTTACATAGTTCAGCTACACAGGGCAAAGACCACAGACTAAAATTATAATGAAGTCAAATTCATTATGTAATATTCAATATATATTATATATTTAATAATGAATTCATTAAATATTGCTAGTAGCTCAGTGGCCTTAAAGCCAAACCAAAGGCTTGTCACACAGGAAGAGGCTCAGGAAGCATATTTAAAGGTGGACACCACAATCAGCTCATTCGTGTGTGATGTGCAGCTGAGAAACTGCTTCCTCCCTCAGCTGTGAGGGAGCTGTTTCCTTTCCTGGTACTCAGCAGTAAATGGGTTCACGAAACCAGAATAACTGTTTTACATTTGGGGAGGAGCGCAAGGAGTCAGAGTTTTGAGAAACTTATCTTTCAGGAATTTCAAATGGGTACCTAGCACAAAATGGAGTTTCCTTAGCTGTTACATACGCCATAACAACAGAAACAAGTGCTGTCTGTAGGCTCTTGTTTGATTTGAGCAAACCTAGTCATTGTTTCTTATTGTCGCCTTTTGAAAAAGGTTAATATTGCTGGAATTAGGGGATATTTGAGCGATTATGTGGAAACAGTATAATGCAAACTTCCTCAAGTATATGGAGGTGATGCTAATAAGTCTATTAATAATGGATGAATCTCAACTGGCAATCTCTTGTCACCAAACAAGGCTTTCAATAGTGGTGTTGGATGGGACTGGATTGCATTCAATTGAGTTATGGACCAATAGAGTCAATGGAGAGCCTTAAATAACCAAGGCTGTTGCTAAAATAATGTCAAAAATTATATTAAAAATTATAGTGGCACCTCATTGTAGAAAAAAAACTCACATAATCACTTAAACATGGAAATTCAAACTGGTGATTACATGGAGCCTTCACCCATAAGTTCTAGTCTCTTAAGTGCAGGAAGGTACTTTACAGTTTACCAAAAGAGAAACATGAACACCAACCCACCCTCAAAACCTTTGTGTGCAATCTGTTATGCCTGCAAAATATGCTAGGGCAATGGTTGCATAGAAGTTGTGGGAGTAGCCAAGCCAATGCCTGATTTGACTAAAGGTCCAGTCGCCAAGAGCAAACCCTCACCTAGCAATGCTTGGGTAATCAAGAACCAAAGACTAATAGTGCAGATACCTACAGTAAAACCAACCATTACTAGTCTAAAAAACACACACACATACACACACATTTATTTTGTTTGAGTTTGTGGGTCTGCCTATGTGCATACACATTTGAAAAGAAGGAAGGCTGTCTGAGGTGGTCAGAGGTGCTGGATTTTCTGAAGCTGGATTTTCTGAGTACTGCAAGAGCAAGTCCTCTTAATCACTGAACCCTCTCTCCAGAGTCAGGTAGTCTGAATATGGACATTTAACTGATTCATTTATTCATTGATGTTTGTCAGCATCTTACTGGATATGTGTCTGTTCACCACTTGAATGCCCTGAGCCCAAGAATGCCAGAAGAGAGTGTCAGGTACTCTGGGAATGGAATTGAAGACAGTTCTGAATCACCTTGCAGGAACTAGGAACAGAATAAAGGTTCTCTGGGAGAGCAACCAGGGCCCCTAAACTCATGAAACATCTGTCTAGCTCCTCATACAGACATTTTAACAATATTCAAATCCATGAGTACAGGGATCCTTATATATAATTGTATCATCTTCTATTTCATTCAATACTTTTATAGTTTTTGTGAGCAGATATTTCATTTTATGTGCATGGCTGTTTGCATGCATGGATATCTCTGTACCATATTCATTTCATGCTGCCAGAAGCCAGAAGAGAGTATTAGATCCTCAGAAACTGAAGTTACAGGGGGTCTGTGAGTTATGTGAAGGCTGGGAATAGAGCCATGGTTCTCTGCAAGAGTAGGCAGTGATCTTGATCACTCAGGGATCCCTCTATATCATTCCCTGTGTTTCAATTTAACATTATTTTGAGTCACTATAACCTTGAACTTGCCATCCTCTCCTCCCAGCCAACCAAGAAATTGGATTTAGAGGTCTACATTACCAAACCCAGCTGCTGCTGTTGCTGTTACTGTGTTGCTGCTGCTGTTGCTGCTTTCTCCTCCTCCTCCTCCTCCTCCTTCTCCTCCTCCTCCTCTTCCTCCTCTTCC
>NW_022196904.1:93445666-93451410 GCF_008632895.1 Mastomys coucha
TCTTCTCTTTCCTCCTTCTCCTCCTCTTCCTCCTCTTCCTCCTCCTCCTCCTTTCTTCTCTCCTTTTTATTTTTGCAGATTTTTTTTATTGTGAATGTGCATCATGGGTTACACTGAGTTACATATATTGACTATTATTATGACCTTATTTATTTATTTTTACTTATTAACATTTCATTCTGCTTATTGCTTTCCTCCTGGTCACCCCCTCCCACATACTTCCCCCATATCCCAACTCCTTCTCTTCTGAGTTCATGGGGGCTCCCAGGATATCCCCCAACCTTGGAATATCAAGTCTCTGTGGGGCTAAGAACATCCTCTCCCACTGAAGCCAGACAAGGCAGCCTAGCTTGAAGAACATATCCCATAGACAGGCAACAGCTTTTGGGTAGTTGCTGCTCCAGTTGTTCAGTACCCACACTGAAGACCAAGCTGCATATCTGCTACATAAGTGCAGCTCTCTTTATGGTCCAGCCCATGCACACTCTTTGGTTGGTGGTTCAGTCTCTGAGAGCCCCAAGGGTCCAGGCTAATTGATTTTGTTGGTCTTCCTGTGGAGTTCCTATCCCTTTGGGGGCCCAAAAATCTTCTCTTATTCTTCAATAAGAGTCCCCAATCTCCATAGGCTGTTTGGCTGTGGGTGTCTACCTCTGTCTGAGTCACCTGTGGGTGGAGCCTCTCAGAAGACAGCCACCCCTAGACCCCTGTCTGCAGGCATAACAGAGTATTATTGGTAGTATCAGGGATTAGTGCTTGCCCATGGGATGGGTCTCAAGTTGGGCCAGTAATTGGATGAGCATTCCCTCAGTCTCTACTCCAATTCCCCATCTCTGAATTTGTAGTGATGAGTTATTTAAATTGCCTTGGCTCCCTGCAGGTTAAGCACATGCTCTCTGGATTCTACAATGAAACACACACACACACACACACACACACACACACACACACACACACACACACACACAGAGGCTTAATTTTGATATACCTTAACTAGCTCAATGGCCAGATAGTTCTAATCATCCTCCACCTAGCACACACTTCACTCTGGTATTCTTAGCCCAACTTGTTGAATGATTATTTCATCTCTGCTACCGCAGACCCAACTGAGGGAGTAGCCTGAATTCTTACAGGGCTGGTTTGCTTTCTCTCCTGCAGCTCTTTTCTCCTTTCTCTCAGAGTTCCTAGCCTGCTCTTGCTTGGTCTCCCTCTGTCCACCATTGATCTCTGGAATCTTTATTTAACAATCAAAACCAATTGGAGGCAGGAACCTGCAGCATTTTACACACAAATGTGGAAATTCCCATGTTATTTAGAAATCTATTGAATCAAGTCCCCAACATAGATTCCTTGTAGACAGGAAAAGTTTTGGGTCAGAAGTTTTGTGAGTGGGTTGCTGTCTTTATCACTCTATTAGGGTTCCTGCCCAGCTACAGAAAGTAGACTTTAGGTTTCGAATCCCCAGTGCTGTGAATCACAGCTAAGAGTGCTTCCATTGATTCTTGGGTACCTACCTTCTTCCTGGTCTCTGTCTCATCTTGGAGATGCCTCCTAGTTCCCCATCCCTGTCAGTTGCAGCTATCATTCATTTTCATGGCCATCTGCCCATCCCTCCTTTCCCTCCCTACACCTAATCCTGAACCCTCATGTTTCCCCACCCCCATCTGCTCTCCTACCCAGTTCCCTCCCTCCATCTACCTATTGTGACTATTTTATTCTCCTGTCTAAGTGAGAATCAAGCATCCTCCCTTGAGCCTTCCTTCTTGTTTAGCTTCTTTGGTTCTGTAGAATATGACATGGGTATCCTGTATTTTATGGCTACTATCCATTATTAGTGAGTACATACCATGCATGTCCTTTGGGGGGTGAGGTTACCTCACTCACATTTTCTTTATCCATTCTTCAGTTGAGGTACATCTAGTTTGTTTCCAGTTTCTGGCTATTACATATAAAGCTGCTATAAACATACCTGAGCAAGTGTCAATGTGGGATGGTGGAGCATCTTTTGGGTATATGCCCAGGAGCAGTATAACCTGGGTTTTCAGGTAGAACTGTTCCCAGTTTCATGAGAAACCACCAAATTGTTTTCCAAAGTGATTGTACAACTTTGTACTCCTACCAGCAATGGAGGAGTATTCCCTTTGATCCACATTCTTGCCCATGTGTGCTATCTCTTGAATTTTTGATCTTAACTATTCTGATGGGTGTAAAAACGAAACCTCATAGTTGTTTTGATTTGCATTTCCATAGTGACTAAGGACTTGTAACATTTCATAAAGTACTCCTCAGGCCATTCGAGATTCCTCTGTTGAGAACTCTCTATCTAGCTCTGTACCCCATTTTTTAAATTGTTTTTTTTGGGGGGTTGTTAGTGTGTAACTTCTTTAGTACATTATAAATTTTGGATATGAGCCCTCTGTCAAATGTAGGGTTGGTGAAGAACCTTTATCAACTTATAGGCTGACATTTTGTCCTATTAACAATGTTTTTTACCTTACAGAAGCTTTGCAGTTCCATGAGGTCCCATTTATAAATTGTTGATCTTGGAACCTGAGCTATTAGTGTTTTGTTCAGCAAATTGTCTTCTGTGCCAATGTGTTCAAGGTTTCTCTTCTATGAAATTTAGTATATTGCATTTTATGTTGAGGTTTTGATCCTCTTGGACTTGAATTTTGTGTGGGATGATAAATATGGATCTATTTGCATTCTTCTACATGTAGTCAAGTTAGGCCAGAACCGTTTGTTAAAGACGAGTTCCTTTTTTTCCCATTGTGTAGTTTCAGCTTCTTTTTCAAAAAATCATGTGTCTGGAGATATTTATTTCTGGGTCTTCTATTTGATTTTGTTGATTCACATGTCTGTTTCTGTATGAATTCCATGTGGTTTTTACCATTATTGCTCTGTACAGCTTTAGGTCAGGGATGGTGATTCCTCTGTAAGTTCTCTTATTGTTCAGGATTCTTTTGGATGTCTTGGGTTTTTTGTTTTTCCATATAAAGTTGAGAATTGCTCTTTAAAGGACTGTACAAAATTGTGTTACAGTTTTGGTGGTGATTGCTTTTCATAAGATGGCCATTTTCACTATGTTGATCCTGCCTATCCATGAGCATGGGATATCTTTCCATCTTCTGATATCTTCTTCAATTTCTTTCTTCGGGGGCTTGACATTGTTTTCATACACAACTTTCACTGGATTGCTTAGACTTACACCAAGATATTTTATATAATTCATGGCTATTGAAAAGTGTATTGTTTCCATAATTTTTCACACAGGCTGAGCTTCTTAATTTCCTTATCACATTAGTTCACTATTTGTGATTTTTCTATATGGAATATTATATACCCATCTTTACTGAGCTCATTGGCTTTTTTTTATGTGTAAAGAGACTATTATTTGCATAAATTTTATTTTATTTTAGTTTTTCAGTTTGCACTTATTCCAAGTACTTGCCCTGATATGATGAAAAGAGGTGACAAAAATAAGAATGCTTTTGTATACATGATTTTAAAAACTTTCAAAAGTCTAAATTTGCTATGACATTAGCAATGGGCCTTTGATGATTGGCTTTACAGTAGGGAAATTTATGTCTATTTATAGACAGTTTTAGAAATTTTAGTACTGAAAAAAATTTTTTCAAATATTTCTCAGACAAAGAATGGTAACAGTTTCTTTGGGAGTGTGGTCAGTGAGACAAAGGTCTGTAGCAGTAGGTCTCCTGAAACTCACTCCTTAGACCCGGCAGGCCTTCGACTCACAGATCTGCCTGCTTTGAAGGTGATCATCACCACTTAGCTAACAGGAGAGTCTTTCCCTCAGTATGTCAGTGTGGTGGGACTTGTCCTTTGGTTTTTCATGCTGAACTAATTTTACGTGTTATTGGGGGAAAAAATCTGTCTACTTTTAAGAATAATTTTTGATGTAGTCTGGATCTCAGTCAGTATCATGGTGCCATACATACCTGGAGTCTGCAATGTATCAATGTTTTTTAGTAAACTTCTAGACCAAGCTAAAATCTTCATATTTACAGACACAAGATTCTTCAGAGTGCCCAAGTAATGGGGACATAATTCCACATACCCTTTGTTCTGGCTAACAGTTGTGTCTTAGTAACCATCTTTTTTTTTTTCTCTGGTGACCTCTATTGGTTAGAGCAGGCAGCAATAAAAAAAGACTCCATGGGATGATTTTCAAAATTTTGCAGTGTATTGAAGACAAATGACCTTCTTAAGTGACCATCTCTATATATCTAGCACAGGGATTAATGTAACCATATGAACAAACACACACGTACTCTTTTGTTAGATGATAATAAGAGAAATCATTGCATAGGTACATCAGAATGTGGGAGTGTTTACACTCCATGTCAACATCAGCTCTGTCTGGTAAGAAACTGGCAATAGGAGGGTCTGAGTGAGTCTCACTGACTACTCCTGAGGGTCAGGGTGAGTCTCACTGACTAGTCCTGAGGGTCAGAGTGAGTCTCACTGACTATTCCTGACAGTGGAGGCATGGCCAGAGGTATGAGAGGTTTGATGCTTTTGATACTGATGATGGTGCCTGGGAAAGACAGGGAAGGATAGAAGGGAGATTATACAAGGCTCTTGACAGTAAACTCTTTCTACTCTTCAGTAAAAGAGGGATAACAATTCCATACATGAAATTTATAATTTGGGATGACCTAAAAGTATAGCATTTGAAGTGTAGCAAAGTACTACTTGCTACATCACCAAACCTCCTTCCATATTTCTTCCTTTGTTCTTTTAACTTGTCATTGTGGTCCTTTCTTAACCTCTGCACAGGGTTCATTCTGATCCTCCATTTCTTACTTGGTCTTTGTTCCCATCTCTATCACACAGGCACCCTTGCAGAACTGTGAGAAACCAGGACAACAGACACAGGATCACAGCAAGTATGGCCTCATCAGTCCTGGAGATATTAAAGGAGGAGGTAACCTGTCCGATCTGTCTGGAGCTCCTGAAGGAACCCATGAGTGCAGATTGCAACCACAGCTTCTGCCGAGCTTGCATCACACTCAACTATGAGTTCAACAGAAACACAGAAGAGGAGGTCAACTGCCCTGTGTGCCGAATTCCTTACTCCTTTGAGAATCTGAGGCCTAATCGACATATGGCCAACATAGTAGAGAGGCTCGAGGGAGTCAAGTCCATTCCAGAGGAGGAGCAGAAAGCGAATGTCTGTACACAGCATGGAGAGAAACTCCAGCTCTTCTGTAGGAAGGACATGATGGCTGTCTGCTGGCTTTGTGAGCGATCTCAAGAGCACCGTGGTCACCAAACAGCTCTCATTGAAGAGGTCGGCCAAGAATACAAGGTAAGGAGCAGGAAGATACAGGAAACAAAGCATAAAACAGTAACAGATTGAAAACCTACACTTTTTCTGACAGGGTACTTACCTGAGCAGTATAGACTTGGAACATGATAGATCCTTCTATACTCTTTTAAATTTTGACTCCTAAAAAGACAAGTCGATTTATTCCACTTAAGCATAAGAGAATCTGCCTGGACTACAATTACTAAGATACAGATAAGATATTGTGGAACTGCTCCTTTAAATTGAGTTGATGTCCACAAAAGCCAAATCAGCAGATGAACACCTGCTGTTTCTTCTGTGTTTACATCCTCTCAGTGTTAGTGTCAGAGTCACTCAAAGGCCCTAATGTGCCATAGTCACTTCCAACAATGGGGTTAATAAACACATGACACACAGCAGTGAAGAGAATGTGCAT
>NW_022196904.1:93453045-93455320 GCF_008632895.1 Mastomys coucha
TTTCCCTTTTCCTGTTTAGACATTGTAGTCCTTTGCTTTTGTATCATGGCTTGAGTTTTTATGGGATTTTCATGTGTTTAAAACATACGCTCTGCATCTATGTGTACTTCTTGTGATTTTCTTATTTAGCTCTTTTTATTTTTGTTTTGTCATATTCCAGTGTGTTTGTTTTTTTCTCTTATTGTATTTTCTTTTATTCTGTTGTTATTATTTACATGCCCCTTTCTTTTCTTTATTGGTTCTTTGTGAATTTTATATCAGGTACTTCAACCCCACTCATCTCCACCTCCTTTCATACCTGCTCTTCACTCTTGCAACCTCACCACTAACAGTGAAAGAAACCTGATTGTGAAAGCTGTAGTGTGACACACTGTGTCCTAGGGTGTGTACACTCTAGCGCACAAATCTTTGCTTGCAAATGTTCATTGCAACAAGTCCTTGGTCTGGTCTGAGACCTCTGGCCTCTGCTGTTTATCAATACTAGACCCTCACTAGGACTCCTCTCAGATATCCTGGTGTTGCCTTGTTTCATGGTGATCCTGTAGTATTGGATCTGTAAGACTGGTCTTTTCTTGCACGCTAGCATTTTACTGATGGGGTAGATATTGCAGTGGGGCCATTCTAAGTCCTAGGTCTTGGCCTGAGCTGTGACTGAGCTGGTCAGTCTGCAAGCTCTCTCACACCTTTGAGACCCACTCACCATCAATCCTAGTCACTAGGATCAGCTCTACCCTGCTGCCCATGTAAGGTGTAGGTGAGATATCCCAAGTTTTTCAGCTGCTGAGAGACATAGCCAGTCCTTGCACTCTCATGACCCTGGTACCAGTTCTCCAGACTGGCCTAGATGGCAAGGGATAAGGTGAGGAGGGTGTCTCTCCTGTTTCTGCACCACTGCCCAATAGACAAGAGGGAGGGCACTTCTGCATTCATATCCTTAGAGCCTGCTAACCTGCAACCCCCACATCCAGGGCCAGCTCTACCTTGCTACCAAGTCATGGTGCAGGACCATCTCTCCTGATTTCTGCAGTAGTGGAGGGGAAGGACCAGCTGACCATAACCCAGGGTCAGCTCTCCTGCTTGATGTAGGTGTCAAAGGTCGAGGGTTGGGGTAGGGTATCTCTCCTTTGCCCACGCTGTCACACAACAAAGTTGCAGGGTCTGCTAGTCCACACTCACATGCTTAAGGCTTGCTCACTGGGCCCCCATCATCAGCATCAGATCTACTATGCTGCCCAAGTGAGGTACAGGGCCTGCTCTCCCAAAGTGCTGCAGCAGATGAGGAGTAGGGATAGCTCTCCAGTTCTGAGGAACTCTGGGCCAGCTCCACTGCCTTCCTTTGTAGGTAACAAGGGGTGTGAATATGGGGGAGAGGTGATATCTCTCCCTAGTCCATGTCACCTCCCAGCAGACAAGTGGCAGAGCCAGCTCTCTCTATTCACACCCTTGGGTCAGATCATCCAGTCCCCTGCCTCCAGGATCAGCTCTGCTGTGCTGATCAGGAAAGGTACAGACAGGGTCTACTCTCCCAAGGACTACAGAGAACAGGTGCCTCTCCTCTTAGTTTTCTAAGAGGAGACACAGGGGTGTGGATCTGGATGGAAGGGGAGGAGAGGTGGTGAGGAACCTGGAGTAGCAATGAGAAGGAAAACCTAAATCAGAGTGTATTGTATGGGGCTAGAGAGATGGCTCAGCACTTAAGAACATCAGTTATGCTTGCAGACACCCTGAGATCAATTCCCAGCAACCACATGGTGTATCAAAGCCATGTATAGTAGGGTCCAATGCCTTCTTCTGTTATGCAGGCATACTTGCAACGAGAGCACTTATATACTTGAATAAATAAAACTTTTTTAAAAGGTGCCTTGAAGTATATATTGTATGAAAAGTCATTTTCAGTAAAAGAAAGAAACATAACTATAAAAACTACAATTAGAAATAAAAAAACAAGGAAAAGAAAAAAGAATATTCATGTGGCCAGTGTTATTGGGCAGTTTTTTATCACAGAGATCTGGCAGCTGATATTCTTGGATCTCTGAGTTTCAGGAGTATGCTTGTCTGCACAGTAACTACAGGCAAGCCAAGGCTATGCAACATAACCCAGTTTTTTTTTTGGGGGGGGGTTATTAATTTTTTTTTTTATTTTAGATATTTTCTTTATTTACATGTAAATTTCTCCATTCCCAGTTTCCCCTCCAAAAAACAGAGAGACAAACAAAACCAACAAAAACAAACCCCTGTTGCCTCCCACTTCCCCATGCCTGCCACCCCGCCCTCT
>NW_022196904.1:93455840-93458604 GCF_008632895.1 Mastomys coucha
ATTGTCGGGCATGTGACATATGTATATACTTATGTTCAGAAAACTAACAAAAGTGTCCTGGTTCTCTGTTGCTAGACGCAAAGTAAAAGGTTTCTACTGAGTGGGATGTCCGACTTAGAAAGATTTCTGTCTTTGTCTGTATGGGGTGGTGTGTATAAAATACAAAAATCAATTGAGCTGTAGACTTTTTAGATTAATATACTTTATGTACATAAACACTGTCACGAGTTTTTCAAAAGAGAACAGTCTTAATCTTGCTGTCTTTCCACAAGAGTTTTTTGGCCTTTGCTTAGGAACAGCAGTCCTACTAATCACACAACTTGACTCTGATAAAATTCCTTTCTCACAGGAGAAGCTGCAGGCAGCTCTGCAGAAGCTGATGGAAAATGAGAAAAAATGTGATGAATGGCGGGATGACCTTCAACAGCAGAGAGATGACTGGGAGGCAAGTGGGGATTCTGACTCCTAAGGGAGTCAGCCTGATGCCAGGGAGGGTCCTGGGCAAGAAGCTCCAGAGGTCCTGGGGTTGGGGAGGCCAAGAGGCCTTGATAGTCCTCCCTACTGGTTCCCCTGGCTGGAGATGCAGAGTCAGTGTATCACACTGGAGCTGAGCACCGTGAGGAGCTGGCACCATGGAGGGTGCTTGGTCAGAACATCTGCTGGGTCCTACTCATATGGTGCCTTCTGAAACTCTAGTTGTTGGAAATATTATTGGGAATAGGCCACAGTTCTACTCTTTGGATTTAGCTTCTCTTAAGGCTTCAGATTGTGGAATGAGGACTATTGCAGGCAGGAACAACTGTGTAAAAACTGAGCTACATCTAGACACCCCACTTTGGCTCACATAGCCTTAGTGGCCTTTGTGACCTAAGATCTTTTTTTTTGTAATGTACTGAACCGACATTAAAAGAAGACACCTGCTTCCCTAGGAATCCCTTCCCTTTCCCAAGCTCAATTCCCTATGAAAGCTTAGAGCAGTATTTATCTCCTGGTGCCAATTGGACAGACTGAATTCCTCTCTCTTTTCTTACCCATGAAGAACCAAATACAGAGTGATGTAGAAAATGTTCAGATCGAGTTTAACAGACTAAGAGAAATCCTGGACTCCAAGGAGAATGAGGAGCTGCAGAAGCTGAAGAAAGAGAAGAAAGATGTAATGAGAAAGCTGGACAAGTCTGAAAAAGAGCTAGGGGAGCAGAGGGAGTTGGTGATAGCCCTCATCTCAGATGTGGAACATCAGTTGGAGCTCTCAACCATGGAAATGCTTCAGGTAATACTGCAGGAGAACCCAGTGTCTGAGAGTCAGCGGACATGGAAGCCATTGCCCTTCCTCTCTGCTGCTGTGTTCTTCATGATGATGACAGTGAGATCTTCCTGTAGTCTTTCCTGAATAAGGTTGAGAAGCTGGGAGAATCATTACATGTGTGATTGTCAACAGCAAATGGTATTTTATCATTTTATCAAGTACAATAACAAAGCTAAACCTTAGAAATTAGAGATGTTGGATCATGGGTAGATATTGTTGTGGTCCATCAGTTGAACCACATACATAAGCAGAGATCTCAGACGGGGATAGTTTATTGAGCATTCACCCAAGGTCTAATCAATGAGGGCTGTCAACAAAACTCAGGAGATGTTGTGACCATGAATCTTAATCCTACAAAGCTTTTAAGCCTGAAATCCACAAATATCTGTGACAAGTTATTCCACCAATAAGGATTTGGGGTTAGGGGTCATCCTTAGGAGCATGTCTTTGTTGTAAAATTATTCTGCTCTCATTGGATGGGGTATTCAGTTGTGGCAGGGGACTTGCCTTCCCTAACACTTATGTCTTAACTTTCCAACCAGGATACCAGTTACCCATGTTCATCTCTCTCTCTCTCTTCCAAGTAAAATGTTAATTACTAGGAAGTTATTGGAAACCTAAAACTTTTCTTGACCCCCCATTAAAACATTGAAGTCTTATTCCAAATGGATTTTTATATTGACGCAAATATCCCTCTTATATTGGGTTTTATCCCAGGAACAGCTTACAAATGGAAACCATAAAACTCATACATACACAGGAACATGAAGTTCTACTAGGCAGTTGATTCTGGTCCAAGCTTATTGTGGCTAACTACAAAAAAAGTTGTAACAGACCTCTATTGTGACTGCTTCTCAAGAAAAACCAAAGCACAGAACATAACATAATATGCAGTCAACTTGGAGAAGAAAAGTTTCCTTGTAATGTTAGTAACAGCATAAAATGGCTAGCTAGCTAGACAGACACCAATTACCTAGGCCTTAGCAGTCAATAACCTTTGTATTTCTAAGCATGTGTGAAGCATATTTTCAGCTGTCAAATTAGTCACTTCATCAGAATTTGAATGTAGTAGAGGTTATTTCTCCTTCTGATGATTTGAAACATTTATTCCCGCTGCCTCTGATTCCAGTGGGAGTGGGACTTGTGGTGGGGATACGATTCAGGAACTCAGAGAGGTTTGCATGCCTCTGTATGCCAGTGGCTGATGTGAAAGGTGGCTTCATTATCTATAAAGGCATAAATTTGTAGTGTATTTGATCTTTAGCACATTTTTAAATAATTTACACCAAAGTCATATTCTGGTTGTGAATATCATTGTGGGAATTTGTTTTTTTTCATTGGAATTGTCAGTCTTATAGACCTTGGAGATTCTAGAATTTTTTCATAACTACTTTGATTTCTTTGTTTCCATTGTGTTACTTTAATTACAACTGAAAATATTCATATTAGATAGAATTA
>NW_022196904.1:93459471-93467318 GCF_008632895.1 Mastomys coucha
TCCTGTCCATCTTTCTCCCATCATGATCTGTGTCATAGTGTCACACTTTAAGGTGGTCAGACAAGTCAATACAACTCATTGAAATCCATTAGGAGACCAGCTCTTCCTCTGACTAAAGCTGTTTTCCTTCTCTCAATGTAAGATCTTGGAGAAATTCCTGTTTCTTTGGAATCACAGTTTCAACAGTTTGATAGTCACATTGAGAGACACACATATCTCTTTAGGTCAGATTCTTTCCTGCTAAGCCAATTGTAGAGAGAGAAGAGAAGCAGAAGGGGCAGGGTAGAGGAGGGTGGGGTTAACGGAGATCTGGTTAGTTGGTTTTAAGAATTAAATATTCTAAGCTTCTGGTCTATTTCGATTTCTCAATATTAATATACCAAATCATGTTTAAATGATTAAAAGAATTTGCAATTCAGATTCTCATACATATGAGTTTCCAGTAAGGTAATGGATACCTAACATATAGCATGAGAAAGGTCAACTGTTTATTTATTTAACAATACACACATAAAAGCCTATGTAAGCTTTCAAACTATTGTTTCTTCATCTTTGGTCTCCAATGCCTAGTAGTATAAGTCAGAAAGAGTCTACATATAAGTTAAATAAAAAGCCATTCACTGTATTTATATCATGTCTTGGGGAACTGTGGGTGACTGGTTTGATTCTCTTTTGACTTTGTCTCTTCAACCAATAAGAGTATAACCAGGATTTGCAAGAACATGAAGAATATGTTATTAATGGTGTTTTCTTCCTTCTCCATAGGGTGTAACTTCTGTCCTGACAAGGTATGTGTGGGCTGATAGGGAAGGATGGCCCTATTGTGTGGTGAGAATTATTTGATATTCAACTAGAATAAATATCTCTAGGGTTTTGCTAAATTTACACTTAATGTTATCATGATGTTCTAGTAAAAGGAAGGTGGGGATAGAAGCAGCGTCCAAGCATTTTGTAACTATTGAGAACAGATTCGGTTCTCTTTTAAGGGACTGGATAATGGAGAGCTGTTGAGCTAGGTCAGTAGTGAGATGAAGCAAATGGACCTACAAATGCTTTTAGACTCCTCATGGATACATCATTCTGTTCATGCTGTGTGCTTGTATATAGCTGTAGATCAGCAGGTAACAAGTGCAGATAGGTAATGTTATGTCCTCTGTGTCTGCAATGTTCACAAAGTTCTATACTGGGAAAAATCTCCAATTATTTTGTGAATTTCTAATGGCATAAAGGAGATCCAGATTTCCTTTGTGGTTGAACTTAGATTTTTTAAAGAAGAGACTTGACTCTGTGGGCACAATATTTTGGCAGTGAAACAACGGCTTCAGGAGGACTGTATATGTCACAGGACTGTGGAAAGCCTTGCCCTTGTGTGTAAAGTGGCACATCCCAGCTGTCAACATCAGCCTCCATCCTAACATGTGGAGCTTCTGTCAACCTAAGTGTGGTTTGCTGTCTCTTTTTCTAAATTTTGACATCCTAACTAGAGAACTTGAAGGAGCAGATGCTGGCTGACAGTGTCTTCATTGACAAAGTGTGTGAAGGCTTGGCTTTCTGAAGATGGCTTTCCTGCTCATACTCTATGACTATTAAACAAGACTCCTGAAATCCCACCTTCCTTCCTCCCTTCCTTTCTTCATTCCATTTCTTTCTTTTATTCATGTTTCTATTGACTCATCTATGGTTTTATTTTTTTTTTTCAGACAGGGTTCCTCTTTGTAGCTCTGGCTTACTTGTAACTTATTGTGTAGAACAGATTGCTTTTGAAATCAGAGATCCTCTACCTCTGCCTTCTTATTACACATGACACCATTCTCAGCCCACACCTTATTTTTCTGGTACTTACGTTTGATTATTTTTTAATTCACATTGAAAATATTTCTAGGAGAAGAGGAAGGAAAGTGGAAGAAACACTTGTTTGTGTGTGAAGTTGAGTAAGGCACTATGCTTCTGAGAATAAGACTTTCCCAGCATCACATAGCTGGGTGGGGTCATAAGTATGTCCCATATCTCTATAGTTAATAGTCTACCTTCTTCTTCCTTCTAAGAATTCTCAGGAGAGTTCAAGGACATCTATGGTTAGAATGACAAGGAGTCAGCGCTGGTCAAAAGTCAGGGATTTGATATGTGGAAGTCAATTTTTTTTATCCCTAGGAGTCAGACCTTGATACTGACACAGCCACAAGCAGTCCCCCCAAAAAGAAGAAGAAAGTTCCAAGCTCCAGATTTGAAAGGCATGCTGCAAGCGAATCAAGGTAAGAGCAGCTAATTTCTGTGATTCTGTGTATGATTCCGGGTGTGGCTGGACTGCAGATAGAAGCATGTAAGGATCCTGAATATGGGTAGAGGGACACAGCAGAGCAGACAGTGTGCCGCTGTGACCTCATTGTATTGATGAGAATTCATCATTTACCCTGTCCTATATCAGCTTCCAACCTTCCACTCCTCTGGAAAAGAAATGGACTTTAATGGTTTGATTCCTTTGCTTGTACTTACTGCTGCAAACTTTCATCATTTCAGGGCTCATGGATGTCCAACGATACTGGGGTAAGGAGAAACCACAGCACCATGAGGCCCTCTCCTCTCAATGTCTTCCAGAGTTTATTTCTCTGTTAAGTCTCATGTTTCATGTTGTTACTCCCAATATACACAGCAGTCTGCTTCTTATGTTTTTAAACAAGGCTTCTCCATGTTTCCTTTCTCTTTCTCCTTATGCTTCTCTTGCTTACATTACAAATAAGGCTGTACCTTGTATTTCATCTGACTCAAAACATATATGTCTCATTTTTCTGCAGTTCATATGACTCTACATGCAAAAAACCATGCAGCCATTACCATTAACAAAGAAAAAGGACAAATAAAATTTAGAAGTTACAAGAGTTGGAATCTTGAATTTTCTGAGATCTATGATTTGGGTGTCCTGGGATATCCAGCTATCTTCTCAGGGAAGCATTACTGGGAAGTAGATGTGTCTAAAAGTGATGCCTGGCTCCTCGGATTAAATGATGGAAAACGTGCTCAACCTCAACACCATTCAAGGAATGAAATGGGCTTCAAAACAAAATATCCTTTTAATGTTAAACAAAATGTAATATATCAGCCTAAATGTGGCTACTGGGTTATAGGGACGAAGAATGGGTCTGTATATAATGCCTTTGATGAGTGTTCTATCACCCACAATCCCAGTGTCCTGGCCCTCTCTCTGCCTAGTCCTCCCAGTCGTGTTGGAGTTTTCCTGGACCGGGAAGCTTGCACTCTCTCATTTTATGATGTTTCTCACTATGGAGCACTCATCTATAGGTTCTATGACCCTGCCTTCCCTGGTAAAGTCTACCCATATTTTAATCCTATGTATTGTCCAGAGCCAATGACAGTATGCGGGCCACCATCTTAAACCCACACCTATACAGTGCAGTGCCCCCATGTCTGGTGTGTCTCATGTGCCAGAGCTCCCCTGCATCATTCTAACTTCTTTTGTCTTGGGCCCTTTATTTTAATGACCTTCACTTCTAACTATAAACAGTTGTGGACTCATTACCTTGATCCAGTTGCTTCTCTACTCACAAGATGATCACTGTCATTTGTGATTTCCCATATTCCCAAAGAAAGTGGCTGCTTCCTCACTAAGTGAGAGAGCCTCTGCTAACACCATCTCTGTAGGAACAGTCAAAAGAATGACTCATGGTGAACAACATCTTAGGGACCAGTAAACGAGGCCCCAGAAAAAAAGAAATAGGGCCTTTTATCTCAAGGACATTTTGTTCCCTGGATTGCTTTGGATGTGATTTTGTGCCTCCTGAAAAAAGAACATATGTATTCAATTTTTAAGATATGTTTCTTCTTGTTGGATGTTAGAACATAGCTATAGAACCCATTCCTGTGTAAGGATATACTGAGTACCAGCCTCAATGTACACTGATTTTGAATATGGGCTTGTGCATTAATTTTGTGCTTTCTAAGATGTAATCTAGAGTACAGGGCCAGACAATTGTGTTTATATGGCCTGTCCTGAGACAGTTGTAGGAAACGTTTGCTCTGTGGATATTTAGTATATTCTTATTGGTATTTATTTACCTGTTTTTCTGATTTGGTTTTTCTGAACTCCAACAACCTTCCTGCTTGCTTTTGTACATTCATGTGTAAAAGCACACTGAAACTGAAGTAAAGTTGTCTGCAGGGTTAGGCTGTAGTCCCCCCATTCTTTAAGGTTTTCAAACCCCAGATCTTACAGACAGAACTACATAGGTCCACAACAGTAGACACCCCTTCCTTTTTGTGGTGCCAGAGATAAAAGCCAGGGCTTCCTGTGTGCTTATGAGTTGCTCTACCATTGAGTGACTTGCCTCAGCTCTGTCAGGTCTCCATAACTTATTCTTTCTCTCACTGATTAAAGATGAAAGAAAGTTCTTTTCCAGTTTGTCTAGTAATTTAGAAAATTATATGTAGGAGTCTCTCACTAAGCAATGGGCCTTAGGAGAAGTGCAGTTTAACCACAATGCTTGTGTTTCATCAAGGATTTAAAAAGGAAACCTCTCAAATGATACCTGCTAAGACTATGTATACAGCTTCTAATCCTGCCTCTCCACATAGCAGTGGAACCCTAAATGACATCCTCTAAAGATTGTGTATGCTTGGGTTTTTCTGTTGTTTCATTTTTCATTTTTGTTTTTCAGCTTTGGAAAAATAGTGTACCTATATTGCAGGTCATTGTAGGAAAATAAATTTGAAATCTTTAGAAGTCTCTGAGAGTAAAATCCTAAAATCCCTTTCCTCTATGAGTGATGAGCTGTGTTCATTTTATCAGGCCCTTTTGGCTGAAGGAGGCAGCTAGCTCTGACAGATGATCTTCTCGCTCCACAAATACGCTATAGAACACTTAGGCTGAAGCACATACACAAATGAAAAAAGATTATGTAATTTTTAGTAATAAAAGAAGATCAATACTTGTAATGTATCCAGTGCACATTCAGTAGGTGTTGGCTGTGCTAATTATTGGGTAGATGTGCTGTATTAGTATTCTATGTGACACTGTGTGACTGGGGAAACTAAGTATAGCTCTTCTCATGTCTTGATGATAGGTCCTGGGAGCTGCCACCAATACTACTCTAATATGTTGTAGATATCTATGTTTCTTTGTTTTCACACTTATTTGTTTAGCTATATTCGTTATCAAGTAAGATAAATTCTATGATTTTCCATTTTACAATGAATGATAATGATGACAGTGATACCAATAAACTTCCCTTCTGTTTTGTTGTGAAATGTAAACAATAGAATGTTTCTAGGAACTCATAATGCTTCTAGCATGTAAGAGATATCCGATTGATATCTGTTAGGTTTTTCTCCTCTTTGGTGTGAACATAATAAAGTATGATTGGAATGACAAACAGATGTTGCAGTGATGGGTTTGATACAATCCCAGCACTACAGAGACAGAAGCAGGGAGATTTTGGTGCATCTGAGGCCACGCTCAGTTACACAGGATGACCTTGCTTTGCTCTTATGTTGAGGTTTAAAATACATAGCAATAGAACAAAACTCAACACCTTTAAAGGAGAATGTGCTAGGTTTTAGATAAGTGAGGAGGTTCAAGGGGACTCTGTGAAGGATTACTGGGATATCAGAGTTTATTTAAAGATTCATATTGACATAAACAAAGACATAGAAGACACATCATAGGTTGTGGTTCCCAGAGAAGCTGAGGTCCCAGAACCACAGAAGACTGAATGGAGGGATCTCTGCAAAGCATGCAGGCAGGCGAGACTCTTCTTCTACCTTTTAGCATAGGGGTGAGTCCTAAGCAGGAGCCTGAAGCCAGGTTCTCTGATATCAGGGCAAGAGTCACAGCACTCATGTGACACAGGACATGACAACCTCCCATGGAAATTCACTTAGGTTAGTATGGTTCCTGAGAGGCAGAGGAGTCAGTCTACTTAAAGCAGCTGTCTATGTGAGAGGAGCAGAAGGAGAACATACAGGGCAGCAAATACAGATTATAGCATCACATGCTAGCAGGGTATGCAGCAGCCCATTCAGAAGCATCACCTTAGAAATGCAAATCAAAATGACCCTGTGGTTTCACCTCACTCCAATCAAAATGGCTAAGATCAAAGGCACAGGTAACAGCAGATACTGGCAAGGATGTGGAGAAAAAGGAACACTCCCACCACTGCTGATGGGATTGCAAGCTGGTAAAACCACTTTAGAAACCAATCTGGCAGTTCCTCAGAAAACTGAAAATAGTCGTACCAGAGAACCCAGCGATACCACTCCTGGGTATAAACCTAAAAGATGCTCCAACATATAAAAAGGACACATGCTCCACTATGATCATAGCAGCTTTATTTATAATAGCCAAAACCTAGAAACCACCCAGATGGCCCTCAGCAGAGGAGTGGATACAGAAAATGGCATACATTTACACAATAGAGTGCTACTCAGCTATTAAAAACAATGACTTCATGAATTTGCAGGCAAATGGATGGAACTAGAAAATGTCATCGTGAGTGAGATAACCCAGAACAAAAGAACACATATGGCATGTGCACACTTATAAGTGGATATTAGCCCAAAAGCTCAGAGTACCCATGATCGGATACACAAACCATATGGAGCTTAAGAAGGAAGACCAAAGTGTAGATGCTTCAATCCTACATAGAAAAGGAAACAAAATAATAACAGGAAGTAGAGGGAGAAAGGGACCTGGCAGGGAGAAGGAAGAGGGAGGCAAAATGGGGCACAATCAGGTATTAGAAGGGAAAAAAAGCAGTGAGGGTCAGGAAATTGAAGTATGTAGCAGTGGGGGATGCAGAACTGGGGTAGTCACCCCAAAGTCCCAAAGTAAGCAAATGTCTCCCAGAACCCAATAAGGATGACTTTAACCTAAATACCCAACAAAGGGGAGATAGAACCTGTAGAGACCACCTCCAATAGACACACATGGTTCCTAAGTTGAAAAATGGGGCCACTTATCCATCTTAAAATTTTAACCCAGAAATGTTCCTGTTCAAAGAAAAGACAGGGACAAAAAAATGGAACAGGAGGCCATTTTCCATTTCTGAAGGAAAGACCATCAAGAGACTGCCCCACCTAGGAATCCATTCCATCTGCAGATACCAAACCCTCACACTATTGCTGATACCAACAAGCACTTGCTGACAAGAGCCTGGCTCTTCCCTGAGAGGTTCTACCAGTACCTGAGTAAAACAGACACAGATACAGAACATGAACATTCCGCTTTGCTGTGGATTTGGTAGAAGTCTGTTGTGGTTCTCTATCAGGCTTTAGAATCCCTGTTTGAGGCTTGCTTTCTTTGTTCTGTTCTGTTTTTGTTTTTTGTTTTTTCCATTTAATATTTTGTGTTAACCACTGTAGTGCCAGGTTACTGAAAGGACACTGTTCCTTTTCTCTCTGAGTCCATGAAGCAATCTTTCTAATCCACACATTCAGGAATTAGCTTTTTCCTTCCTGTCCTGTCTCCACAAGAAGTTGTTATAAAGTTCCTTTGGCTTTCTTGTTTACTCTGTGGCTGGTCAAGATGGCCTGACCATTTTTCTACCTCCAGAGGCTACCGATGTCTTACCCACAGTAAATGCTACATTTTAAAATTCCTTACTGAATTAATTTTATATCACTACTTTTAAAAAATTGCTTATTGAGTTAATTTTTATATCAAGCCTGGGCAGCAGGGGCCTTGTCCATTTGATGTATGTGAACACACTATGGAACAGAAATATTTTCAGGAATCTTTTTCCAAATTTGTCTTTATTTATAGTTTCTGTGGTGGCTATTCTTGGTTGTCAAGCCAAGAAGCTGGTACATTGGTGATGGATTCTTTTCTCTTGCTTGGT
>NW_022196904.1:93467328-93481203 GCF_008632895.1 Mastomys coucha
TTGAACTCACTCTGTAGACCAGGCTCAGGCTGGTTTCAAACTCAGAAATCTGCCTGCCTCTGTCTCCCAAGTGCTGGGACTAAAGGCGTGCGCCACCACCGCCTGGCTGTTGGATTTTTTTTCTTAATTCTGTAATTTGAGTGAGAAGAATCACTCTTAATCTGGATCTTTTGAGGCAGGAAGATCCACCATTAATCAGGGCCACACCTGCTGGCAGCTTCTGTTAAGGACATGGAAGAAAGAAGCTTGTTCTTTGCCTGCTTGCTTGAGATGGCAAGTCTATTCCTTAAGGGCATTAGAGCCTACTTCTTCAGGATTCTGGAATACACTGATGACCAGATGAGACACCCAGCCTTGTAGACTGAACAACAACTGGATTATTGGACCTTCCATTGGTAGACAGCTGGATTATTGGAACTTCCACTGGTAGACAGCCATTGTTGGTCTAGCTGGAACCCAGCCCAGGGCTCTGCAAAATAGGTTATGGAGCAAAGAATGAAGTTAAATAGAAGCTAAATAGATTGGTCCACTGGGCAACCCACTGGCCAACACCATTTTCTCCCTACCTGAAAACAATAGCCTTGGATTCTTTTGTGGAGTGTAGCTCTGTCATTTTCCTTTGAAGTCTTGATTTTGTTGGTGAAGATACTTGATGGCTGGATGACTTTCTCAATTCTGCTTTATGGTAAGGGCTCCTGGAGCTGATTGCAGGAGCTTTGTGAATCCAAGAAAGAGATTCAGACATTGTCATAGATGGAATAAATCCTGTCTACTGCATGTGTGTTTTCAAGTTTGCAGACACTGTTATTATCATTAATAAAGTTATTAATTAATTTCCAAAAAAGGAATGAGAATATCTTGAGTGTAAATTCACAGATATTTTCACTTTTATCAAAATATAAATACATTTATATTTAATAAAAATAAGCACTTAAGTTCTTAGGTCTCCAGGGTTATTTTGTTTAATATTGCTTACATAATCATGTTTCATGGGAATCCCTTTCCTCCATTAGAAATAAAAGTCAATGTGTATTGCACACAATTAGAATTACACACACCACTGCATCCATTGCTCACTGACAGTGTGGCCAGTGCTGTCTTACCTGGTCATCTTCATCCTTCTCACTGAGGTCAAGAGGTGATTGCAGACATGAAGGACAGTGTCTAATCTTTGCAGAGTTGGGAACAGAATTATGCCTGCAGAGAATGTTCATGCAGAGCTAGATGATAGTCTGAGTATTTTATGGTTTTAATTCCCAAGAAGGCCTTAGGAAGAAACAGAAAAGGCCTTGAGTAAAATGTAGAAAAGACAGAGATATGGTGGCTCTTGCCTCTCATTCTCAAACTCAGGAGTTTGAGGAAGGAGTATTCCTAGGAATTGGAGATCATCCTGAACACTTAGTGATTTCTAGCTGAGGCTTAAATATACAGTAAATCCCTGCCTCAAAAACACATTGTAAAAGTGAACAAAAAAAAAAAAACCCAGCAAATAGCAATTACATTTCTTTAATATCTATTAATATCAATGGACTCAATTCCCCAATAAAAAGACATAGACTGTCAGACTGGGTACCTAAACAGGACCCAACATTTTGTTGCATACAGGAAATCCATCTCAGTGACAAAGACAGACACTACCTCAGAATAAAAGGCTGGAAAACAATTTTCCTAGCAAATGGTACCAAGAAACAAGCTGGAGTAGCTATTCTAATATCAAATAAAATCGACTTTCACCCTAAAGTGATCAAAAAAGATGAGGAGGGTCACTTCATATTCATCAAAGGTAAGATCCATCAAGATGAACTCTTAATTCTGAACATCTATGCTCCAAGTGCAAAGGCATCTACATTCATAAAACTTTACTAAAGCTCAAAGCACACATTGCACCGCACACAATAATAGTGGGAAAGTCAATACCCCACTCTCAGCAATAGACAGATCATGGAAACAGAAACTAAACAAAGACACCGTGAGACTAACAGAAGTTATGAACCAAATGGATTTAACAGATATTTATAGAACATTTTATCCTAAAACAAAAGAATGTACCTTCTTCTCAGCACCTCGTGGTACCTTCTCTAAAATTGATCATATAATCAGTCACAAAACAGGCCTCAACAAATACAAGAAGATTGAAATAATTCCTTGCATCCTATTAGATCACCACAAATTAAGGCTGCTCCTCAATAACAACATAAACAATAGAATGCCCACATACATGTGGAAGCTTCACAACACTCTACTCAATGATAACTTGGTCAAGGAAGAAATAAAGAAAGAAATTAAAGACTTTTTAGAGTTTAATGAAAATGGGACACAATAAAAGCATTCCTAAGAGAAAAACTCATAACTCTGACTGCCTCCAAAAAGAAACTGGAGAGAGCATACACCGGCAATTTGACAGCACATCTGAAAGCTCTAGAACAAAAAGAAGCAAATTCACCCAAGGGGAGCTGAGGGCAGTAAATAATCAAACTCAGGGCTGAAATCAACCAAGTGGAAACAAAAGGAACTATATGAATAATCAACCAAACCAGGAGTTGGTTCTTTGAGAAAATCAACAAAAAGAGGTAAACCCTTAGCCAGACTAACTAGAGGGCACAGAGACAGTATCCTAAGGAATAACAAAATGTTGGGTCCTGTTTACGTACCCAGTCTGACAGTCTATGTTTTTTATTGGGGAATTGAGTCCATTGATATTAATAGATATTAAGGAAATGTAATTACTGTTTCCTGTTATTTGTTGTTTAAGAAACGAAAAGGGAAACATAACAACAGAAACTGAGGAAAATACAAAAATATCATGAGATCCTACTACAAAAGCCTATACTCAACGAAACTGGAAAACTTGGATGAAATGGACATTTTTCTAGACAGATACCAGGTACCAAAATTAAATCAAGATTAGATAAACAATCTAAACTCTCCCATATCCCCTAAAGAAATAGAAATAGTCTTTAATAGTCTCCCAACCAAAAAAAGCCCAGGACCAGATGAGATTAGTGCAGACTTTTATCAGACCTTCAAAGAAGACCTAATACCAATAGTCCTCAAACTATTCCACAAAATAGAAACAGAAGATACTCTATCCAATTTGTTTTATGAAGCCACAATTACTCTGATACTAAACCACACAAAGACCTAACAAAGAAAGAAAACTTCAGATCAATTTCCTTTATGAATATCGATGCAAAAACACTCAATAAAATTCTTCTTTTTTTTAAAGATTTATTTTATTTCATTTTTGTGAGTATGAGTACACTGTAGCTGTCCAGATGACTGTGAGCCATCATGTGTGGCTGCTGTTGATCTCAGGACCTCTGCTGGTCTCGCTCGCTCCAGCCCGATCAATCCCGCGTAATTTTCTGCAGCTGTCTTCAGACGCACCAGAAGAGGGCGTCCGATCTCATTATGGGTGGTTGTGAGCCACCACGTGGTTGCTGGGATCCGAACTCAGGACCTTAGGAAGAGCAATCAGTGCTCTTACCCGCTGAGCCATCTCGCCAGCCCTCAATAAAATTCTTGCAAACCAAATCCAAGAACATATCAAAATGATCATCCATTATTATCAAGTAGTCTTCATCCCATGGATCCAGGGATGGTTCAATATATGGAAATCCATTAACGTAATCCACTATATGAACAAACTCAAGGGAAAAAAAAAACATATGGTCATCTCATTAGATGCTGAGAAAGCATTTTATAAAATCCATCACCTCTTCATCATAAAAGACTTGAAAAGATAGGGAATTCAAGGCCCATACCTAAACATAGTAAAAACCATATACAGCAAACCAGTAGCCAACATTGAACTAAATGGAGAAAAACTTGAAGCAATCCTACTAAAATCAGGGACTTGGCAAGGCTGCCCACTGTCTCCCTACCTATTCAATGTTGTACTTGAAGTCCTAGCCAGAGCAATTAGACAACAAAATGAGATAACAGGGATACAAATTGGAAAGGAAGAAGTCAAATTATCACTATTTGCAGATGATATGATAGTATACTTAAGTGACCCAAAAATTCCACCAGAGAACTCCTAAACCTGAAAAACAACTTCAGCAAAGTAGCTGGATATAAAATTAACTCAAGCAAATCAGTGGCCTTACTCTATACAAAGGATAAACAGGCTGAGAAAGAAATTAGGGAAACAACACCCTTCACAATAGTCACAAATAATATAAAATAACTTGGTGTGACTCTAAGCAAATAAAAGATATGTATGACAAGAACTTCAAGTCTCTGAAAAAGGAAATAAAAGATCTCAGATGATGGAAAGATCTCCCATGCTCATGGATTAGCAGGATTAATATAGTAAAAATGGCCATCTTGCTGAAAGCAATCTAAGGATTCAATGCAATTCCCCATCAAAATTTCAACTTAATTCTTCACAGACTTGGAAAGAGCAATTTGCAAATTCATCTGGAATAATAAAAAGCCTAGGATAGCAAAAACTATTATCAACAATAAAATAATGTCTAGTGGAATCACCACCCCTGACCTTAAACTGTACTACAGAGCAATTGTGATAAAAACTGCATGGTATTGGTACAGTGACAGGCAGGTGGAACAATGGAATAGAATTGAAGACTCAGAAATGAACCCACACACCTATGGTCACTTGATCTTTGACAAAGGAGCTAAAACCATCCAGTGAAAAAAGACAGCATTATTAACAAATGGTGCTGGCTCAACTGTCGGCTAGTATGTAGAAGAATGCAAATCGATCCATTCCTATCTCCTTGTACAAAGCGCAAGTCCAAGTGGATCAAGGACCTCCACATAAAACCAGATACACTGAAACTAATAGAGAAGAAAGTGGGGGAAAGGCTTGAGCACATGGGCATAGGGCAAAATTTCCTGAACAAAACACCAATAGCTTATGCTCTAAGCTCAGGAATTGACAATTGGGACCTCATAAAATTACAAAGCTTCCGTAAGGCAAAGGATACTGGTTTTCTTTTGTGGAGTCTAGCTCCATATTTTTCCTTTGAAATCTTGATTTTATTGGTGAAGATACTTGATAGCCTGATAACTTTCTCAATTCTGCTTTATGGTAAGGGCTCCTGGGGCTGGTTGCAGGAGCTTTGTGAATCTAAGAAATAATTTCAGACATAGTCATATATCAAATACATCCTGTTTACTGCATGCACATTTTCATGTGTGTAGACACTGTTATTATCATTAATAAAGTTACCCACTAGTTTCAAAAAAAAGGAATGAGAATATCTGGAGTATAAATTCACAGATGTTTTTACTTTTTATCAACATATGAATCTATGTTTATATTTAATAAAAATTAAGCATTTAAGTTCATAGGTCTCCAGGGTTCTTTTGTTTAATATTGTTTACATAATCATGTTCCATGGTGATCCCTTTCCTGTGTTAGAAATAAAAGTTAATGTGTATTGCAGTTAGAAGCACACACACCACAGCATTGCTCACTGACAGCGTGGCCAGTGCTGTGCTTGCCTGGTCATCTTCATCCTTCTCACTGAGGTCAGGGGGTTATGGCAGAGCTGAAGGACAGTGTCTAATCTTTGCAGAGTTGGGAACAGAATTCTGTCTGCAGAGAATGTTCATGCAGAGCTAAATGATAGTCTGGGTATTTAATAGTTTTAATTCCCAAGAAGGCCTTAGGAAGAAACAGAGAAGGCCTTGAGTAAAATGTAGAAAAGACAGACACGTGGTGGCTCTTGCCTTTCATCCCCAAACTCAGGAGTTTGAGGAAGGAGTATTCCAAGGAATTGGAGACCATCCTGAACACTTAGTGGGTTCTAGCCAAGGCTTGAATATACAGGCTTGAAATACAGTTAATCTCAGCCTCAAAAACAAATTGGAAAGATGTTTTTACATAACTATTAACATGTTGGAAGGATGGGAACACCATAACATTGTTTGCCAGCAATTGTTTCACAGCAAGAACAACAGTAGAGGCTCATGACTTCATGCAAATATGTGGTTTAGACTAGGGGTATAGCTAGTGATGGAGCAGTACCCCAGCATCCACAGGCCCAGATTTCAATCCCTGAATGTCAAAGACCAAATTAAACAACAACAGCAAAAGACCATGATCCCAGCACTGGGGAGGCTGATGGAACTAAATCTCAGTTAGGGTCAGGCCGGGGTACATTTTGAAGCCTGTCTCAAAGGAAGAAGAGGAGAAGGAAGAAGAAAGAACATCAAATATGTGAAATAAATTCAAACTATGGGGTCAAATCTACTTTCACTCATCATGCTATAATTCAGTAGATCTGAGAATGTAGGGAAATAATGAGAGAGTCAAACAGGAGAAGGGTTGAGACAGGTGATTAGGTCACTTAATGTATATTTTGAGATTTGGTATCTCGATTCTGTATAATTATAATCTCTTTAATACATATTAGGAAGGATGACCTATAATTTAGGAGGATATGTAAAGTGTCCAAAGATATAAATGTCTTCGGAATTGGAAGGATGAGATCAAAGTCTACAAATCATTGTGACAGTGCTAAAGGTGTAGTGATATAATCTCACAGAAAATAAAGGTTTAAAACTGCCCCTTAAATTATGTACACAGAAACAGCTGTTTATGTTTAAGCTCCCATCAGTAATGCATCACAGTTCTGAAGTGACGATGACCAATGTGAGTTGACAAAATTCTAATAAATTAATGGAATTTACAGAACTTGGTTGACAGTAGTTCTATGGGAAATGATATGTTATTTGAAGTAATTATAATGCCGTCAGGGAATGGGGGAAATGAGAACCAGAGGGGCTGCTCTGGAGACCTAGTCAGAGTTCCTTTTATAAGGCCAGGTAGAAAGTGGACGTAGATTTCCTTTGTTGCTTTGGAGTCTGCTCAGTAAAGGACAATATCCAACTGCAAGCCGCCTCAACTCGGACCCCATGGTGTGAGCGCTGGTTGGGCAAAGATTATCGTAGCTAATCGTCTCCTTCTCCTCTGACCTCCAGCCCAGAGCCCCAGGTTTGTCTGCAGGGAGAAGGGTATTTTTCTAAGACAGGAAGCACTGCCTGGTAGGTTGCCCAAGGACTGTAGAGCCAACTCATGGCTCTCAGAATTCTCATGACTTCCTTATCATTTTTCATTTTCCAGACAGTTGTTGTTATCTGGTATATAAAAGTCATGGATGTTCTAGCTCATGCCTAAAGCTTACCATCATGGCCCACTCCTCACAGGCCTGTATGTTAAACATAGTCCTACAGACTCCATCACTTGGATTTTTGTGTTTTGCATGTGTGTCGTTTTTCTTCTAAGTATTACTAGGAGTGTGTGGCAGACAGCTTCTCTTTAAGGAATCCACTCTGAAAATCACAATTCCTCTCCCAAACCCTCAACATCAACAATTCACACATACACACACACACACTCACATATACATACACTCATAAACATACACAGACACACCATAAACACACTCACACACAATATAAACACACATACACACACCAGAAACACATACACTGTACACACACACTCCCTCACACATACACATTCACACATACATACATACACACATACAACAAACATGCACAGCACACATACATACATACACACATACAACAAACATGCACAGCACACATACACATCATACACACACATATACACATCAGACACCCACACTCACACACACATATGCACACACACACACACACAGAGTCAGAGGCAAAGAGACAAAGAGACAGAGAGACTGAGAATGTTCAATGTTCCTTTGGGATCCTAAGCACTAGGTTTTATTTCTGCCACAGTTGCTGAGGTATTTGTAAACCTCTCTCCATGGAACTCTGAGCTTCTAGCTGGATAGACCTATGTGGATTCACATTGTTCCATGGCTGACGATCAATGTTTCCAAAAGAAAAGCCCCAAACAAAACAGTGAAAGCATGGGACCCCATTCCTGTACTCCAAACACTTAATTAAGTTGGAAATACAATTGGAAGCAAAGGGAATTTGATAATTTTCTTCTAGTATGAGTAACAAATATGAGATAAGATCAGAAATACCAAATATAAAGCATTTTTTTCTACAAAGATGCAAAACTTAAAAACCACCAACAACAACAACAAAAAAAATCAGAAGTAATTTTTATAAAGACAAAGGAGGCAGTGAAAATACCCACTGTGTCCTTTATCTTTGGTAATGCTATATTTTTCAAGGTCTCTTGCACACAATTTTATTTAAAACACCACAGACAGTAGACTAGAAGGCAGCTTCTCCCAAGGCATCTATACTCAATCCTCTGGCCGACCCTAGGGAATGAGGACACAATTACAGTACCATTTTACAAACAAAATTTGTCTAAGAAGCCCCCTGCCTTCCTCCCTTAGGACCTTAAGCTGCGGAGGCTGGAGAGGTAGCGTCCTTCCTGTCTTGTGAATGTGGAGAAAGCTCCTCAGTGGCCACACTGCCCAGCCCAGTCCTCAGGGTTCAATAAGTACCACTGAGAGTTTGGAAATGAGCCGCGCCCGGTGCGTGGGACCTACTCCAGCCGCACGAGGGCAGCAAGGCGTCCAGATAAGTGTGCAACCGGACACGGACGGGTAGTCACGGTGGTAGCCACTGCGCTCGAAGTGGTGCAGGTGGCGCTGGACCGATCTGAGCCGTCCCGTGGCCATGGTGGAGCAGGTCACTCCTGGGCTTGTGCTCTTGCTGCGGGATCTGCGTTGCGGGTGTGACTAGTTTGCTTTCACCTCCAGCATGTTCTTAGATTAGGCGAGAAGACTTCGGGCGTTGGGGGATCCCAAGCGCCTGGGTGCAGGTAGGGAGTAGGATTCAGTGTCACCGAGAGGACGCGGGAAGTGGGGCAAGCAGAACTGTCATCTGGGCTTCTGGGATTGGCTAAAAGGACCCTGCAAGCACACAGTTTTCAATCTCCAGCCACCATTGTCTCAGTGATCCACCTCTGGCAGCTCTGATCTCAGGTAGACCCGGGGGTGGGGGGTGGGGCGCCACAGAGTATGGTGGAAAGATTGGCGTGGTAAAAAGAAAAGGGCCCTGCATAGGCCATGCAGCCTTTTTGACAGGATGATTCTACTGGGTCCTCATTGGTGCGGCCAGCCTGGAGGTCAGCATGGCCAGTGCTCCTGGCGGCCTTGCTGGCCAGTGCAATTGGATGATGGAGAGAGAGAAGTAAGTCAGGATGGGTTCAGTCAGTTCCTTGGTTAGGGATTGAGGAGGAAACACAGGTGAGGATCACCAGGAATTGCCTGATAGTTCATGTGGGCATCCTGGAAGGCTTTACCAAAACATAACTTTTATTTACATGGCTCCCCATCCACAAACAAACAAACAAAACAAAACAAAACAAAAAATCCCAAAACAAAAAAACTCCAAAACCTAATTAAAATGAGTTCTATTTTCATAAATATAAAAACATAAATCTGAAAGAGTAGAGGGTATAAATGAGAAAACAAATATCATAGGTGACAACACATTATTGACAAAATACATATTAAATGAAAAACTAGTATAATGGAGGCAAAGACTTGATAGCCTTTACTAGGACATATAGATGGTATATGTATAATATATGTATAAAGAAACATGAATATAAAACATGTATGGTATATGACAGGCAATGGAAAATCTCAGAGGACAAGGAAGGTAAATCAGGGGGATTTGTAAAAAAAAGTGAGCCAAAGGATGTTATTGCTTATTTTGTAGAAAAAAAATAAACCAAAAATCTCACCATCCTGGATACCATTAGTTGCTCTTGACCTATGACCATACATTTAATTTGTGGGGGGAAAGTATCATAGTTCAGCATGTTAAAAGACAATAATGAGAAATCATGAAGAATGAAGGACTTGTGAGATCCGGGGATTTACTGAGGAATAAATCATTAGACTATTTTCAGATCCTTTGAATAGAGCACCAGTAAATAATGATAAACTTCAATCACTGATTAAGAATTTTAAAAGTCTGTCTCAAGTGTTTAATGATTATTGAGAGGATGAAACCACTTATCTATGTATCTATCATCTATCTATCTATCTATCTATCTATCTATCTATCTATCTATCTATCTATGAATGAGACTTGCAATGTATTCCAAACTGGACTCGAGCTCTCCTGCCTCAGTCTCCCCAGAGCTGGTATTTAGGCACACAGACAACATGCCCAGACCAAACTAATTTCCAAGACCTTATCTATAGTAAAATGTGTATTAACAGTTGAGAAAAACATTCTAAAAAAAGCCACATTTGAAAGAATCACAATAGAATGCGATGGTTTATTATTCTACAAAGATGAAAAATCTGTCTTTCAAAAATTCAGTCAGGACCTGATCAGTAACAGTTTCCTGGGTGAGTCAATGAATTGACAATAAATAACAATACAAACATAACTATTCCTTTGGTTGATTGAACATAAAAATGTAGTGTATGGTTTTTAAAAGAAGAGAGTTATAAATAGCAATTGCAACCTGTGTTTTCTTTTGTCTTTTCTTTAGAAAAACCTACCTAATTTTAAGCAATTTCATGGTGATACTAGCCTGGTCATGTCAGTGCAGAATAACACAGATCTGACCCCAGCGTCCTTTGTTCTGAATGGGATCCCAGGTCTGGAAGATATGCACATCTGGATTTCCTTCCCATTCTGTTCCATGTATGCAGTGGCTATGATGGGGAACTGTGGACTCCTCTATCTCATCTTTTTTGAGGATTCCTTACACAGACCCATGTACTACTTTTTAGCAATGCTTTCTCTAACGGACCTTGTCATGTGCTCTAGTACAATCCCCAAAGCCCTCTGCATCTTCTGGTTTCATCTCAAAGAAATTGGATTTGATGACTGTCTTGTACAGATGTTCTTCATCCATACCTTCACGGGGATGGAGTCTGGGGTGCTCATGCTCATGGCTCTGGACCGCTACGTAGCCATCTGCTACCCTCTGCGTTACTCCACCATTCTCACCAATCCTATCATTGCCAAGATTGGGTTTGCCACCTTCCTAAGGGGGGTGCTGCTAATTATTCCATTCACATTTCTTACCAAGCGCCTACCCTACTGTCGAGGCAATATAATAAGCCATACCTACTGTGACCACATGTCTGTAGCCAAGTTGTCCTGTGGCAATGTCAAGGTGAATGCCATTTATGGTTTGATGGTTGCTCTCTTGATTGGAGGCTTTGACATCCTGTGCATCACAGTCTCCTACACCATGATCCTGAGGGCAGTGGTCAGCTTATCCTCAGCAGATGCCAGACAGAAAGCCTTCAGCACCTGCACAGCCCATATCTGTGCCATTATTTTCTCCTATAGCCCAGCCTTCTTTTCCTTCTTTTCCCACCGCTTTGGGGGGCACACCATCCCTCCATCTTGCCACATCATTGTGGCTAATATTTATCTGCTTTTGCCTCCCACTATGAATCCTGTTGTCTATGGAGTGAAAACCAAGCAGATACGAGACTGTGTCATAAGGATTCTTTCGGGGTCTAAGGATTCCAAAGCTCACAGTATATAAATGCGCTTTGGCAGGGCTACAGAGAAGAATTACATCTAATTGTTTGCTTAGGTGGCAGCTGGTAAAATCCTTGTACATGCACTATCTTAACAAGGCACTAAAAACTAGACCATGTTAATGTATTTTTCAATGTTCCTGGAAAGCTCACCAAGCTTCCCATGACTCTAGCTTCTTTTTTGAAGAATCTACTGGATGGACCAGGTTGCACTGACAGAACACAATGAAAAATTAATAAAGCTTAAGGATTTTAAGTTAATATATCGACTGTAATTTTGTTTTAAGTCAATATATCAACTGTAATTTTTAGGTTATATGTCAGCTATTGCTTTTGATAGAGTATATATGTATGCATATGTAAATGTATACTGATATAGATCTTTGTATATATACATATGCTATGTATATATTAATATACATAGGGATATATATATGTATATATATATGAAATACAAAGTACTTGTTTTTCAAATACTTCTTTATTCCTGAAAGGATAGAGATATTTCTCATAAGGTTATAAATATAATGCACTTTTATTATCTAGGGATCCCAGTAGAATCTTACTAGGCTAGCTAGGCTTCTCTATTCAAATCACTGTTACAATTATTTCACAGTAGAACAATTAACTGTACCATTTCCTTCAAGACAGGCTTAAAGATCATGCAGTACAGCAATAGAGCTAATTCTCTGAAACACATTTAAGAAAATTAATATATTTTCCCTAGAAAAATGATATAAAAACCATCAAATTTTATTTTTAACTTTTCTCCAATTGCAAGTATAATTAAATCAAATATTTCTCTAATTTTTAAAGATTCTATTAAATTAATAAAAATAGTTCAAAGAAACAGTATTTATATATTTAATGTTTTGTTCGCTGAGCTGACTTATAAGGAATTCAGAGTAAATATATTTTTTTATTCTCACTTTTCCCTGTCCAGGAGGCAAGAAAACACATTTTTTCTCTCAAATCATAACTTGAGAGATCATAATGATGAACTATAGTCACCAAATTTCATTCATCCACTTCATAAACCTTTGGTACTATATCACATTTAATAACCTATGAGAGACATCATCTTTAAATTAGGTGCTGACAACTATTGCCAAGATCTAACTGGTCAAAAGGCACTGGATATGTGACTATAGGGTGTCCAACCCCTGTGATGCAACTAAGTTGCAACTTATACACCTATGGCTCAGGAAAAATAATGGAAAATTGGGTGGGAAGATTGTAAGCATCAGAGGACCAGGACACCTGCTGCTAAATAGTACTTTCTATACACAACAAAGAAGCTGAACCAATGAAACCCTAACAGTATGGTTGCCATACTGTTGTCAGTATCTTCATAATGACAGTACAATGACATAACAATGACATTCCAGGATGAATGGGGAAAATTTAACAAGACCATATTAGGTCCAGATGATGGCCTAATAGTAGCCAATGGGCTCACAGAGAGGAGGGTAAATTTTATATCCCCCTAATAGGTTACCCATTGCCAAGTGGTCATGGTCACCAACACTAAATGACCTTGGTAAATGGAATATATATGTGCATATGTATGTACGTATGCACACATATGCATTTATGTATAGAAATTATTAAAGAAGAGTTTGTGAACTTGAGATGTGATGAGACACAGGAGGATTTGGGAAGGAATGGAAATGTTGTAAATAGAGCATAATGTATGACATTTTCTTAAATGAGTAAAAATTATTTAAAACTGAAGTTGGGATATGGCTTATTTGGGAAAGTGCTTGTCATGCAATCACAAGAATACTATGATCCTTAGAACTAATGTAAAAGAGCCAGGAGTGGTGGCATGAACCTGTAATCCTAGCATTCAGAAGCTGGAAGCAAGGTTTCTGGTGACTTACTGGCCAGCTAGCCTAGTCTAATTGCTACACCCATAGATCACATCTCTCAACTCATCAAAGAAGCTTCTTGCAGTAGATGGCAACTAACACGGGTGTTTAACTGGTCGCTAAACAGGGAAACAGAAACTGTGAAGCTCAGCCTAACTTCCAATAGATGAAAAGTACCTGTTACATGCTTATGTTCATTCACAATGAACATAATGATTTTCATGGATGATTGTACAGAAAGATGGGGAGAAACAGTGGATAACTTAAAGAAAACTGTTTTAGCCATGCTGCAGGGCAAATATACATAAGAATCATGGAAATTGTGACATCATGGATAAGACCTATGCAAACGCAAATCAGACAAAATACCAGCATGAAGGGGAGAGATGGGTGCAGAATCCCACCACATGCTGAGGAGCTATTGAAACTTGTTGGCTTGTGAGAGAGGCAGAGTCAGAGTCTTTACATTGAAGAGCCCACTACACTTCAAATTTGACTGGATAGTTTTGTTTGGGGAGAGAGAGAGAAAGAGAAAGAGAGAGAGA
>NW_022196904.1:93481314-93515913 GCF_008632895.1 Mastomys coucha
AGGGAGGGAGAGAGGACAAATAACAAAGTTGGGTTGGGTGGGTAGGGAGGTGAGGGTGGAGGCGGTAGATCTGAGAGCTGTTGAGGAAAAAGTTGAATATTATCAAAAGTAAAGCCCACTAGATAAAAGAGAATTGAAATTACCTCCTAAATCTTATCAGACCACTGTGAATTAGAGCTGGATATCAACAACTGAACAACCAACCAAAGTATATGCAGGGTCTGAACCTAGGCTCCCTTACACATTTGTAGATGTGTGCTTGGTCTTCATGTGGCTCCCTGAACAATTCAAAAGGGAGCTGTCTCTGACTCTCGTCTGCAACTGGATTCCCATCTCCTACCTGGACTGCCTGGTTGGGGCTCAATAGGAAAGGATATGCTTGGTCCTGATGGGACCTTGCACTGTCTTTACAACCCAGTCTTTTCATATTGCTACACAGGAAATTGTTCATTGATTTTGCCTTATTTTGGACTCATCATTGTCAATATATAGATATACATTTGTTTCTTGGGTAGTGATCATGTAAACTTGCTAATTTTTAAATAGAATGTAACAGTATTATTGGATTATTTGGGAGTTTTCTATACTGCACCTGTGAACAAAGATATTTTCACTTAAAAATATTTGATAATAGAAACAACCCAAATGTTCGTCCAATGTTGAGATATAGCAAAAAATGAAAATCATCAGAGCCAGAGGTTACTCAGTCATACAGAAATGGAAAGATTGGTATTTGCAATAATGGGTTAGACATAAAACAATACTGTATAATGCCATCCATAATAACTGTCTTAAATAAATATATTCATAAAACAGAAATCAAGTAAATGCTCTCTGAAATAAAGAAAGTGACTAATAAAATTACCATTTAAGTATTAAGTTTTCTGATGTGTTCCAAATAATTGTATTCATTGTTCTTTTCTGATATTGAAATTATCTCACCTTAGACCAGTGGAGACTTCAAATTGATTTCTATGTATTTTTATCCATAACAATTCACTTTGGAAATTTTCAAAAAATGAGAAATTTAAAGAATATAATGAATTTTCAAATACGATCAACAACTAGTAAAATTTGAGATAATGGAAATGTGTTTGCCCAGCATGGGGAATGCACGAAAATTTGCTGGATTGTTTATGCCGAAAGGCTATGATGCTCAACACAGCTCTCTGTGAATATCATTTTTTATAAAAACAATGAGTTATAAAAATGTTTTAAAATACAGAGGTAGGAGAGATGGTTCAACAGTTAAGAGCACTGGCTGTTTAAAAGAACACCCACATGGCAATTCATAATGATCAGGTTCATGATTCACTTCCATGGGATTCAGGTCACTCTTCTGGCCCCCTTGACCTACCAGGCACAAACACAATACATTTATATACATCCAACCAAAACAGGCATACACATAAAATAAAGCAAATGCATTTTATTAGAAACTTTCTCTACATGAAAATTTTAATTTTCTTGCAAAAATAAAAGAGGCTATATAAGAAAATAGAAACATTCACATTTCAATATTGTATCATCTAGGCTCCTTTTGAAACCTATACTTTATGTTTATTAAGAAATTGGATAGTAGAGTAGGGCACATGACAGATGGGTCATAGATGTGTATTGACCAAAAAGTATAATTTATTGTTGCATCATATAACTTAAGGTTGCTTCTTATCCCCTTCCAAATCCATTTATATTTTTCCAGATTTATAAAAATATAACATTATTTATATTCCTCAAGGAAATATAAAATTAAAACCAACCACTGTTATAATATTTCTATTCTTACCATTGTCATAATTACCATATTATTTAGCATCTAATTATTTATAATTTCATATGAGTGTATACTATTGAATGTTTGGCAAATTTTGACAATGCTTTTATATAATCCCAAACCTCACTATAAAACATGCTCTACTAAAGCCAGATCCTAAGTTGTCTGGTCCTTTTGATCTGGTTCCTTCTCTGACTTTGGAAATATTGAAAATTCAGTGGTATAAATGGAAATACAAGCATGTAAAAATGAATAAGATACCATATGGGTGTACATATTAGTGGTGGAAACAATCCATACTAATTGCTTTCAGCACCTTTTTTTCTATTTGTATCCTTTCTCCTTCTCTTGTCTTGTTGCTCTAGCTGAGACTTCAAGCATCCTATTGAATAGGAGGAGGAAGAGTGATATCTTTGTCTTTTTCTGGGTTTTAGTGGTTTTAGCTTTGAGTTTTTCCCCATTTAGCAAGATGATCCTTATGGGTTCGATGTATGTTGCTTTTGCGATGTTGAGATATGCCTTCATATCTCTATATTCTCTAGGATTTTTAGCAGGAAGGAATGATGGATTTTGTCAAAGTCTTTTGGGATGTAATAAAAAGATTATATGGTTTCTGTACTTCAGCTTATTTACAAGGAAAATTCCATTTATTGACTTATGTATATCAAAACATCCTTGCTTCTATAAGATGAAGGTGACTTAATCTTGGTGGATTATCTCTTTGATGTGTTTTTGAATTCAGATTGCAAGTGTTTTACAGATAACTTCATGTTTATCAGGGGTATTGTACACCAGGATGCATAACAAGGAAATAACCACAATTTTGTAGTCAAGGCTACAGTCCATGATTTTTATAAAAATAGCTTCTGTTTACTTTTTCCTCTTATTTCTACATGTCAACAAACCAATGTGTCCTTATTTAATCCATCCACACTTTCATGTCCTCCCTTGGTATTGCACCTCACTGATCAGTGCCTTCATTTCCAATGTTCCCCTGGGATACAGAACACTGATTGTCTTTTAAAGACTGAGTACAGTAGTGGTTGTCAAGAGATGTAGAAGCCCAGGGCTATGCACATGCTTGCACTAGAGGATGGCGACTTTCCCTTTTGAACAAGACCCTAATAATCACCCTAAATATCTGACCACACTGTCTTGCTCTCAGTGTTTGGCTGCACAGAAACTAGGTATTGAAGGGCACACAACAGTAGTAGAAGGGTGGTGGCAGGATAGTTTTAAGGCAGCATGACATAGTGGAGAGAGGCTTCGGCTGCTTGTGACTTGGTTATTTTCTCAGAAATACAATTTTGATTCTACTCGCCATTTTGATAGCAGAAGCATTAGGGAGGATTTGGGTTGTTAATTCTTAGACCCATAATTGAGTTAAATTTCCCTGAAGAATATGAGTATTTATATATTTACCATAATTACATAGAAATCATTGGCCCTTATGTGATGGAAATCAGGTACAAATTGCCTCAGGAAGTAATGGAGAAGAGCTAGATTATTGTGTTTGACAGACAGGATGCTGCTGCCTCTGACCTGACTTCCTCTTGTTTCTCAAATAAGTACAGCTTTCCATTTGCTTGGCAGAAGACTCATCTATGATTTTAATTCTTTCTGGTGACACAAGAGGAACATGCTATCACATGAATTTAAAACTGTAGATATTAAAGATGGCTTATTGAGGAAGTGCCATCATTGTTTATGGTATTTGTAACAAAGAATAGACGTCTCATGATATCTGAAATGCAGTCTTTCTTTTCTGTAACTAAAGCTGGCCTGAAGCTCACTATGTAGCTCAGGCTTCATGAACTCATGGCAATCTTTCTGCTTCAGCATCCCATGTACTTATAGGTGTGAGCCATCATACCTGAATAGAACAATATTTGTAAGTATTATGACATATTGAAATTTATTTTGGCAAAATGTGTTTTGTGATTACTAGGTCTTACTTTGACATGGGTATTGGTCTCTTGATGAGTTTGGTAAATTTATTCAGAACAAGATTTAAATAGTTTCAACCTAGTTTTACTAATTAAAACTGTAGTGCAAATATAGAATTGCTTGATAGAGGGTATGAAAATACTCTTCAGAGTACAGCACATATACCAGAAATACTTTTTGTATCTTTGAAACATAGATCCCTATGCTTTCTCTAATTTTACTATTTGCTTTTTTTGTACAGCCGCTACACAAAGTCCTGCTAGTCAAGGACATTAAGAAAAAATGAGTGATGAGATTCTTCCCTTTGCAATAATTTGAGGTACTTTAGGGAACATTACACAAGTGTTCATGAAAATGAATTTAATCTTTCTTTCTGGTAGTAAATTATATGTGTGGATATCCTAGGTGCCTATGCATGTAAGTACATATATACACATAGATGACTTATAGCTGTTTTCTTTTAATAAGATCTGTGAAAGTAATCTGAAAAATACAATATATGCAAAGTGCAAAGCATACATTTACAAGCCTGACAAAAGAGATGAAGGGGCATTTTAGTATCCATGAAAACACAAATCTTATATAGGCTGATACTGTTCTTTTGATAAAAATGCAACTGCAAGGTTCTTTTAGTCTTCTTGGCATTTGTTGAGGACCAATTATTAATGGGAAAATAGAAATTTCAGATGCACCAAAAACCTGATTATGTGATTTATGTAACAGCCCTGTTTAAAAGTCTGTGTACTGTCCAAATTAGGCAGAATATTATTAAGAACTTTAACCTAGAGGCAAATCAAAGCAGTAATATCACCTGGCATTGTGCTCCACCTACCCTTTCTCTTCTTCTATAGGGGAGAGGCATTTTCATTATTTTATTTTAATATGTTTATCATTCACCTATACTTTAAGAGTAATTTTAATTATTATGCATATTCTTTTTATTGTTTTTTAAAAGTAACTGAATTATGATTTTTGTGGTACTAGTCAAATTATTTATTTTTTAAAAGAGACAATTGAATTTCCTTAAATCATTTTTCTTTCCATTTAGGGAGGAATTTTTCTTTTTTGTTTAGTTGTTATGAGCTTTGGGAAAATCCATGTTTCTGCTTATTTATAAGGTATATATTATGTTTTTATGGTGTTTCCTTTGTATTTCCCACATAACAATATTAGATTATAGCTTAATAATGTTTAAAGTAAGTTTAAATTTTATTAATTTGGCTATCCATTCAAAAATACTTTAACAGCTAATAGATGTCATTTAACTTGCTATATACTACAAGTAAAAACTTTAAATAGTATTTCTGTATAATATTAAGACATTTTAAATTTATAATTGATACCAAAATATAAAAGCATTTTATCCAATCATAGTATTAAAATTAGAAAATAAAGTTGATCCACCTGCTACTTTGCTAGCTACTTCGTCCAGCCTTGATATGAGGTTTATCCTAGTCTTATTGCATTTTGCTGTGCTATGTTTTGCTAGTATCCCAGGGAGGCTTGCTCTTTTCTGAAGGGAAACAGAGGAGGAGCTGATCTGGGGGAAGGGGTGAAGTTGGGAGGAATTGAGAGTGTAGAAACTGCTATTGAGTTATATTGCATAAGAGTATGATAGATGGATAGATAGATAGATATTAAGTCAGGTATTGTATGTTGTCCAAGACAGAGGTAGATATTCCTAAGGTAGGTGAAGCTTCAGAAGAGTTTTGATATTGATAATGGAGACTAAAAGGAAATAACTTGCAAAATATCTGAGTGGCATGAATAGGCAAAATGACATCATCAGGAAGGAATTCTCTGCCCCTGCCCATCAGGCAGAATTATAATCATATTTTAGCTCCAAGAACAAGAAACTTCTCTTGTTAGGTCCCAAAGTTTTCTTTAGTTTTATAATATGCCAATATATATATATATATATATATATATATATATATACATATATATATATACACACACACATATATATATACATATATATACACACACATATACATATACAATATGACATATATTGTATATGTATATGTGTGTGTATATATTGTATATATAGTATGTATATATTGTATATATTGTATATATATAGTATATATTGTGTATATACAATATATAGTATATATATATACAATATATAATATATATACATATATATATTGTACATATTTGTACAATAACTAAGCTGGTAGCATTGAGTGCAAGCCCATAGAAGCAAACCAGGAAGGGAGGGAGAACGAGTGAGATGTCTTCAGTGAAGGAATGTCCTTATGTAAGAACCCAAGCATAACATACCATTTATGAGAGTCATTTATCAAAGGAGTTTCTAGATTTCTAAAGCCTCACAGTCCTACAGTTTAAAAAAACAACAGATCATCTGATTCTTAGAAGATCTAATAAAAACTAGGGTATAAGGAAATATGTCATAAAATAATTAATTAAACTTGGAATCTAGAAGAATAATACCTATGAGGCAAACATATTATATATTGTGATGGCCAATTTTGTCAACTTGACAAGACTTAGAATCTTCTGGCAGACAAATCTTTGGGCATGGCTGCGAGTGAGGTTCTAGATTGACAATACCTACACTGAATGTGGGTGACATCATTCTATTTTGTGGGGCTTTAGAATAAATGAAAACAAGAAACTAAGCAGAACACTCAAAGTCACCTTTCTGTGACTTCCAACTGCAGGTGCAATGTGATGATTGCCTGATAAGCCTGCCCGTGCCTTTCCTGGCATGGTGTATTGATTCTATGCCCACAAACTGTAAGACAAACAACCATGACCTCAATAACTTGCTCTCATTTGGATATGCGATCGCAAAAATGAGAAAATAGAATTATGTGCTTAAATAGTTATTGCTATATTCACATGGAACAGAGGGTTAAATTTTGCCATTAATGCTTAAGGAAGAATTCTCTATACATTACTGGCATTTACTCCATTATAATGGCTAGGCTACCAAAACTATTGCTAAGATGGTAATGGTCAAGTCTGTGAATACATGGAAAGTTCTCAGCACCATACCTGCTATATAGTAACATAAATATGATCTATTATTAAAAAAACAAGAAACAAAAGAATGCACCCCAAGCAACTGTTACATCATTGGTGAGACGACCTAAGACCTTTTCCTTAAGAAAAGGTAAAAGGCAGACTGGCATGATGGAGCATACTAGAAATCCTAGCCATTTGGAAACAAAGAGCAGGAAGATCAGAAGTTTAAGGTCATTTTGAAGCTCCATAATGAAATGGAAACCAGCCTGGGCTACATCAGTTCTTATGTTAATAAAAATGAAAGAAGGAAGAGGGAAGGAAGGAAGGAGGGAGGGAGGAAGGAAGAGAGGGAGGGAGGAAGGAAGGAAACTCACAAAATAAAAAAGAAACAAAATAACCAAATGACAGTGAGTCTAGTTAGAAACAATTACATGTGATATAGCAATAACACTATGAAAAATAACAAGCCAGGCTATTGTCCTTTCTCACAGTTTTCCCTGAACTTGATGGTAAGATTCTATTGCTGAAGCCACCTGACATCTGGACTATAGAACATGAACAAGGAGAAATAACGCTGCTTGTGACCTGGAGCTTCTTCCCTACCAGAATGTGCTGCACAGGTTGGTAGGGGAGAAAAGTCATCAGTACTCTAAGCCAGCTGTGAATCCTGCAAGCACAGTCAACATTGACTTGGCAAAATAATTCCATTAGGTATCTTGGATGTTATGAGGATAATCAATGGATTTTTTTTTTATTGGATTTAGGCCTCATTGTATGGGATCAAAGTCATGCTTGGTACTGTAAAAGAGGCTACGAGCCTACAATATGGGTACATCATAGGCACTAGTGGAGATCTTACTGCTGTTTTCTTTTGGGAAAAAGATATAATATTAAACTGTCTTCTAAGTACTTATCTGTATACCCATAGAGTAGCATGGCTCCTAGTCCTTACCTAGAATGCCTCTTTTAGCACTGAACAACAATTAATACAGAGACAACTGGTCAGACTGTAGAGAATGAGTAACTGTGGGATGTTCAGTAGTAAAGAGGACATCTGTATTATATCCACTCCACTCATGGCTTAGGGAATATTGTGGGTGACTGACCAGAAATATTCTAAGGGCTGGATTGTAGGGAGGGCTGTTGTGAAACAATGTCTTCTAGAAATGACAGGGCCATTGCTCTCATGAACTCATAGCATTTGCACAAGACCTAGCAAGCCAATATTTCAGCATGAATGAGGGAAGAGTTCAGGAAGACTCACCCCAGCTGAGAAGCTTTCATAGTTAAAAGGCCACCAGAGTAGGGAGACTCAGTGTTCTTTAGGAAAGTGGCACCTTGCATCTTTCCCATACTCCAGTGGAGGATGCTGTAAACATTCATATACAGTAATTATGATAGAACTCAGTGGGATGTGAAAAGTGTTCATGTTAAGGTAGGGTGTGATAAGTGAGTTCTAGAAGGACTATGGAGGGGGTAGAAGAGATGTAGTGAAAATACATTGTATATGCTTGGAATTTTCAACAAGTTAGAAGTACATAAAATAGAACAACTATAAACTTGTTATATCTTCCTCCTGGTTTTAAAGTAATATTGATAAAACAAAGCACTTAGTACTTGTTAAACAAGTGTGTGTGGAAGTAATGGACAAATTAATAATCCAACAACAAGTTATTACTTAGAATCTAATATTTTGTGTGGGAATTGATTCCAAAGCCTTGAACATGCTAAGAAAATGTTCCACCAATGAGCCCTATTCCCGTCTTTAAATTTTTATTTAATTAATTAGTTGTATGGTAGTAAAATGACTACTTAACAAATGAAGAATAGAGGTAAGGATTTCTCTTTCTTATTTATCCTAATCTTGGAAGGTTGGACTGTCATACAAATAAAAGCCCAAACTTCTTAAGCCACTTAAGATGATGCCAGCCTCATCATGCTGCTGCTGAATCAAACAGAGGTGACCCCAACCTCATTTATTCTGAATGGAATTCCAGGCCTAGAAGACATGCACATCTGGATTTCTTTCCCATTCTGTTCTATGTATGCAGTAGCTATGGTAGGCAATTGTGGACTCCTCTACCTCATCTTCTTTGAGGACACCCTTCACAGGTCAATGTATTACTTCTTGGCTATGCTTTCCCTTACCGACCTTGTCATGTGCAGTGCTTCAATACCCAAAACTCTCTGTATCTTCTGGTTCTACATTAAGGAAATTAGCTTTACTGATTGTCTGGTCCAGATGTTCTTCATCCATACTTTCACAGCGATGGAGTCTGGGGTGCTCATGCTCATGGCTCTGGACCGCTATGTAGCTATCTGCTACCCTCTGCACTACTCTACCATCCTCACCAATCCTGTCATTGCAAAAGCTGGCCTTGCTACCTTCCTGAGAGCTGTGGTGCTCATCATTCCTTTGATTTTCATCACAAAGCACCTGCCCTTCTGCAGAAGCAATATATTAATACACCATACCTACTGTGACCAGTTGTCTGTGGCCAAAGTCTCCTGTGGGAATATCAAGGTCAACATTGTCTATGGTCTGATGATTGCTCTCTTTATTGGGGGCTTTGACATCCTGTGCATCACAGTCTCCTACACCATGATCCTGAGGGCAGTGGTCAGCTTATCCTCAGCAGATGCTAGGCAGAAAGCCTTCAGCACCTGCACAGCCCATATCTGTGCCATTATTTTCTCCTATAGCCCAGCCTTCTTTTGTTTCTTTTCCCACCGCTTTGGGGGGCACATTATCCCTCCATCTTGTCTCATCATTGTGGCTAATCTTTATCTACTTTTACCTCCCACTATGAACCCTGTTGTCTATGGAGTGAAAACCAAGCAGATACGAGACTGTGTCATAAGGATCTTTTCAGGTTCTAAGGATGTCAAATCCCTTAGCATATGAAAAACATGTTCATCAGGAAAAGGAATGAAAAGGGAAGAAATGTCAAGAGAACACAGGATAATATGGTTTTAATACAAAACCCATGTGCCCTTGTGTTTTATTCTTCATCCCCAAATGGTCACACTCTTTGGGAATGTTGTGGAAATGTTTCAAAGTAGGGTCTCAGTGGAGGAATTAGGTTACTGGAAGCCCATCTTTATGAGTCATACAACGTGGCCTCTCTATGTACTTCCTATTGTGATGTGAAGACCTTCCTCTGTCATATTCTCCTGCTGCCATAATGCTTTTCTAAGTACTGGGACCTAGCAACCAGATGCAGAATCTTCTGAAATCATGAGAATAAATAAAATGTCCCTTACTTCAGTTTTTCTCACAGGTTTTTTGGTCATAACAAATAAAATACCCCAAGAGATGATCCAGAAGAATGAACAGGAAGAAAGAATTTTGTCACCTGTGTAGTCAGGGTCTAGAGATGTCTCTCTAAGAAACTAATTTTGACCATGACATGGAGGTTGTTGAGTAATGCATTCTGACTAAAATGATTTTCAAACATTAATGTTACAGCCATGTCCTCCGAGTTTTTCCTCCTTCCCTCATTTTATTGTCAGAGCAAATTTCCATGAACAAATATGAGGAGAGTAAAAGGAAATGAATGTCAACCTAAGGTAATGTATTAGAAGAACATAATAAGGGAGAGGGAGATCAGGCACATAGTTTGTCCTTTTGTTGATTAGTAGTCAGAATGTCATTGCAAAGGCAGTTGTTGCACTCGGCTGAGAAAGGTGTGTAATGAGAAATAAGTTCCTCTCATTACATCACGTTGTCTTACTGAAACAGGATGGCCAGATCATCAGTTCAAAACTTGAGCCTTTGTTGCCAGTTGTAAGAAGTTGTTTAGAAAGGTGTGTTTTGAACATTAGACTCAATTAAAATACATATGTGTACTGATAAGTTTGGGATATAGAATATATAAGGAAAAAAAACTCTGAGAAAAAGAAATGACAGTCATTTAGCCTATATGGGCCAGAAGCAAACTAAAATAAAACAACTGAGGTACAAAAGTATACATTAAAAAAGAAAAAGAAAAGATGGCAGAAGAAAAGACAATGCAGTTAGCCTGATGCTGCAGGGAGTAAGGTGGACAAGTAAGAGCAGCTGGCAAAGAGACACCCTCAAATCCCTAGTCAAAGAGCTACATAAAATAGGAAACATTAAAAATACAGTGTAAAAATGCACACTCCAGTTACAGGGAGTGACCACAGCCACACTTAAGACCAAACAGGAAGTTGGTATTGTAACTGTCAGTAACTGATGTGTTGAAAGTGGAAGACAGGAGGAGAATGTTGCATACAGTAGCAGCAGAATGAAAAGAGAGACTGGGAACACTCCATTTTTTTTTCTACTAGAACAGTGAGTTACCATTTTAAACAGAACCTTTCTGAATTCAGCAGCTCAGTATCCTAAACCTTTGGTGAACAGCACTGTGAGGGAGTCATATCATGTGCCCCAGAGTTATGTCCCAGCAGGTTACTTGTAGGATGCAATGAAGAAGTTTCAATGCAAATCTCTAAGTGTTCAGAAACAGAAATCATGTTGGAGACAACTTCCTCAGAGGAAGAATAGAAACAGGGTCCAAAAGCCTTCACAACATTAGAAAGGACAGTCAAGATGAGGGGCCAGCATTGCAAGCCTGCCTCTGCAGGGATTCAGAGTCTTGACCTTATCCCTAAAAGAACCTTCCACTGGGACCAACATTTTGACTTCAGCCTTGCAGAGGGCCACTCAGGGGTAAAAGCACATGGGCTGGGAAGGAACACAAGAGGCTTCACCCAACAATCTGACGAGACTGCCTCCAGACTCTGTACACCACCCAGCTCGCTCCCCCTTAGATTTGTTTTGGCTGTAACACCCAGTGTCAGTTCAGAAGGCCAGATCTCTACTGCACTGTTTTTATCCTCTCTTTATCCTCAGTTTCCTTCTTTTCTCTTTTTATTTTCATAGATTTCACACGAACACAGTCCAGGCTGGCTTATGGGTTCCCTATGACTCAGCCATCTGAAATGGAGCTTAGGTTATTTGGTTGTATTTCTTTGCTTATCTCTGAATTCTACCTTTAACCCAAGCTATTTAATGTCTCCTCTCCCTGTCCCCTCTCATGTCTCCAATGGTTCTGCCTTCTATTCACTTTCCGTCCTCTATTTTTAGTCTGTCAAAACAGTATTAATCACTAGTCTTACTCTGTTTTACTTCTTCCTCCTCCTCCTCTTCTTTCTCCTCCTCCTCCTCCTGCTCCTCCTCTTTTTATTGCTTTCCACTCATATCCACAGTAATGGATACCTAAATGTAAGCAATACTATGAATGTTACTTTATTGCCTAAATAGATTGGGGTTTAAAGAGTGATTTCTTGTTATTTGCTTGTCACTATGTCTTTCTGGTGGACATGAATTTTGATACTGTTCATTATTATAGACAGTATTCTATTTTTGGGAGATTAATTCTACTACCATAAATTCCTGCCTAGTATGAAAATGACACCTCAAATCCAGTACAACTTACCCCCTCTTGACATGGCAAGCTCTTTCTTTGATTAAATATGCCTTAAAAATGCAACTTATATCAAGCACACTGCCAAATACAACAACATAAGAAACATGAAAAAAATCAAGACATAAACTACTGGTCTCACAGTGATGTCTTCCAACAAGAGTGAATTAGGTGAAACCAACACAATTCTAAATAATAATTAATGAACACATTTAAAGAAATCACAAAGAAGACAAAAGAACCTTTGGTTGAATTCCAAGAGAGCACATACAAACAGCTGAATGAAGTAAGGAAGTCAGTACAGCATTTAGAAGTTGAATTCAATAAACCAAAATACTTGGAAAATAAGCAAGTAAAATGTTCAGTGGAAACCTTTACAAGTAGTTTAGGTCGAAACAAGTAGCAGAGCTTGAAGACAAAGCAGAATGTTATGCTTAATATTATCTGACAGAATCATTGAAGGCAAGTCTCTAAAGCTGTCTGTGTGGGATTGTCTAGAAAAAGTTAACTGAGGTGGTAGGATACATCATATTGTCCGTGGTACCACCACATTGCCTAATATCCTAAATCTCATGAGAGAGCAACCTAGCAGGGAGTAAGTATTCATCTCTCTTTGCTTCCTGATTGTGTCATGTGACCAGCTGCCTCACACTGCAGACATTATGCCTTCGTTTCCTGGATGAATTGTAATTTTAAATAAACCCCTTCTTCCTTAAGTTAATATTGTCAAGTTTTTTTATTCTATTTATTGTCAAGTTTTTTAGTTTTATTAGAATTAAGGAATTTATGTCCACAAGCCATTTGCACAGAGGATACCAGCAGAAATACTGTACAAAGAGCAAAATAAACATTTCCAAGAGAGCACAAAGGATATAGATACCCAGAATCGTTAAATGAAGTCTAAGAAGCCATCAGCTTCTGGCCCCAGAATAGCAGGAGAGAGTTGAATTGCCAAAAGTCATCAGATTTTGGTGCCTTCCTCAGTAACCTGTATGCTGAGCAGCCCTTGGCACACCACCACAAAATTACAGGGATTAATAAACAACATTCAATAATAACTCACTGTAGCTGTCCAGAGCCCATGGATTAACTGGGTTACCTGAAAGGAGGACTGGAAATGAAAAAGGACGAGGTGTGAAGGAAGGATGAAGCCAAGACAAAGTTATTGATCAACTCTCAAAGTTTAACATTCAGCACTGCGTTTATATATGGAAATCCCACAGACCCCATCTTTTGTTTCAATTGGATTGTGTTGAAAGCAAGCTCAGCAGGCAGTCTACTTCTCCTGTAGGAACATGCAAATGAGTGTTACAATAGGAACAGTATGAATTTTCCCAATCAAACCAGGTAAGATTATAAAATAGATCTATCTTTTTTCTCTGTCTCTAGAAAACACACTTCATCATCAAAGAGAAACACCATTTTGGGGTAAAAGATATTTTAAGGAAATGGGAAAAAAAACAAAGTCCAAAAACAAAACAAAAACAAAATCAAACAAACAACAAACAAAAACCCTAAAAACAAACAAAACAAACAATCAAAAAAATTGAATGTAGCTATTCTAACATCTGACAAAATAGACTTTAAATAAAATCTATCCAGAAGAGACAAGGAAGGACAGTTCATTCTCACTAAACAAAAATAATCCACCTGGAGCATATTACAATTGTAAATGCTTATGTGTCAAATAGGGGCACCTCATTTCATTATAGAAACACTATTAGATCTGAAAGTCCAACACAGCGATAGCTGGTGACTTCAATACTGTACTCTCACCAATAGGTCATCAAGACAAAAATTAAATAGAGAAACTATGGAGCCCAAAGCCATAAGCCAAATGCATATAACAAAGTTTTACAGAACATTTTCCCCAAACACTAAGGAATGTACTTTCTTCCCGAGAGCCCATGGAACTTTCGGAAAACTGACCAGATCCTTCACTGCTTCCCTGATAATATGTGCTAACCTGGCAGGACTGTTCCACATTAGCACACATTTTCATGTTGCTAATGATTGGGTGGCATCTTCCATTAATCGATGAGGCAAGTCATCTGCAGGGTTCATAAAGAATTCTACCTCCAGGCTCTGGTGCCATGTTTACACCACAGTCCTCCCAATTCAGAACTTGTACTGAGCTCATGCTCATTCTATTCACTCTCCAGATCATCATCACTTCGTCTTCAATGTGGCTAAGGACCAGCCTAGCAGTTGCAATTAAAAACAGTCCCTCCTGCTGCACTCCTAGCTGCTCCTTCTATGGAGCAATATCTCTGTTTTTGTTTTTGTTTTGTTTTGTTTTGAGACAGGGTGTACTGGCTGGTTTTGTGTGTCAACTTGACACAGGCTGGAGTTATCACAGAGAAGGGAGCTTCAGTTGGGGAAGTGCCTCCATGAGATCTAGCTGTAAGGCGTTTTCTCAATTAGTGATCAAGGGGGTAGGGCCCCTTGTGGGTGGTGCCATCCCTGGGCTGGTAGACTTGGGTTCTATAAGAAAGCAAGCTGAGCAAGCCAGGGAAAGCAAGCCAGTAAGGAATATCCCTCCATGACCTCTGCATCAGCTCCTGCTTCCTGACCTGCTTGAGTTCCAGTCCTGACTTCCTTTAGTGATAAACAGCAATATGGAAGTAAGCTGAATAAACCCTTTCCTCCCCAACTTGCTTCTTGGTCATGATGTTTGTGCAGGAATAGAAACCCTGACTAAGACATAGGGTTTCTCTGTGTAGCCCTGGCTATCCTGGAACTCACTCTGTAGACAAGGCTGGCCTCTAACTCAGAAATCCACCTGCCTCTGCCTCTCAAGTGCTGGGATTAAAGGCGTGCACCAACACTGCCCGGCATCTGTTTTAAAAGAATACTTAATATATAATGCAATTACAAATTACAAAAATTTGGTTTAAGAATTTACTAACTTTTTTCTATAACCTTTCTATAAATATTTCTCAGAATATATTAATTAGAGATTAAGAGACATTTACTAGGTACTCTTACATTATGTTTTTTCTCAAATACATTTTTATTTATATTAAAGCTTATAAATAGTAAGCAGATATACTATAGGCATTAATTTGTTAGCAATTTAAACAAATAGAAAATTAGAGTCATTTATTGCTCTTTACTTTCTCTGTGATCACCATCTCTACCTCAAACATTGCATATCCAATCAAATCTAAATTACTATCTTTTGGCTGAATTTCTCAATGTGATAATGCTTATTGTCAATCTCATTTGCAAAAAGATAGACTACATGAAAATCAGAACCAATGTTATCTAGGGATCATTTTCAAGTTTTTAGCCTTGCTGTAGAGTTCTCAGTGATCAATATTATTTCACCAGACATAATAATATAAAGTCAATTAAAGGTGAGTCTCTGTATGTGACTGATTCAAATGTTTACTATTTCAATTCATAACTCACAGTCCTTCCACAGAAGAAAATGCTGAAATCATACAAATATCATGATTGTTATTAAAATCAACAACACATTTATTCTCATTACTGTCACTGTGTGGATTCTCACAAAGAGGCATGTGTGTATAATACTAATGAAGTGATTTTCTTATGTGCCTTCAGGAGGCACTAGGAAAGATAGAAAGCTCCATCTGCTCATCTTCCTCCCATAGGTTTACCTTGTTTTCACACCAGCACTTTTGTCTCTAATGCTCTGTTATATCCTCTGGGATACAAAATTCAGTCTTCCATCAGAGGCTCAGGTCACTATTTCAGATCTCATGAGATTTAGACATGAAGGATCATGCACATGGATATAAGTACAACACATATAATAGGATTCTGATGTGTTGAGATCTTCATGCTGAACATCTGAGCCAGGTTATTCTCACCTCTTTTTTCATACAAATATAATATCGTGATTGTTATTAAAAACAACACGTTTATTCTTTTTTGCCAACTAGAAACTAGGTATGAGAGGACATGTGACAGGCTGGCCAGAGACAGGGTGTCTTAGTAAATGGTAGTACATCCACTGCAAAGAAGCTTTGTTAGAGGGCTCAGGCACTTTCAATGTGTTCCAGTTGATTTCCAATTGATTAATTCTTTATAAAAACAGCTTTGATTCCATTCACCTAGATCAAAGTCAGTCATGAAAATGATTGCTTATTCCTGGGAGAAGGTATTCCCCACAATCTTCAGATTCCATTTCTGTAGAGCTTTTCATGGTGATGTTTATGATGATGATGGTGAAAATCCCTATTTCCCCTAAACAAACAGGAATCGTTGGAAATGGGGAGAGTCAGGTGATAATCATAGCCAATGAAGAAGCTACAGAAGAGATGCTGTCTGGGATCTGGACACTCATTTGTCACCTGGACTCCCTTGTTCTTCAGAATCACCATTTTTACTTTCGGGACAATTAGACACATCTGTGTTTCCACCAAGACGGAAAAACCATCGAAGACACCAAAACCAAATCAGGTGAGTCTACTGCCTTGTTGAGGGGAAAACATGGGCTGTCAAATGAGGACATTAACATTTTAAGATCTTGGAGATAAGCAAAAACTGACAAAGAGTGTGGGGGAAGTTGGAGTAGCTCCTGCTCAGTCAGTCATTCATCTTCTTACAATGCTTTACATTAATTTATGCATGTTAATTTGTGAATATATATCATATAACAATAAATATTTTAATGGTTAACTATTTTTGATATAACTCAGTGATAGAGTACCTATATGTAGGAGGACCAGAATTTAACTCACAGAAAACCCAACATTAGTATAAACAAAATTTAACTATTATATCTGCATTCTAAACTTTAGCATATATTCCATTATAACATTAAAATGTATTTGATTGATCATATGCCCGCATATACATACTATTAATAAAAATTTCTCATACATGTAAATAGAAAGATTTCTGTTCTAAAATGCACTACAATTTAAGATTGTGCCAAAGAAAAATTTGTACAGAGAAATCTCCTCTGGGGTCTAGTATTATGGGTCTCCAAAGCAGCCCTTAGCCAAATCAAATATACCCATTATGCTGAAATACCAGGTTGTTTCTATCCTGCACAGACTCAACAACCTGCTACATGGAAGATCATTGACCATAATCTGATTTCCTCTGATGTTCTATTTCTGAACTAGGAGATAGTGGGAAAATACGGTCTGCACCAAGGAATACTGTGTGTGATTTGATAAATTAAACAAAAATATGTGCCACTTACAAGAGTTCCTGTATCATAAGAGTAACAAGTATCAGTAACAGTATAGAAAGATGAAGATGCAAACTCATCCCTTGATATCATACCCTGGACAAGTCTGCACCCAACACTCACACAGATACTCAGAACTAGTAAGCGGGCATTATTTTATTATTAGCAAGAGATGTTCCAGATCTTCAGAAATTCCAACAGCTCTAGGATCCAGGTGTCTGAGTTCATTCTGATGGGATTTCCAGGTATCCATAGCTGGCAGCACTGGCTCTCCCTGCCCCTGGCTCTGCTCTATGTCTTGGCACTCATTGCCAACACACTTATTGTGACTGTCATTTACCAAGAGGCATCACTACACCAGCCTATGTACCATTTCCTGGGTATCCTTGCTATTGTGGACATGGGTCTGGCGACTACTATCATGCCCAAGATTTTAGCCATCTTATGGTTCAATGATAACAACATCAGCCTCCCTGAGTGCTTTGCTCAGATGTATGCCATCCATTGCTTTGTTGCCATGGAGTCAGGTATTTTTGTCTGCATGGCTTTAGATAGGTATGTGGCAATTTGCAGACCATTGAGATACTCTTCAATAGTTACTGAATCTTTTGTGGTCAAAGCAACTGTGTTTATGGCCTTCAGAAATTTTGTGGCTCCCATGTCAGTACCTGTGTTGGCTGCTCAGAGAAATTACTGTTCTCAGAATAAAATTGAACACTGCTTGTGCTCTAACCTTGGAGTCACTAGCCTTGCCTGTGATGACAGGAAAATCAACAGCATCAACCAGCTATTCCTGGCTTGGACACTCATGGGGAGTGATCTGGCTTTGATTATGATTTCATATGCTTTGATTCTTCGGTCTGTGATGAAGCTGAACTCTGCAGAAGCTGCATCTAAAGCCTTAAGTACCTGTACTTCTCACCTCATCCTAATCTTTTTCTTTTACACAGTCATCGTTGTCATGTCCATCACTCATAGTGTAGGAATGAGAATTCCACTCATCCCAGTTCTGCTGAACGTGCTGCACAATGTTATTCCTCCTGCTCTGAACCCCATGGTGTATGCTCTTAAGAACAAAGAGCTCAAACAAGGCTTATACAAGGTGCTTAGGCTGGATGTCAAAGGAGGCTAAAAACACCCAGAACACACGTCACCTTTACTATTTCAAAACAATGCTGTCTGATTGTCCGGACTAGTCTTATAGGCATAATATGCAATATCCTTGATAAATCTGTGTAATGTCTTAATATTTATTATCAATATCATTTTAAATAATTAGTTTTGAAAGCAGTATCACGTTTGTAGTCGTGGCTATACTAGAACTTGTAGTATAGACCAGGTGGGCCCTGAAGTCTGAGAGAACTGCTTGCCTCTGTTTCCTGAGTGTTGGAATTTAAAGGCATGGGCTATCACATTTTTTAAAATAAATTTCTTGAAAACCTAAGTATCATGTTATCTATTTTTTTTTTTATCAAAGTCACTAACCTGGCTTTGACATTTCTAAACACACATTGAATAGTACATTTTATTCAAATGGATATATGAAACATTTTACAAATAAGAGAAATTTTAATTGAGTTAATTAAATTGAGTTAATTGAGTTAATTTTAATCTGTTACATTTTGATGAAAATTCCTTAAATTTGTGTCCCCTTGTCAGAAAGAACAGCTGTGAAATGATGTTAATTTTGGCTTTTAATTCAGATACTTTGCCTTTACCATGTGAATACACAGTCACACACATGCATGTATACTGATTAATACATAACTATGAAATTATTTGGTTGTTTATGAGCATCAGTGAGGTGGTAAGAACTGAAATCCCTACTCGTACTCCTCCTATGCAAGGTGTGTTTATCATCATCATACAGGCACTTGTCCTTTCTGGGACTAAGTCAGTTCAAATGTGTAGCTATCAAGGGACTGAAACGTTAAGGGATGCACACATACTTCTATAGCAGAATCCAATGGGGATTTGTTTTGTTTTGTTTTTTACATTGTCCTCATTTTTAATCGTTATTCAAAAATAATACTTCTCATTTTGTTAACCAATACCAAGAACTTGGCACCAAAATCATATTCAAACAAGTAACACTCTAAAAGTCAAGCAGGTTTCATTTATTTATTTATTTATTTATTTATTTATTTATTTATTTATTCAGTTTTCCCTTAAATATTTTCTTTCTTTTTAAAATTATTTTATTTATTTCACTTCAAATGTTGTCCCCTTCCCAGGCCTCTTACACCTTCCCTAACCCCAGCCTGCCTCCCCTTTGCTTCTGAGAGGGTGCTCTCCCACACACACCCCCCACACACCACCTCACCAATCCACCCATCACCACCTCACCACACTTTGAATCACTTTCCATGAGGCATCAAGTCTCTCTTAGGCACATCCTCTTCCACTGAGGCCAGACAAGGCAGTCCCAAACATAGTAAAAGCAATATACAGCAAACTAACAGCCAACATCAAATTAAATTGAGAGAAACTTGAAGCAATCCCACTAAAATCAGGGACAAGACATGGCTGCCCACTCTCTTCCTATGTCTTCAATATATTACTTGAAGTTCTGGCTAGAGTAATTAGATAACAAAGGGAAGTGAAAGGGATACAAATTGGAAAGAAGAAGTCAAGGTATCACTATTTGTGTATGATATTATAGTATAAATGAATGACCACGCAAATTCTAGCAGAGAACACCTACACCACTTCCCCTCCCCCTTGCCCCACCTCCCCTTCCTTCTCCTCCTCCTTCTCCTTCTTCTTCTTGCTTTCTACTCATAGCCACAGTAACTAATACCTAAATGTAAGCTATACTATGAGTGTTTAAAGATTGGAGTTTCAAAAGAGATTACTTGTTACTTGATGTTCACTAAATATTCCCAGTGTACATGTTTTTTGAGTGATTGTCATTACAGACAGTATTCTACTTTCATGAAAATAAGTCTGGTGCCATGAATGCCAGCCTATCAGTTAAACTGACACTTGAAATCCAGTACTATTTACTCTACCTTGACACTGCAAACTCTTCTACTGAAATAATAAATTTTTAAAAAAGCAACTGATATCTCACACCTGACCCAGTGCAACAAGACAAGAAACATGCAAAATCACGACAGTCCATAAACTACTAGTCTCACAGTGATGTCTTCCAATAAGAATGAATTAGAGAAAAATCATCAAAATAATTAATAAGTATATTTAAAGAAATCATACAGCTACCCAGCAGCTGACTGAAACAGATGAATAGACCCACGGCCAAACATTGGATGGAGCTTGGGATGTCTTATGGAAGAGGTGGGGAAAGAATTGAAGGACCCAGAAGGAATAGGAACTCCATAGGAAAACCAACAGTGTCAACTAACCTGTACCCTTGGGGGCCCTCAGAAACTGAACCACCAACCAAAGAGCATGCATGGCCTGGACCTGGGTACCACACACATATGTAGTGCATGTGTAGCTCAGGCTTCATTCTTCACGTGAGTCCCCCAAACACTGGAGCAGGGGCTATCCCTAAGTCTGTTGCCTGCCTGTAGATCCTGTTCACCTAATTGAGCTGCCTTCTCTGGCCTTGGTGGGAAAGAATGTGTCTGAAACTGCAGAGACTTGATGTGCCAGAATGGGACAATACACAAGTGGGACTCCAACCTCTCAGAGTAGAAAGGGGGGGCAATAGGGGAAGGGACTTAGTGATGGAGGAGCAGAAGAGGTGCAGCAATCATGATATAAAGTGAATAAATGAATGAATGAATGCACAAATAAATAGGAAAACAAGTAAACCATACAGAAAACGAAAGAACCCTTGGTTGAATTCCAAGAGAGCACACACAAACAGCTGAATGAGAGAAGGAAGAAGGCACCATGTAGAAGTGGAATTCAATAAAGAGAAACACTTGGAAAATGAGCCAGTAAAATGTTTGATGAAAACCCTTACAAATGTACAGGTTGACGCAACGCAGAATAGCAGAGCCTGAAGAAAAATCAGAGTGTGATGCTTAATATTAATTATCCATGGACTAAAGCACTGAAGAAACAAGTGTCTGAAGCCATCTGTGTGGGACTGTTCAGATAGAGTTAACTGAGGTGGAAGGACACATCATAATGTAGGTGGTAAAACACCCTGGGCTTGCAAACTGAATCTCATTAAAAGAGAACGTTAGCTGGGATGAGTGTTTACTTCTCTTTGTTTCCTGATTGTGAGTATTATGTGATCAGCTGCCTAATGCTGCAGATCCCACACAGGGGGTATCAGGCTTCCTGCTGTAACTCCTCACTGCTGCTTCTGTAGAGCAATAACTCTTTGTAAAGCATGCTTGATATATTATAATTGTAATATAATGCTAGTACAAATGACAAAAATTTGGTTTAACAATTTATTAACTTCTTTCTATAATCTTTCTAAACATCTTTCTCAAAATTCATAATTACAGGTTAAGAGATATTTACTAAGTCCTCTTACATTATGTCTTTTCTCAAAAACACTTTTATTTATTTTAAAGTTTATAAATTGTAAACATATATACTATAAGCATTATATTGTTAAATAGAAAATGAGTCATTTATTGTTTTTTTCTCTATGATTACCATACCTCAAACACTACATACGCAATCAAATCTAGGATATTAACCTTTGGCTGAATTTCTCAATGTGTTAATGTTTATTGTCAATCTCATTGGCAAATAAATAAACTACATGAAAATCAGAATGAATGTTACCTAGGGATCACTTTCAAGTTTTCAGTTTTACTTGCTGTAGACTTCTCAGCGATCCCTAGGCATAATAATATAAAGTCAATTAAAGGTGAGTCTCTATATGTGAATGATTCAAATGTTTACTATTTCAATTCATAACTCACAGTCCTTCCACAGAAGGAAATGCTGAAATTATACAAATATCATGATTGTTATTAAAATCAACAACACACTTATTCTCATTACTGTCACTGTATGGATTCTCACAAAGAGGCATGTGTGTATAATACTAATGAAGTGATTTTCTTATGTGCCTTCAGGAAGCACTAGGAAAGATAGAAAGCTCTATCTGCTCGTCTTCCTCCCATAGGGTTACCTTGCTTTCACACCAGCACTTTTGTCTCTAATGCTCTGCTATATCCTCTGGGATACAGAACTCAGTCTTCCATCAGAGGCCTCAGGTCACTATTTCAGATCTCATGGGATTTAGACATGAAGGACCATGCACATGGATATAAGTACAACACATATAATAGGATTCTGATGTTTTGGGATCACCACGCTAAACATCTGAACCAGGTTATTTTCACCTCTATTTTTTTTTCTTTTTGCCTACTTGAAACTAGGTATGAGAAGACATATGACAGGCTGGCCAGACACAGCATGTCTTAGTAAATGGTAGTACATCCACTGCCAAGAAGCTTTGTTAGAGGCCTCAGGCAGATGTGTTCCAGTTGATTGTCCAATTGATTAATTCTTTATAAAAGCAGTTTTGATTCCATTCACCCAGATCAAAGTCAGTCATGAAAATGATTGCTCGTTCCTTGGAGAAGATATCCCTATAGTCCTCATATTTAATTTCTGTATAGCTTTTCATGATGATATTTATGATGATGATGATAATGGTGAAAAATCTCTATTTCTCTTAAACAGGCATCATTGGGAATGGTGGGAGTCAGATGACAATCATGGCCAAGTAAGAAGCTACAGAAGAGATGCTGATCACGGTCTGGATACTTGTTTGTTACCAGTTTTCCCTGCTTCTTCAGATGCAACATCTTTTACTTTCTACTTTTGAGACATATTTAGACTAAGATGGAAAGTATTCATCTTAGACAGCAAAGCTGAACCGGGTGAGTCTACTGCCATGTTGAGGGGGAAAACATGAGCTGTAAAGATTGAAGATGATCAAATGAGGGACTGAAACATTTTCAGGGTTAGAAAGAAAGATGAACATTAGATACTTTCAATATTGTTTTTGATACATTGAGATATTTATGTTTTAAGGCATCTCTACAGACCTTTAACATAATAGAAGTCTGCTTTTGCTGCAATAATAAAGCTGTGTAATATTTAAAGCATTTTGATTTTTGTTGAAAAATATAATTTAATTTATCCTAAGTATTTTCTCCACCATTATTATATTAGAGGGTTTAAAGACTATATTGGAAATGCAGCAAGTAACCTATAGTGATAGTTATAATAATATCAATAAAGGAAACATGGGTAATATAAAGAGCACATTTATCTCATATGTGGAAAATAAACTTAAGGATTCAAGAAGTCATCGTGGGGATATAGTTCATATTCTCAACTCAAAAACATGTTAGTGGATTCCCTGGTCTTCCTACTTGCTTATACATGCATTGAGAGTTGACTGTTACTTGGTATGGTGGGTGGCACATGCTCTTAGTTCTAGCACTCAGGAAGACAGGTGCTGTGAGTTCATGGCCTACCTAGTCTAGGTAGTGAGTTCCACAACAGTGAGGTTAAATGGTGAGATCCTATCTCTAAAATAATGTTGGCTATTATTATTGAGGAGGTAATAAGTAGTGACCTTGAAAAGAATCTACAACAGTTTTCTAGCAACAAAAGAGAAAACTGACCATCAATGAGTAGGGGGAGCTAGTGTAGCTCTTGCCCACAGTCATTCATCTTCTTAAAATACATCTAGTTGCACATAAACTTACACATGTGTATTTGTGAATGTATATCATACAACAGTAAATATTTTAATGGGTAATGTTTTTGATATAAATCAGTGATAGAATACACAGTATGTAGCAGGACCAGAATTTAACTCACAGCAACCCAAAATAAAAACAAAAAGTAACTATTACATCCACACCCCAAACACTAGCTTCTTTCCCATTATGAGATAAATATGTATTTGATTAAACATATGCTTACATATACATGCTAATAAAAAAATTTTTTTGTATGTGTAAGTAGGAAGATTTCAGTCCTAAAATACACTACAGTCTAAGTAGTATCAAAGAGATACTTGTACATAGAAATATCCACCATGGTCTAATATTATGGGTCTCCAAAGCAGCCCTTAGCCAAATCACATATAACCATTATGATGAAATACCAGGTTATTTTCATCATGCACAGAGTCAAGGATCTACTAGATGGGAGATAATTAACCATAATCTGATTTTCTCTTAATATTCTATTTCTGAATTAGATGATATCAGTAAAACATGCTCTGCACCAAGGAATTCTATGTGTGACTTGATGAATTAAAAATATAACATGCTACCTACAAGGGTTCCTGTATCATAAGAATAACAAGTGTCAGTAGCAAGATGGAAGGATGAAGATGGAAACTCATCCCTTGATATCATACCCTGAGCAAGTCTGCACCCAACACTGCCACACAGATACTCAGAACTAGTAAGCAGGCATTATTTTATTATTAGCAAGAGATGTTCCAGATCTTCAGAAATTCCAACAGCTCTAGGATCCAGGTGTCTGAGTTCATTCTGATGGGATTTCCAGGTATCCATAGCTGGCAGCACTGGCTCTCCCTGCCCCTGGCTCTGCTCTATGTCTTGGCTCTCATTGCCAACACACTTATTGTGACTGTCATTTACCAAGAGGCATCACTACACCAGCCTATGTACCATTTCCTGGGCATCCTTGCTATTGTGGACATGGGTCTGGCGACTACTATCATGCCCAAGATTTTAGCCATCTTATGGTTCAATGCTAAGGCTATCAGTTTCAATGAGTGCTTTGCTCAGATGTATGCCATACATTTTTTTGTTGCCATGGAGTCGGGCATCTTTGTCTGCATGGCTTTAGATAGGTATGTGGCAATTTGCAGACCACTGAGATACTCTTCAATAGTTACTGAATCTTTTGTGGTCAAAGCAACTGTGTTTATGGCCTTCAGAAATTGTGTGGCTCCCATGTCAGTACCTGTATTGGCTGCTCAGAGAAATTACTGTTCCCGGAATCAAATCAACCACTGTTTTTGTACTAACCTGGGGGTCACTAGCCTTGCCTGTGATGACAGGAAAATCAACAGCATCAACCAGCTATTCCTGGCTTGGGCAGTCATGGGAAGTGACCTTGGTTTAATTATGGTTTCCTATGCTTTGATTCTTCGGTCTGTGCTGAGGCTGAACTCTGCAGAAGCTGCATCTAAAGCCTTAAGTACCTGTACTTCTCACCTCATCCTAATCTTTTTCTTCTACACTGTTATTATTGTCATGTCCATCACCCACAGTGCAAAAATGTCAGTTCCTGTCATCCCAGTTCTGCTGAACGTGCTGCACAATGTTATTCCCCCTGCTCTGAACCCCATGGTGTATGCTCTTAAGAACAAAGAGCTCAAACAAGGCTTATTCAAGGTGCTTAGGCTGGATGTCAAAGGAGGCTAAAAAAGGAGAAAAAATCATTTTTACTATTTCAAAGTTAGGATGTCTGATTATACTGATTAGTCTTGTAGGCATAATATACAGCATCCTTGATAAATCTGTGTAATGTCTTAATATTTATCCTCAATATCACTTGAAATAATTATATTTGAAAGAGAGTATCACTTTTGCAGTCATGGCTGGACTAGAACTTGCTATATAGACCAGGCTGGCCTTGAGCTCTGAGAGCACCACTTGCCTCTGTTTCCTGAGTGTTCGAATTGAAAGCATGGGCTGTCAGATTGAATGACAAAAACTATCTTGAGAAACTGAAAATCAAGTTAGCTAATGTTTTTCTCAAAGTCACTAGCCTGGCTTGGATATTACATAACACTTATTAGATAACACATTTGATTCAAATGGACACATGAACTCTTTTATAAATACAGAAAAATGTAATTGTCTTTGAGTCTGAGATATTCTTAATGTAAATTCCTTAAATTTGTGTCCCCTTGTCAGAAAGAACAGCTGTGAAACGATGTTAATTTTGGCTTTTAATTCAGATACTTTGCCTTTACCATGTGAATACACAGTCACACACATGCATGTATACTGATTAATACATAACTATGAAATTATTTGGTTGTTTATGAGCATCAGTGAGGTGGTAAGAACCGAAATCCCTACTCGTACTCCTCCTATGCAAGGTGTGTTTATCATCATACGGGCAGTTGTCCTTTCTGGGACTAAGTCAGTTCAAATGTGTAGCTATCAAAGGACTGAGATGTTAATGGGTGCACACATACTTCTAGGGAAGCATCCAATGTTTTTAAATCTAGACTGTTTCCTGGGACCTTTCTGCACCCTGTTCACTGTTTTAATATCCAGAAAGTAACCATTTCATAGGTTGAGGAGGGAGAGCAGATAGTGCCACTATAATATTTTTATTGTTAGGAGGAGATACATTGGAGAGGGTTTGTTACAGGGACAGTAGCTTTGAAGGTATAGTAATTGATTAAAACATTCTCAGAACCATAGACTTTATTTCAATCATTTAGATAAAAGACCTATATTTTGCAAGTTTATTTTTGGGGGTAAAATAATTATTTAGTAATTTCCACAATGGAAATTCAGTATAGCCTTTCATAGGTCATATGAATGTTGATGATTTCCCTGACCAAATGGAATCTCTGAAAAGGACAGCAGTCAGGTTGCATTACCACAGAATGAGAAGAAAGAGCTGGAAGTCAGTTCCTTATTTCAAACATGTTGTTGTCCTCACTGCCCTTCAGAAAGTGAAGGATTTCTGGTCTAAATGATGTAAATATCCTGTTAGAAACAACAGCATTAAACCTTTAGATATCTTTGTAGAATATATGAACTCTCATGGAAAGATTTTTTTTCAAAATCCAGAGCTTGTAAGGCCACAATCCAACTCTCTACAGGGTTTGCAGTAATATTAAACAGTAAGTAAAGATGTCTTTTATAAATAATAATATTTATGTTTAAATCTATTCTGTCAATAGACTTTCTTAGTCATGGACTAATGATCTTTGCTTTCAGAAAAGTAAACTTTTTTTTACTATTGAAAGCATTTTATATTTTGGTTGAAAATGTGTAAATTATTTTGTAGTTACCACTCTGCTATTTGTTATCCTTGGAGAGATTTGAAATTGTATTGAAGAGACAGAAATTACTTATATAACATCATACTCCATGCTACTTATTATAGCTATAAGGGAAACATAATAGAAATAAACAGGATGATTATCTTACATTTTAAGAAATGACCATTTCAGAATATAATACATTGCCCCTCTGGTATAGAATTCCCCTTCCTAGCTGAGGAGTATAACATTCCCAACAACTTTCCTACTTGCTGATGTTTTATAAAAACATTGAAGTTTATCTGTTTATATTTTGGGAAGGAGATAAAAGTAAAGATTCATTTCTTTGTGACATTTAATTTTTCAGATGTATATTTTATCTTATTGTATGAGTGTTATGCCTGTATATGTGTCTGTGTATACATGTGTGACTTGGTTCCTTAGAACTGGAATTATGGATGGCTATAAGCCACCATGAAGATGCCAGAAACCAACCTGGAGTTCTCTGTAGGAGCTGAGCCATCTCTCCAGGAAAGTTAACTGCTAATGTTCTTGTTCTGCTACATTATGGATAAAAGAATGAGAAAATGGTGGGCAGATATCACAGCAAAGGTTGAACCTATTTCTTGGCTCCACAGTGTATTTACTCTGATAAAGAATTCATTTTAATATGAATGCTTTCTGTATTATATTATTGTAAATTTTATATATTACATTATATTATAGTAAATATTTTAACTATTTAAGTAAATTTCAAAGGTGTGTCTTAGTGGCACAACAACCAAATATATGTATGCATGCATGTTTGTTTAAATGTATGTGTATGTGTAGAGATATAAACTTAGGTTTATTTTAAAAGCTTTGTTATTTTATTATTTTGTTTTGTGTCTGAATTCCTACATAAATGTAATGCACTATGTGCGTGCAGTGCCTGTGGTGGCCAGAAGAGGACATTAAATTGCTTGGAACTGGAGTTTCAGATGGTTGTGAGTCATGTGGGTGCTGAGAATCAAACCCAGGAATTTTCAGAAGAGCTATGCTGTTAACTACTGAGCAATCTCTCTAGCTCCGAGTCATTTGTTTTCTTAATCAATATTTTGTAAAGAAAAATATTAAATGTAATGTTGACTACAAACCAGTGAGAGCAAATGCATCTAGAATGGTACATTTATGAAGTAAAAAAATCTCTTAAGTCTGACAGGAGGAACTTGATGACATCTTTTGTGACAAAATTCACTTGAAAGACTTTTGTGTCAAATATCAGCTTAATTTATTAGTCTGAAGTGTAAACTATAGGACGTTGTAAAGACTGTGAATTATTAGCAAAGTAGATATGAGCAGGGCTCTGATCAGCCACAGACTGTGTTAGTTGGGCTGTCCACTGTTTTATTTTACACTATGGGCTAATAGATTTAAGAAAACATTTTCATGATGTCCTACTATTTTACTTGTAAAAAACTGTGTTGAACATAGAGGTAAAGCTATTTGACAGGACAAGTTCTAATTATCCTACACCCTTCCTTAGCTACAGGACAAATAAGTGATAGATTTATTCACTCTATTTTGTTTTGTTTTCTTTTGTTTTTTTATTCTAATTAGTCTACATCAAGCATTGACTCTATTATTCTTAAAGTGAGCACCATGGAACTGTTCTTTCCTTTGGCTCCTAATATTTGGCTGATATTGATATTTACTCATTGACATTTACAGTATATATATTTTTATTAGATATTTTATTTACATTTTAAATTTTATCTCCTTTCCTCATTTCCCCCCTGAAACCCCTTATACCAACCCAGTCCCCCTGTTCACTAACCCACCCACTCCTGCTTCCTTCTCCTGGCATTCCCCTACACTGGGGCATCAAGCCTTCACAAGACCAAGGGCCTCTCCTCTCATTGATGTCCCACAAGGCCATTCTCTGCTACATATGCAGCTGAAGCCTTGAGTCCCTCCTTGTGTACTTTTTGGTTGGTGGTTTAGTCCCTGGAAGCTCTGGGGTTATTGGTTGGTTCATATTTTTGTTCCTCCTGTGGGGCTATAAACCCCTTCAGCTCCTTCGGTCCTTTCTCTAGCTCCTCCATTAGGGACCTTGTGCTCAGTCCAATGGATGGCTGTGAGCATCCACTTCTGTATTTGTCAGGCACTGGCAGAACCTCTCAGGAGACAGCTATATCAGGCTTCTGTCAGCAAGCACTTGCTGACATCCACAATTGTGCCTGGGCTTGGCAAACATACATGGGATAGATCCCCAGGTGGGACAGTCACTAGATGGCCTTTCCTTTAGTTTCTGCTCTAATCTTGATCTCTATATCTCCTCCCATGGGTATTTTGATCCCCCTTCTAAGAAGGACTGAAGTATCCACTCTGTGGTCTTCCTTCTTCTTGAGCTTCATGTGGTCTGTGGAATTGTATCTTGGGTATTCCGAGCTTTTGGACTAGTATCCACTTATCAGTGAGTGCATACCATGTGTGTTCGTTTGTGACTAGGTTACCTCACTCAGGATGATATTTTCTAGTTCCATCCATTTGCCTAAGAACTTCATGAATTTATCATTTTTAACAGCTGAGTAGTACTCTATTGTGTAAATGTAGCATATTTTCTGTATCCATTCTTCTGTTGGAGGACATCTGGGCTCTTTCCAGCTTCTGGCTATTATAAATAAGGCTGCTATGAACATAGTAGTTTTAATAATTTGTATGATTGGTTTTTTCCAATGTATTTTCAGATTTATTGTGGAGGAGGATTTTTATATATGCCTTTATTACCTGTCTGTATTTTAAATATTACAAGTGTGAAATAAGCCTACTTGTATGAGCTCTCTAACTTTAAAAATTATTATATTGATATATTATATTGATACACACGTGTGTGTATTTGTGTGTGTTTACGCACACACTTGCCATGGCACTGGAACGGAGGTTAGGGGACCACTTGAGAGAGTTAGTATTCAATCACAGGAATACACAGATCAAGCTCAAGTTGTCAGGTTTCTGGGCAGGTCCCATCTCACCAGTCCTTCTACTAGATTTTAAATAACTGATGAAATTGCTCAAACCAAAAAAAAAAATTCTTCTAGGTGCTTTCTTTTTCTACTCCTATAACAATAATTTTATAGAAAATTTTCATTCTTATTTATGAAGTACACCTCAATATTTTTATCTCTGTTGGTAGGACTCTTCATGTTTTCAATAAAATTATATGTAGAAAACAACTTAAAAATCTTTAAATTTTCATTATATTTTTTTTTATTTTTTATTTTTTTGTTTTTCAAGACAGGGTTTCTCTGTATAGCCCTGGCTGTCCTGGAACTCACTCTGTAGACCAGGCTGGTCTTGACCTCAGAAATCTGCCTGCCTCTGCCTCCCAAGTGCTGGGATTAAAGGCATGTGCCACCACCTCCTGGCCCATTATATTTCTTCCATTCATTAATTTTTCAATCCATTAATCATTCATTTGTAAACACTTGTTGATATCATGAATATATCTTGTTTAGTTATACAACTATAAATATGAATTAAATATGTATATTAAAAGTTGTGTTGTGGATGTTAAATAATAAAGTAGGTGGGTTTCCATAATAAATACATTATTGTTTCAAGTTTGTAATTTTTCTAATTCCCTCTTATAACAACTGTTACAGATAGTTATATATTGTCTCAAAACAAAGAGATGAGTTTTGCAGAGGAAGGAAAATCTTTAGGTACATTTGGCGGGGTGGGATGGGTGAGGGTACCTCAGAGACCAGAGGGTTGCTGGTAACTTTAAAATAGCAAGCTGGAAATAAGCAACATAAGAGAATGAGGAATTGATGAAGACCATCCATGGTTCAGGCGCAGTTCATTTGTCTTCTCCTCTGTGAAGGCAATCACCATTCTCTTCAAAGTTTGAGGCACTTGGCTCTAAGATTTTATCAGGACTCAGAAAGGGGTCTCAGAGACCAGTCTTATAAACATATTTTTCTTGCATTATTTTTATTCTTGCAGAAAAATTGCCTTGAGCAATGCCTAATTACACTCCCTTGAAAAATGGGCAAGTGGTAGGAAAAGTCAATAGCAAACAATTTGATATATGACATTTTCTCCCCACTCTACATACACATCAAGGAGCCTCTTCTGATGTCTGGAAGTTTAGTCTAAGAAGGATTTTTAACAGATGCCACAGGCACATCCACATTAGACCAGACATGGACCTCCTCCCACAAATAAGTAAATGTAGTTTTTATGATAGAAAAGTAACCCTGTAATAAGTATCAGTTTTGTTATCATCATCATTTTATTGGATGATATATCCAATAGCATTTTGATTTAAACTTTAAAGTACAGAATAAAATCGGTATTTTAAAAATTTGGTTTATGTAAGGAATGTAAGAAAGTCTTAATTTGGTAAAGAAAAAATCATACTATTGTTAAAATTTCAAGTTAATAGAAGGCATAAATCTCAGAAAACGAAGTACAATGAAGCCCCCGCCTCCCCCTCCCCACGGCCTCCACACCCACCCTACCCCACCACTTCACACGTCCCTGTCCCACCTCTCCACACTACCCACACCACTCCCACCTCCCCAAACCCCATCCCCATCCTCTCTACTCTCAAGCCCACTCCCCCCTCCTGGAAGTAGTGAACCAGTGCTGGAATCACTGCAAACACACTGAGCCCGGAAGACATCAAGCTTAATGACCGAGCAGGCGCAAGGCTGCCTTATATACAAAAGTCAGTGTCCCAGACAGGAACTGCAATATCACGAAGCGAACTGTTTGTTCTCAGGAAATGGATGTTGAGCACAATAGTGAGAGGAGCTGTGGAGCTTCCTTCTAGGAATTCCTCTGGACTATCCAGGAATGACATAGTGGCTGCCTGCTGGGAAGTCTGATTGAAGGGAAAGCCACTTGGATGTCTGCTTTCAAACTATGTGAAAAGATTAGCGTTAGAATGTGTGATGTTGATCTGGGTAAAAATGAGAAAGTGTGATGAAGTTAATTTCTATATATGTATTTTCTCTGGAAAATAAAAACAGATCTCAATGAATTAGGCTGTGATTCTAGGACTATATAAATTCTCAATAAACCTTTATTTATATAGGGTAAGACAGATTAACCCCGCTATAAATCTCTTTAATACATTATGATGATGATAATGAAGTTTAAATTTTAAAATAGTGTTGTTTGAATGCTTTGCCACAAGTGTACCAAGTGATTGCATATTTAAAATGCATTTTAAGATGGCCACTAGGAAACAGGCAGCCTAACTGCAGACCTTCACCTCTCCCCCTCTCTTGCAAATCCAAGCCCCCAGTTTCATCCCTAGCTCTCTAGTAGGCCACCTGCTGCAGCCTCCCCTTCGTCCTTTCTCTGTCTCCAGTCTTATTACTTTATCCCAGCCCCAATTCAGCCAGTGAAGCTTGCCAGACAAGCAAGTAGGCCAGTTTCTATTTTCCCAGTCCCATTCCCAGCTCTGTTGGCAGACTACCTGTTGTGGGCTCTCCATACTCTCTGCTCCCATTCCTAGGGAACTAAGCAGATCCTGGTAGAATGCCCTGCTTTCTTCCCTCCCGTCCATCCCCTGAGACTCTCCTCCAAGCTGATCCAAATTCTTATGTGTCAGTTCCCAACCTAGAAATACATTTTACCTAGAACCTCCAGTGACCATACTTAGTAGAATTCCATAAGAATTTGACACTGGGCAACACAACCATGACACCCTCCTAAGAACCAGAGTGAGCAACAGAAAGCAAGGGATGAAACACACAACCAAGAAAGACAAGGCCAGATATCAGTCGCACTAGGACTCGCACGAGGACTCCCACTTGGGGACTCGTGCTCAGACTGGCTCTCTGACTAGAACCAGAACTTAGATGGATTAGGACTCAGACTCATGCAATCCGCAGTCCCCCGGGCCCAGAGCGCTTGGGCCCAGGGGATGCAGCACCAGTCCAGAGGAGATAGCTGCTCCTTTAGACCCCGTATGTTTTAGATGGCCTCAGATGTACCTTAACTGCTGAGCTGCCAGATTTACCATCTCTCTTTTACAATGACTGTTAAAGTCTGATGCCATTTTTAAGAAATACATTCAGATCCTATACTTCATGTGTCGTCTCTGCCATCATCTCTTCACCTACGCCTTGTCGACCTGACTAAGACCCCGTTTCTCCCGTGGGTTGAGGGAGGCCCAGATCGGCCGGCCTGCGGCAATCAGCACCTAGAATTACAATGCTCCCAAACCCAGATTCCTAGACACCTGTATAACAACACAATAATGGCCAGGACAGAGTCTCCATTAGAGCAAAGCAAGGCTACCACGGTAGGTCATAAACAATGTAATATAGCTACAGCATAAGATAAAGACCTTAACACAGCTATTATGAACACGATAGAGGACCTTACAGAGGAAATGAATTAATAACTTAAAGAAATACATAAAAATAAAAACAATAGAAGGAAATAAAAAAACTAATACGTTCAAGACCTGAAAATAGAAATAGAGTAGTATTTTTTTTAAAAAAAGCACAAGTTGAAGGAAATGTGGAAATGAAAAATTTAAAAAATCAAACAGGAACTTTAGATGCAAGACACCCACAGAACAGGAGAGATAGAAGAGAGAATTTCAGGCCCTGAAAACATGCTAAAAGAAATGAATACCTCAGTCAAAGAAAATGTTAAATGCCAAAACTCCGTGGCACAAAACTTCCAGGAAGTCTGGGACACTATGAAATGACCAAATCTAAGAATAACAGAATAATAGGCATAGAAAAAAAGAACACCCAATCAAAGGTTTGGATTTTTTTTTAAGAGAAAATTTATGGAAGAAAATTGCTCTAACCTAAAGGAGATGCCAAACACGGTACATGAAACTTAAAGGACACCACATATACTGAACCAAAAAAGAAATTCCCCTTGACCTAAGTTTAGACCAAAAAAAAAAAAAATATTAAAAGCCGGACTGGAAAAAGACCAAGAAACATATAAAGGCAAACCTATTAGATTAACACTTTACATTTCACTGGAGACTCTAAAAGTCAGAGGACTGAAAAAATGTTCTACAGACTCTAAGAGGCCTAGATGCCAAACCAGACTTCTATACTCAAAAATTTCAATCAAAATACATGGGGAGAAAAGTAAGACATCCCATGACAAAACCAAATTTAAGCAATACCTGTCTACTAATCCAGCCACAAAGAAGGTGCTAAAAGTAAAACTCCAACCTAAAGAGATTAGCTGCATCCAAAAAAACAAAACAAAACAAAACAAAACAAAAAAACAAAACATACGTCCAAGAAATAAATAATGCCAGGCCAGCAAATCAAAAAAGGGGGAA